>NC_135309.1:163603813-163970051 GCF_048772815.1 Callospermophilus lateralis
AGTCCTTCCCCAGCCTGAGTCTCCACTGGACTCTTTCTATTCCTTCACTTTTTATCCAGCAGCTGAGTGTCCACCTGGCAGAGTGTCCCCTGGGCTTGTGGAACTGCATGCTGAGATGACCTGCGCCCGACTCCCCTTCTTCTGAGAGCCTCTCTTCTGCTGCTCTGAAGACCTCTCTGAGAGTCCAGGTCCTGGATCTTAACACCTGGCTCTCCCCTCTGTCTCTCTGCCCCTGTCCTTCAGGCCAGGCAGGCCGCTCTGCGTCCTGGGTCTTCTGTGCGAAGCGAGCTGCTCCCCTTGCTGCTTGGAAGACTGTCTGTGGCTCTGGTCTCCAGCATCTTGCCCACGACCTGCCCAGGGTGCCCTTCTCCATGTTTACCAAGTGGGGTCCCCTGAGGTTCTGGGACCTGACCATGAAGGTGTCTCTCGCACGTTGGGATGGGCTGCGTTTCCTTCCTTGGAATTCAACCACTGGTGTATTTAACCCTTTGACCTGATACACTCCCTAACTTCTTTCCCTCTTTTCCCTTTCTGTTCTTCAGGCTGAATATTTTGTACTGATTGTAAAAGGAAATGAATTCTGTGCTGTTTTGTAATTTCCATCCTACAGTGCAGCCTATCGAGGGATTTGAAAAGATTCTCCAGTTTTAAAACTTTGTTTATGTCCTTTAGTTTGTATTTCTCTGCTGACATCTACTATCTTTACATTCATTGTAAGCATATTGTCCTTTATATTCTCTAATAGTAGTAACGGCTGCTTTCAGCCCATGGCTGCTGACTGTGACGTTGGGACCCTTCCTTGTCCACCACCTTCTCTCTGAGGACAGCTCACACTTCTTCATCCTGGACATCCTGTGGAGCACACGCCGTAGATGAGCCAGACAGCGCCCACTCCCAGCAGGAGCTGCCCACGAGGCTGAGGCCTGTGGTGTCCAGGCAGAGTGTCCTGCCCTACGGGGATGCATGGGCAGCTCAGGCCACCTCCTGAAGTAGGCACCACACACGCCGCACCTCATGCACCACACACAAGCCTGCGTACCACCCACCACACACATACACATTGTGCAGGTACACACACACCACACAATACATCACCCCTCGCCACACACACATGGTACAACACAGGCCACACACATACCAGCATGCCCCGTCCCCCAGCTCACTTATACACACACACACACACCCACATGCACATGCAGTAGCACACACACACACATACACACACACCGCAGCATGTGGCTGCCTTTGAGGCTGTGTTCTGAGTGGCAGGGTCGTCACCATGAGCCTGCCTCCTGTGGTTTTCCCAGGGACTACCAGGACTTCCTGGAAGGACGGTCACAGGTGCTCCCCTGTGCAAACCTCAGCCATTTTTCCTGTGTGTTGTCATCAGAATCCTCTTAGGAGCTTCTGGTCTTTGGCAACGCTGTGGGCTTGGCTAATTGAGGTGCTGAGTCAGTGTGACTTCAGCAGAGGGGGACGGGCAGGGGGAAGTGCGTCCTGCGTCCTCTAGTAGACCAGTGACATGGAGGCAGAGTCGGATGAGTTCACTAAGGTGGGTGTGCTTCCGAGGTGCGCAGCGTCCCAGCATTCTTCTCTCCCAGCATGAAATGTGTGACATTTTACAGAAAGTGCCACTAATGCAGACAGATTTGGAGACATGGAGCTCATTTTACCCGTCCCCGCACCCCAGTCCTTGGAAGATCCCTTCTCAGGCTCAATTTTAACTGCTCTATTTGGCAGCTCTAGAATTCACGTTTACGTGGCAGAGAAGGAAAGTCTCTGTTACTTTCTGACCTGTTCATTGCAAGTTCAGTGAAGTCAGGAACAGTGTCTCCCAGGGAGCAGAAAGGCTCTGCCCACACAAAGGCTGACATTTATAGCACCAGACGGGCAGGGTTCCCCATCTTGCCCTGCCCACAGCTCTCCTGACCCAGGCACACGGACAGCACAGGCTGCATATAAATGACAGGCTTTGCTTTTGAGGTTCCTCCTGAGCATTCTGCCTAGGAGCGAAAGTGCCCACCAAACAGTGCTTTGGTGCTTGGGTGTGATTCAAAAGGACAGTATGAAATGGTTGAATGTAAAAATTAAAATGTTTAACAATGAAACTCAGGCAGGCCTGGGGTAGCTGCAGGGGCGGGGCTCTGCGGGCAGACAGCACCAGCTGGTCTGCACCCTTGGTCATCCAGCAATGGATCATAGGGCTAAGTGCTGGAACTGAAGGACAGGCACTGGCAGCAGGGACCCACCCAGTCCCTGCTGATGTCGGCAAAGTGCACACAGGTGGGTGCTGGCCGGCCACACCCGGTGGGGAGGGCTGCGCAGGTGTGCGCCCCAGGCAGCTCTCTCCAACACCCTTCCTAGAACTCCCTGTGCTGTGAGAGTCACAGAGGCTTCTCTGTTACAAGACGTCACCAGAAAACACATCGGACTCCCCCGCTGCAGCTTATCTCTGTGCTGATCTGTATCCATAAATAAACTCTGCATTTCTGGGTGCTCAGCCCAGGGAGCTGCCCAGGGCCCAAACCCGGAGCATGTGCAGGCAGCAGAGGCCGCCCTGCCCTACCAGACGGCGCTTGCGCAGGACGTGGGACAGAGCCTCCGGGGGGCTGTGCTGCACCTCGCGGCAGGTGGACCTCACATTCCTGTGGGCTCAGCTCCCAGAGGGGAGTCCAGGTGCTCACCTCAGCCACAGCGCTGGGGTCAGAAGGGACTTTGCCCCAATTATGAGAGCCCAGTGGCCTCGTCTGGGCTGCAGAAAGCTCTGGGAAGGGGAGTCATTCTCAGGGGTGACTCCAAAGGGAGAGGGCTCTGGTCATCACCCTCCTCAGCCCAGTGATGGCCCTTCTTCCCCAGGTATTGAGGTATGCAGGCCCCAGCTGGTCAATCCCCTTGCTGCTCTCCCTTCCCTGGGCTCCCTCCCATGTCCATCTACTAGCCATGCTGAGGACCTCAGCTCAGAGCCCACCCTCTCCCCCTCCACTACCCCTTCCTTGGTCCTGACCCCCACTCCTTGGGTACCCGGGCACCTGCTGCCCTCCCAAGCCTCCTCCTCATTTGGCTAGTAAGATGCCCCTACCACCTACAGGGGCAGGCAGGCTATCCTGCCGCAGGGCCCTGGGCCTACCCTGCACCACCAAGGCACCCATTCCTGGCCACACTGGGTACGGCCTGGTCCTGCTGTGTCCTGTGGCCAGGCGGCAAGCAGGCTGCTCCCTGTGTGGAGATGTCTGCTCCCCTCCTCCTGGGCCTCTGAGCCCACTGTCAGGGGACGCTCAGTGCCCACAGCCCACGGGCCCCCCTGCCGGTCCCCACCTTGTCTGTGCCCCTCTCTGTCGCTAGGCAAGCTCCTGCCTGGGCAGCCTGCGCCCCTCCATTCCCCGCTCTGAGCTCCTGGGCTACGCTGGAACCACGAGGGCACAGGCCACACAGCCCCTCGGGAGCTTTCTTCTCTCTGGTGTGGGGTCAGACTGTGGAGCTCCCGAGCTCCGGCCGTGGGCTTGCCCACCCCTGCTCAGCACCGTTCTCTGGTGCCTCCTGCCCTTCTCTGAGGAACGGGCTGGCTCCTGACACCTGCCTCCACACCCCACTTCTCTTCTGATGGCACATTTTCCTTCTTCCACTTCTGTTTCCCACCCAACCTGGCTCCTCGGCACTCTGCACCCCCCCGCTCCGACCACAGCTGGAATGGCCTGATGGCCACAGGGAGAGCGATGCTCGGGACCCCCGGGAGCCAGTGAGGCCATGGCCCTGGGTCACCCTGGTCTGAGGGCCGTGGTGTGCTGTGATTGGATTTGCATCCTTGTCCATAGACCAGGGCCTCTGGACTTGACCTGGGCAGCCAGTCTGCTCCAAGGACACCTGGGAGGGAAGCAGTCCAGGGACAGGAAGCAGGAGACGACAGCCTCCTCCAGGAGACGGCCGTGCCCAGCCCCACGACTTCCCGGAATGTGGCCCTGAGACCATGGGAGCCTGCAACCTACAAACGCACGGACACACGAGGGCGGCCCCTGGGTTCTGTCACCAAGCCCCTTCAAATCCTCTCAGGGTGCAGACTGGCCTGCCACGGAAACTCCTGCCTCTGTGGGACCTGTGCTCCACCTGCCAGGGCGTACCCCGTGGGCTTCTCAGGAAGCCACAGGTGCGGTGGGATGCCTACCAGGGAACATGGGAGAACAAGTCCCCAGCGCAGTGAGGGAGGCTCTGGTCCCTGCAGGGCCTGGAGCTTCTCCCCAGCACCACCAGAGGAGGACCCTGAGCTCTGTGTCCCCCTGGAGCACCTCCCACCACGTGAGCCACAGGGCCCCCTGCCTTGCAGGGCTGCAGGGCTGCCTTCTCCTGACCGCGGAGCCCACACTGACTGGAGCGCAGGTCCCTGTCCATGTAGCGCTGCAGCCAGGACCAGGGTTTCGATGGGGCTTTTCTCATTACCCCCCTGCCAATGCACCAGGTTCTTCCTGCCACGTCCCTGCCCCCAGACCCAGAGCACAGGTGCAGCCTGCGACTAGGGTGCAGTTCTGAGGAGGAGAGATGACTCTGCTGGGCCTGGGCTCCTCAGCTAAGCCCTGAGCGAACACACTTGTACCTGACTGGTGTTGGCTACAAGCATTCATTCTGTGGACTTCCAGGGGTGAGGGGTCAGGGGGTTATGGTCTCTATGCAAGGTGACCCCCAAAAGCTCACATGTGAAGCAATGCAGGAGGTTCAGAGGAGAAATGCCTGGGCTGTGAGAGCCTTAACCCCTGCGGGATTGACTGAGTGGTAACTGAAGTGGTGGGTGTGGCTGGAGGAGGTGGGAACTGGGGCCTGGGGTGTGTATTTGTATCTGTGAGTGGAGTCGCTCTCTGCTTCCTGGTCACCATGGGAGCTCCCTCCCTCCCCCACACTCTCCTGCCATGATGTTCAGCCTCACCTTGAGCCCTGAGGAATGGAGTCTGCTGTCTAGGGACTGAGACCTCTGAGACTGTGAGCCCTCAAATAAGCTTTCCCTCCTGTGAAGTTGTTCTGGTCTTTTAGTCTCAGCAGTGGAGAAGCTGTCTAAAACCAGGGGAAAGGGACAGAGAGCTTCAAGGCCCTAAGTGTGGTTGTCTGGAAAAAGACCTAAGACAATGGGCACTTGCTCTTACAACCTCGAGGACGTGCATTCTGCCAACATCCAGAGAGCTCCAGGATCTGGGCACCTCTGACCATGTCACCCTGTTTAACCGGCCGGGAACCTGAGCTGAGAACCCAGCCACACCATGTCCAACTTCAGACAGGGAAGCTTCCAGGTGAGGAGTGGTGCTGTTGAATCCGGGTCAGTGGACGCTTGTCACTTGGCGATGCACAGCATTCAGGCTCTGTAAGCGTCTCTGGCCCTGAGGTGTCCAGTGGGCTTGATCTTTAGCATTTTGCAAATAAGATGTGGTAATTCCAGATGCTCTGGGATTTGAGGGTTACCTTCCGACTTGCTGTTTACCCACCCCGTCTGCCAATGTTGTATAATCTACCGAACATCTCTCCCTGCAGGATAGGACAAGCTCCTTTATGAAGCTGAACAATCCGGAAGAATCAGCGTGAAGGTGCGCGGCATTAGCTGTTCCTGTGTGACTCACCTTAAAACTAAGTGAAAGTCCTAAAGGATCAGTGAGCCCTGTGGGTTCCAGGTTGTAAGATCTCCAGGAAGGAGAGGAGCGCATTTCGCTGCAGCGAGAACAGAACCTGGTGGCGTGTGAGGCTCAGGACAGGTATTTGGACTCTTGGAACAAGACTTTCTGGTGCGGTGCCTGCGTATTACCCCCTGTCACCTGAAATGTTCACAGGTGTTTCCACAAGGAGCCTACAGGACACCAGTTGGAATGTTGCAGCCCAGGTGGGGCATGTGGCTCCTTCCTGTGGCACCCACAGACTGCCTGGCTGGCCTATTGCACAAGAGCGTTCCAGCGTGGTAGCTGAGATCCAAGTGACCCCTCTGAGTGTTGTTTATTATGTAAAATACAAGGGACTTTTCCATTTGGTCACAGAAACGTCCTCTTAACAGTTCCTCTGTGAGAGTGTGCTGCATGGACCCTGGCTCACGGTGGCATCTCTCCTGGTCAGCCTGACCTGTTGGTCAGCATTTGCCCGGGCTGTCCTGACACTCGTGAGCACCCAGAGCTGACGCTGCTGGGCAGGAGGAGAAGGCCTGTGAGAAGCCCTGCAGTGCAGCCTCTGTCCACGGCTAGACGGGACCCTTGGGGGAATCGGCCAGTAGTTTGGTCCCAACAGGGCGGAGGAAGCACAAATGCAGGGTCCTCCCTCGGTGAAAAATCCCACGTCCCTAATCAGAGGGTGCCTGAAAAGGAGCTGGCTTTCCCTGGGGGACAGCAGGTGGGCGCTAGGTACCGACCCGTGGGCAGTGTGCCGTGAGCCCATGCCAGGGCAGGGTGGTCACTGGATGTGACTTCATCTGGCCCTGGGAGTGCTGCTAGCCACGGTCATTTCCTTCCTGAGCCCTCTGCCAGGGCGGCCAGTAAGTATTTTACGAGGTGACATCTTAGGTGTCTCACTGCACTGGAAAGTTTAATCATCACACTTTCAAGAGTTTCCTCTCTCTGACTTTGAAATCCACCCACCGTTTAGAACACAGGGTAGAAGCTCTCACTGTCTTGGCCAGGCATTTCTGCACGAGCCACACCCCTCCAAGTTGACATTCTGCTGAGGTATATCATCTCCCTCCATCTCCGATGACAATCAGACACGGCTCCACACCAGGCATGACTTCAGGTTCTTCCTGTTTATTAATTAGCCTTCAATTTGTTCTCCGTGCCAAATTCTAAAACCACCTACGTTCTTCACCTGGCTCTTTCTTCTCTCCATCAATCAGCTATACCCGAACTTAATTAAATGCTTACAGAGTAGCACGGCATTGTGTGATGTGCAGCGAAGAGATGCAGATCAGGAGGAGGGGAGAGAAGAGCAAAGAAAGAAAAGACAAAGGAGGAGGAGGAGAGAGCGAGAGCAGAGGGCTTGTGTCCAGTCAGGACCTGTGGCGCCCACAACAGGAACCTTGCTTCTGTAAAAGCGCACTGGTAGAAGTCCAGGGCACCTCTGATTACCACTTAGTAAACAGCCTCTGTCTAGGGGCCTGCCATTCACAAAGAGTGACTTCCAAGAGGCCTTTGCAGAAGTCGGAAACTTTCCAAACAACCAGAGGGAAACTGGTAAATAGAAATCTCTCCATCAAGTTGCAGGGCAAGCTCAGAAAACCCATCTCGGCTTTTAATCAATTGATGTAAGACAATTTGTGAAGAATTTCACAACGTCAGCCACTGAAGGTGCTGTTAGCCAGCTACTGGGGTTGGAGGGAGCTGTTCCCCCGGACAGAAGACGGGCCTGGGCGTGTCCTGCTTCTGCATGGCAGAGATGCTGGGCAGCGGAGGTGGGCTACGGGCTGCCTGCCCCAGGGTGCCCAGAGAGCCTCCAGCAGGCCGGGAGATGGTGGAGCACTCGGGCCTTTAGCTGCTTGCCGCCAGTTTCCCTCTGTAAATCCCAGGCCTGTTTCAGAGTCTGTGTACAGGGGAAGCCCAGGCCCAGGTCTGGGATGGAGGTAGATCCTCTGCCAAGAGTATAGGGAGAGTTCATAAGCAGTGGATTTTGAACTAATGTGCCAGGCCCAGCAATGTACTCATTCAAATGTTCAGAGGGAAATGGGAAAGAAGCCTGGCCTTCATTGTGATCAAATCTAGGAATTATGCAAACTTCAACCAGAGTTCAAGGGACACTGACATTAAAGACCTGCCTTACGATGTCATTCTCACTGAAGCAAATGGTTCATTATGTAATGTGAGAACAGCTGTAGTGGGACCAATCTCTTCTCTGGACTCACTTCTCCCTCTCTGGACTTCTCCCGGGCCCCGCCCCCCCCCACACACACATGTGCACACACACACGTGCACACATACATACACACACAGTGCACACACATGCGTACACACAGTGCACACGCATGCGCACACACATGCATGCACACACACGCATGCACACACATGCACACACATGCATGCACACACATGCACACATGCACGTGCACACACACACACACACACTCTTCTTCTGGTCCCTGCGTGCCTGTTGTGAGCCGGCTGTGCCTCAGCGTACACCTAGCACACCTGTGTCTTGCTGTGAGAAACTCACCAGTACACCTGCTTCAGGGGTGGCAGTCCATTCGGTGCCGGGGGCTCCCTGGTAGGATGAGTTTGCAGTCAGTTTTATGGAAGCCTTAGTCACCAATACCTATAACGCTCAGTCCCACATCACACCTTACCTGGCACGTACAGAGACGGTTTTTGTCTGCTTTTCTCCTGCTGTGACTTAAAGACACGATATAAACAATTGTAGAGAGAAAAAGTTTGAGGGCCCGTGGTTTCAGAGGTTTCAATCCATAGACCGCAGCCTCCTTCCTCAGGGCTCAAGGTAAGGCAGGACATCATGGCAGAGGGAAGCAGCTCACAGGGAGATCAGGAAGGAGAGACAGAGAAGAGTGCTGACCTAGCATGCATGGGGCACTGGGTCCATCCTCAGCACCACATTAAAAAATAATAAAATAAAGGTACTGTGTCCACCGACAACTAAAAATGAATGTTTAAAACAACAAGAAGCTGTGGGCGGTTCCACCTGGCGCTTGCCTCCGCCTGGAGCAGCTCAGTGCAGGCTAGGGCTGACGAAACAGCACTCAGGGTCACAGCTGGGCAACCCCCGAGCTTCCACGGGACCTTAGCGCGGGCATAGCCTGCTGTCCACCTGCCCTGGTGCGGATGACGGCCCAGGTGTCGGGTGACCGTGGCTGGACTGTGGGCACTCTCCACTGGACATGCGGACCAGAGTGTCTGACCCGCCTGGCAGCTCTCGGCAGCCCAGGAGCTGGAGTGGGCTCCATGGGGCAGTCCTCCCCGGGGTCCTGGAAGTCAGGGACCCTGAGAGGTGGAAGGCAGTCAGGCCAGGGCTCTGGGAAGCCCAGGCAGAGCCGGGAGGCCTGCAGCACACCACCTGGTCCCCAGTCACCCCACCTTGTCCCTTTCATAAATTCTTCTATTGCTTTAATCTGAATCAAGTCTCTCTCCCTCGCAGGCACAGCATCCTCATTAAACCACCAGAAAGCTCTCGGTGAGCATTCTGCCTCGTGGAACTCGGGTGCTTAGGGTCCTTGTTTTTTCTTGGTCCCAAGACACTTTTTTGAAGTTTTAAATTGTCTTACTCTTGAAACTCAAGGAGATTTCAAGAAGTGAGAGGTGAGTAAAACAGACAGTCTCCAAAGGGAAAAGAAGAGAAAGCAACAATAGCACAGATTTCAAAGCCCTCGGAAAGGTTGACGTCTCCTTTTCATCTTAAGATGCTGGTGGCTTTTACATAATCATCTACCATCAGGTAACAGGCCTAAAGTCCAGCCGTCCCACGCGGGCCAGGCAGCATCCACCTGGGATGTGTAAGGGAGCCACTGTGAGGACGGCCATGGGCTCTGGGGCTTCTGCACTAAGCACAGGCCCACACCCGACAGGACAGGGCTCAGGGGGCAAGGGGACGGAGCCCGCCTTCCGGGAGAGGGAACTTGCAAGGATATTCTGGAAGGTCCTTTGCTGGAGCCACGTCCAGCGCCCAAACACTTCTGGTCCTTCCGGTCCTTTCGGTATCCCCAGGGGTCAGCTGGGTCAGAGGTCAGAGGGGTGGTGCAGACCCCAGGCCGTGGCTCATTCCAGAAGGACGTGTTGTAGTGTCGCTGAGTGACTCCGGAAGGTGGCAAGGTCACCTTCTCCCAGGTGCCTGTGTGCAGACTCAGCTCCTGATCAGAGGGAGAGTGCCATCTGCTGAGTCAAAGTCCTCATTTCCAGCAGCCCTGCACTGATCCCTGGAGGCCGACCCCAGGACCCGACCCCAGGACACCGCAGGCACCATGGACATGGGGACGTGACGGGCACAGAACAAAGTCACAGGATAGCCAGGGATGGGCCCAGGGTCAGACCGCCACTCAGGGGAGCCAGGGACATCCTGAAGCCCTGAGCTGTGCGAGCCGCAGACTAGGGAGACGACAGTGGCAGCCCCCAGCTCCCCTGGGGAGGGAGATGGAAACGCAGCGGGCCCCATGCACCCGAGGGGCCCGAGACCCAAGGGGTGGAGCCGGCAGCGAGGCCTGCAGCGGAAAAGGAAGGTGAGGCCGTCCACGCAAACCAGGCCCCAGAAAAGGGGGTGCTACCCAGCACAGTGTCCAATCAGGGTCCTCTGAGCCACCAGCCCCTGCACACCTGGGGCCCCAGATCCACACAGGACATGTGAGAGTGTGAGTGTGTGTGAGAGGGTGGGTTAATGTGTGTGTGTGTATGAGCATGTGGAGTGTGTGTGTGAGTATGTGAAAGTGTGTGCATGTGTGTGAGTGTGTATGTGTGTGAGTGTATGTGAATGTGTGTGCATGTATGTGAGTGAGTGTGTTTGAAGTGTGTGAATTTGCGTGCATGTGTGTGAGTGTGTGAGTGTGTCTGAAGTGTATATGAATGTGTGTGCATGTGTATGAGTGTGTGAGTGTGTGTGAGAGTGTATGTGAATGTGTGTGCATGTATGTGAGTGAGTGTGTTTGAAGTGTATGTGAATTTGCGTGCATGTGTGTGAGTGTGTGAGTGTATATGAATGTGTGTGCATGTGTATGAGTGTGTGAGTGTGTGTGAGAGTGTATGTGAATGTGTGTGCATGTGTGTGAGTGTGTGAGTGTGTATGTGAGTGTATGTGAATGTGTGTGCATGTGTGTGAGTGTGTGTGTGCGTGTGTATGTGCATGTGAGTGTGGGGGGTGGGGGCTGAGCACCACAGAATCACTGGCCCCAGCTGTGATTCCAGGCAAGCCTTGGAGATAGCCATGGGCCCCCACTGCCTCCTGTCCCTGGTGGAGGCCAACCTGCTGCTGTCCTCACTGCGACCCCCCACTGTGGGCTCTGGACACCATCCGCCCACGACTCCTGTGGGAACTTACTGTCCTGCACGGCTTGTTCAGACACACCGTGACCTTCACCTGGCAGTGTCCTGTCTGAGGTCACAGGATGTGCGGGGAGGATGCTGTGGCCTTTTTTCCCAGCTCTTGGTCTCTCTGGTGTGTCCCTAAGCCCAGGACCCTTCAGGTCCTGAGGACTCGCCTATTGAGACCTGCAGGGCCTTCTGAGGGCGGGGTGTGCTGAAAGTCACACGAGCTGGACCACACAAGCTGGACCAACGCTGCCCACGCTCTATTTGGAGAAGCTGCCCAGACTCCAGGGCAGTGAAAGGCAGCCCCTGTCCTGCCCTCCAGCAGCTTCCAGGGAGACAGACGTGATGCGCCCACCCACCGTGTGCATGGCTTCAGTTAGTCCTTCCTTTGACTGACCTCCAGGAGACAGACTCAGCCCTGCTCCCACCTGGGCAGATGATGAACCAGAGCAGTCAGTCCTCTGTGCTGGAGGGCACAGCTGAAGCCGCTGAGACTGTCTTGGGCTCAGCTCCTGCTTTACTTGGGGACTCCAGGGGCTCCCAGAGCAGAGCCGCCAGGAGATACAGGTATCCGAGACTCCTCCGCAGGCCGTAGGTCCAGAGTCCCTCCTTTATCTGTCCACTCCCCACGGGTGGCAAAAGGCCAGAGGGCTGGAGGCAGAGCAGGCAAAGAGATGTCCTAGCAGAGCGACACTCCTGCTGGGGACAGCGGCATCCTGGGGACACCGACATCCTGGGGACATGGGCATCCTAAGGACACGGGCATCCTAGGGACACGGGCATCCTAGGCACACCGACATCCTAGGGACAGCGGAATCCTGGGGACACCGGCATCCCAGTACTGCCGTGGAATCAGCCCTGCGTTTGGTTTTAAATTCTTAATGATCATGATAATCGCACACCCTTTGGGGCGCCTGTGCGATTCCAACACAGGTGCCCAGCACAGTGTCCAGTCAGGCTAATTAGCCTTCCTTCTCCTTGTCATCTGGAGGTCCGACTCCTCTGGTCTTCACGGAGCTGCCCTGTGGTTGAGGACATGGTGTCCCTCCCCTGCCCCCCAGCCTCGGACAGCCACTGTTCCACATTCGAGTAGCACCTGGGGGAACCTGATCCCTGAGCTATCCCCCGCCCAGCCCTCTTCAGACTTTTGGGGACAGGGCCTCACCAGTGCGGAAGCTGGCCTCAAACTGGCAATCGTCCTGCCTCGGCCTCACAAGGGGCGTGGCCAGCCAGGCTGGTGGTCTCAGTCCCCACGTGTGGGCGAGAAGGGGCCCCTCGCCTCCCTGCCTGGCTTATCTCACCTAACACAGACCCTCTCCTTCCATTCCTTTTCCCGCAGTGACAGGCGCCATGGCTTTTGTGGCCGGGGGACATTCCATTCTGTGTGCACGTCACATTTCCTCAGTCTGTCAGCTGACACATACCTAGGTCCCCGCCACCTCTCACTGCTCCTTGGTGACATGCTGCTGCAGGTGCCCCTGGGTCTGCTCCAGGGGCCCGCTGGATCCCACGGTCGCCTGCTTCTGGTCGAGGGGAGCGCCTGTGCTCTCTGGGTGCTGGCCGCTGCTCCACAGCAGGAATATGAACAGTTCTCCTTCAATCTCTGGGAACATTGTGAGCAGAGCTGGTGTCCCCAAGGTCTGGTAGAACTCAGCCGTGGCGCCAACGGCCCTTCTCTTTGGGGGACTTCCTGTTACTGACAACCTCACGCTCACCTTGTCGGTTCGGCTTCCACATCCTGTGGTCCATGTGGGTGGATCCTTGTATCCAGAGAGCTCGCCTTTCCTGCCAGCAGCTGCAATTCGGTACTCGTCACCCCTGGCCACCCTAGCGAGTGTCTGTTGCTGGCTGTTTTTTCATCTCTGATGTTTTTATTTGTGTCTCTATTTCTCTCAGTTCACCTACCCTAAAGTTTGTTGGATTTATCAAAAACCAGCCATTCGTTTCATTCATCTTTTGTATTATTAGTGTTCAGTCTCTGTCTCAGCGACCTCTGCTCTGACCTTGGCTCTTTGTTTCCTTCTACTAATTTTGAGTTTGGTTTATATTTACATTTCTAGGTCTTGGAGATGCATGTTCAGGTTATTTGAAATCTCTCTCTCTCTCTCTCAGTACTGCCTTTGTTGTATCTGTAAACTTTAGTAGGTTGTACTTCATTTTCATTTGTTTCAAGAAATGTCTTAATTTCCCTTTTGATTTCTTTATGACCATTTCTTGTTAGAACCATGCTGTGAAGTCTCCATGAATTTGCACAGTTTCTGGTTTCTTATGTTGTTGTGTCCTAGTTGTATTTCTGTGTGGTTGGAAAAGACAAGTGGTACACTTTTGATTTCATGAAGACTTGTTCTGTGGTCTAACATATGATCTATTCTAGGGAATGTTCCCTGTGCTGACAAGAAAAACATGTGTGTTCTGCAGCTGTCTTGTGAAATACTCTGTAAATACCTGTGAGTCCGTTTGGTCTATAGAATAGTTTAACTCAGATATTTCTTTGTGGATTTTTGTCTGAAGATCTCTCTACTAATGAAAACAGGATGTGGAAGTCCCCCCATTATCTGACTCCCTTCACGTGTAACACTGCTGTGTTGTCCTTGGGTTTTCCAGCGTTGGGTGCATGTGGGCTTGCAGTCACTAAGTGTCCTTGCTGAATGGATCCCAGGTCATGATATGGTGTCCTTCCTGGACTTTTTACTGTTTTCAACTCAGTCTGTGTTGTCTAGCCTAAGTGTACACCTGCTGCCTGGGGTTGCGGCTGTCTGGAACCCCTGCTCCTGGCCCGTCACTGTCTGTCTGCTTGTCTTTGCTGGGGAGGTGATTTCCTGGAAGCAGGTATCCTGAGTCTTGATTTCGTCCACTTGGCAGTTGTCACCTTTTAACTGGGATCCAGCTCTGTGTGTCCAGGGTTGTGACTGCCGGGCGAAGGCTCGCTGCCATTGTTTTGCTGACTGGCTTAGATGGCTTTGAAGGTCGTGAAGGTCGCGTCTCCTTTCCTTCCTCTCACTCATTGACGGTTTATAGATGAGGCTCCCGTATTTCCTGCTTCTCCTGGTGCATCTGAGCGGCTGTGCTTTCACGTGTTTCATGACGATAGTCCTCCCTCCTCCACTCCGGCTGAGTCCTCCCTCCTCCACTCCAGCGGATTCCTCCTCCTCCACTCCAGCGGATTCCTCCCTCCTCCACTCCAGCTGAGTCCTCCCTCCTCCACTCCAGCGGATTCCTCCTCCTCCACTCCAGCTGAGTCCTCCCTCCTCCACTCCAGCTGAGTCCTCCCTCCTCCAGCCCGGCTGAGTCCTCCCTCCTCCACTCCAGCTGAGTCCTCCCTCCTTCACTCCAGCGGATTCCTCCCTCCTCCACTCCAGCGGATTCCTCCCTCCTCCACTCCGGCTGAGCCCTCCCTCCTCCACTCCAGTGGAAAGGCTCCCTGACTCCAGAGTGACATGCGGCCACAGTCCCTCAGCTTTCCTTAGCTTGAAGCTTTTATTTGCCCTTAGTTTCTAAAGGACAGCTTGGCAGGCTGTAGTGTTCTCGGCAGTTTTTGCCCCCAGAACTTGTGACGTGTCCTGCCGTTCTCTCCTGGGTATAGAGATGTGCTAGGGAATCTGCTCCTATTGGAAGGTGATTGCCCTTACGTGTGGCCTGGAGCTTTGCTCTTGCTGTGTTGGGGTTCTTTTCTCTTGGGCTTTGGCACTCAGACTATGCGGTGCGGAGGGTCTTTCTCTATTGGGGGCCTATGTTCCTCCAGTACCTACCTCGATGCCCACCCCTTCCCATGACTAGGGAAGAATTCAGCTATTATTAAACGCTCAGGTTTCCTATGCTCTTCCCCATTTCTCCACCTTCTGGAACTCCAAAATTCAAATATGTGCTTGCTTAATGGCACCTCAAAGTCTCCCGTGTTATCTCCGTTTTCTAGACTTTTTCTTTTAATGATTGAGATATCTCACAAGACCTGTCCTCAGATTCAGATATTCTTCCTTTTCTTGATCTGGTCTGTTGTCAGGACTTCCAACTGTACTTTTTACTTCACTTAGTGAGTTCTTCGTTACGAGGATCCCTGGGTAGTTCTTTCCATGATTTTCAGCTCCTGGCTCTGCCTTGCCTTCCTGCAGCCCCGCATACTTCTGGTTCCCTCTGTGGAGACGTGTGTGTCTGGTGGACCAGTTGCTTCTACAACTTTGTGAGGTGACTTCCATGGGAACTGGCTGCCCTGGAGCTGTGCCATGGGTGTCTGCTCTGCAGGTGTTGCTCTGGCTCCCGTGGACTAGAGTCTCCCTGGAGCTTTGGCATAACCCTGGGGCAGGTGCAGAGGTGGTGGGTGGGAGGTAGATGCTCTAGTTGCCCAGGAAGTGTGGTGCACAAAGCAGGGGTGGGGCACCCCCTGTGGCCACCAGCAATTGAATTGGTGGCACCAGGGACCCGGAACATGTTTCCTCAAGAGTGGCCACGAATGGGGACGTGGTGCACATGGGCTGAGAGGCAGAGTACGGAATGCGCACACTTGGGCTCAGCAGGGGCTCCGGGGCCATGGTGGTCCACTAGCATGGCTCCACCCCAGCATGACCCCACACCCTGCAGCAGCCCAGCCCTGGTGAGGGGGAGACAATGTACGCGCCTTCTCTGAAGCAAAGCCACGGAGCAGACAACAGGCAGCACCCACACACTGCCGGGGCTCCGAGTCGGTGACTCTGGGCCTCCCCTGCTGGCATGTGGGAAGCAGGCTCTGCTGGTTTTGCAATGGGCTGCAATCATGGGCCGAGGGGCTGGAGAGAGCCTTGGTACTCTGTTGGGCATTACCTGAGTGGGCCTCGTGGCTGATCACCTGAGGGCAGCAGAGCTGTCACAGGCCCGTCAGCTAGCTCAGAGGAGTCTGAGCCCTGCTTCCCGTCACCCAGACGGTCGGGTGCAGCAGCCCCCAAGGCAGGCTGGGGCTTAAGGAAGTCTCTGATCTTCACAGTCCTGCAGGCTGGTAGACCCAGGCCGGGCTGGGCGGCCCCTCCAGGGGCCTCTCTTCTTGGCTGGTGGACCCCATCTTTTACCTGCGTCCTCCATGGTGGCCCCTCTGTGTATCTGCCCTCATCTCCTCTCCTGAGCACTCCAGTGGGGGGATCAGGGCCCCAGACCACATTTCACCTAATGCCCCTTGTGAAGTCCAAGTGCAGCCACACTCTGGGGTGCTGGGGATCGGGAGGCCCCCAGGTGAGCTGCGGGACATGGTTCAGCCCATCACACACGGAGGCAGCCGAGAAAGCGAGAAGCTGAGGTTTTATTACCCCATTAGCAGGAGGACATGGCAGACTCTAAGTCATCCCTCCAGGTCGGGGCCTAGGTAAGAAAAAGAGATAATTTTTTGCATCACCAAATTCTCATTACCTTTTCTTTGATATTTTATTGCTAAAGTCTTCTTTGCACGGTGATATTCTGATTTAAGAAGAGCAGGCAATGTGCCCTGCAGCCAAGAATATATCCAAGCTACTATAAATATGTTGGCTAATATTTTCCTTTCCAAATTATTTCGGCGATAATTGATATGAATATTTTATAGGGTACTGATTCCACAGCTGAGTAAAGGATCATGCAGAAATGTGGCGCTGAAATATTTGAAATGGCTGAACCTTCATCCTTGGTAAAATATTAGGGTCGTTTCAAACTTTCCAGAAACAAACATGCATTGCAACTCCGCTAGCTTTGATTCAGAGGCTCAGACGCCTATAAAAAATAGATGAAACAGTTATGAGTCAAATAATTTGGTAAGTAAATTATTAACTAATAACACACCTTTCTCCCCATAATCTACTATCGGGAGTAACTTAATCACACAGAAGTAAAATCAATGCTTAGTGTTGCAAAAACAGATAAAAACCACTGAGACCTGTGCACAAAGCTCTATTGGAAAATGTCTGGGTGTCGGAGATGAAGTGGGCAAAAGATGGACACTGGAGAGGGCGCTCCCACACAGGCATCTGCACAGAGGGCTGGGCTCTTGGCTCCCACTCCTGTGCTTCGCCAAGGCTGGTGGACGGGGTCCTGACCTTCTGGAGGGGCTTCCCAGTGGTCAGCTTGCACTTGGCCAACATGTGCATTGAGGGGTCGCCTTATTTGGAGGAAAGGACTGAATACTGAAAGACCAGATTCCACTGCGAGTCTTGTCCTCTCTGGAAACATGGTGGACAGTGCCCAGTGAGACAGACAGAGTGGCCTGGGCACTCATGTGGGCCAAGGCCTCCCTGACAGGTGAGGGTGGACTCTCGTAGCTCAGGGAAATGGGGCTTTGGGGGAGTTCTGCTGAAGAGGGCAGAGGAGCCTGCTGACCTACTGGGTTTGCCTGCACAGAGACCAGTCAGGGGTGGACACACCAAAGCCAACTGACGTGACTTCTAGAGGGACCCTAAAGGCTGGTGTTGCGGACCTTGGGGGCATTTTCCCTTTGGCGTGGAAGGCCTCATATCTACCACGTAAATCGCATCTGCGCTGGACATGTGCCTGTCACTAGGCTTCCCCCGAGTGTTGGGCTTCTTGGGGGAGAAGGCTGAGGTCCCTCTCCAGTGTCCTTGCCACAGGCCCACACGGGGCGGGCCCCCTGCATGCCTGTCCTGGAATTCTACAAGAACTTCCTCCCTGGTGTCTTTGGCTGTTTTGTTGGTTCAGCTGTTGATAGCTGATTTTTAAGGTCTGTCCTTTCCAGGAGCACATGACGGTGGAGTGTGCTGTGACATACTGGACACCCACGGCGTCTAACATGCTGATGAACGCCACGTGCAGTCTCCGTGGGGCTGTGTTCCTGCATGAACACAGGAGAGTCAAGTCTGTTTCACTCTTTATCCAAAGTTGGGAATGACCAAGGTGACCTTTCAGAGGTGGCAGAGTAAGTAAGCTGGTTCACCTGGTCAAGCTGAGAGAATTCAGGGCTGCCAGCTGTCTCGCCACAGGAGGACGATGCCATGTTCCTGTCAGTGCTCTGCAGCTGTCCATGTCACGGGGCTCGTTTTGGCTCGTTCATGGGCACAGGATGTCCTCCGCCCTATTCCGATCCCCACACTTCTCTCTTCCTCGCCCGCTCCCTCCCTCCCCACTTCCTCCTCCTCCACCCTCTTCCTCTACCCAGCCGTCCACTCTCCTGTTTTCACGAGATCCCCATCTTTTCCCCCTTTTCCCCTCTGGCTTCTGCATAGGACAGAAAACTTCGGGGCTTGACCTCCTGGGTCTGGCTGGTTCCGCTGAGCCTGGTGCTCCCCCGCTCCGTCCATCTGCCAGCAGACGCGGTCGCTGCATTCTTCAGGGCTGAGTAGAGCTCCACTGTGGAGCAGAGCCCTGTTTCCCTTGTCACACTGGAGCCTCCAGTTCCTCCCTCCTGTGACTGCTGGGTCTCTCCAAGGCCACCTGTGTAAGGAACAGTCACCCCTGGAGTGCACAGTGTGACGATCATGACAAACGTATGTGGCCACTTAATGTCCCCCCCACCAAGAGCGCTCACCCACCCCTGGCCACCGCGGGCTGTGGCCCACAGGCTAGGTTGTGTTTCTGGGATCTCACACTCGCGGAAGCACTTGTGTGGCAGGTGCCCTGTGGCCCTGGCGTTCACAGAGCAGACGCTGTGGAGACCCCCTGTCACGTGTGCCAGGGCTGCATGCTGCCTCCTGGCTGGACACGCCACAGTTCAGGTCCCGTCCCAGAGCCCAGCCACTAAGAGCAGGGCCACTGCAGGTGTCCAGCTGTGTCTTCGCAGGAACACGTTTCCTGTGCTTGAGGGAGCTACTCAGACGTGGAACTCTCCACGCTCCTGCTCAGTGTCTGTCTGACCCCCACCTGCCCGGAGTGGCCGTCCAACTCCTCCCCAGCAGGGTGCCGAGGCGCCTGAGCCGACATCGGTACCATCAGAGTTCTAGATGTTTACCATTCTAGAAGAGATCAGAGTTCCCATCTGTGAAATCCGCGTCATTTCACTTCTAATAGGATGGCTGATAAGGTGAGCCGTGTGTGGACTTACTGAATACACACATCGCTTCTTCTTACTGTTTCTTCAAATATCGTTTTCATCTGGTTTTCCTTGGCCTGTCTTAACATTGAGCTGCAAGAGTTCTTTATATTTGTGGCAACAAGGTTTTTAAAAGTAAGATACGTATTAGGTAATGATCGTCCCATGCACCATTCATTCTAACCTTTTCCCTAAAAGTTTCCTTAGAAGCACAAATTTTTAAAAAGCTCCACTTATTCAAAAAATTTTTAGACTTTTTTATAACTCAGGCTTCTGATGTGTTACCAAGGCCGCGGGTGTCTTCTCCCGCGTGTGTTCCACAGTGGTGCTGTCTGAGCTCTCGGTGTAGGTCTGTGATCTATTTGAACAGTGTTGTAGGTGGTGGGAGAGGCTCTAGTCTCTTTGTTTTGCTCATGGATTTCCAACTGGCCCAGAAATGTCTCCACTGAATCACTTTGACTTCTGCTGCAATTTGGTCCTGATTGCCCACAGGCCCAGGTCTGAGAGGCTTGGTCTCCAGGGAGACACTACTGGTAGGTGAGGCCATGGGAGGCCCTTAGGCCCTCAGGGGCCACCCTTGAAGGGGATGGAGGGAGCCCAGCCCCTTCCTCTTATTCCTGCCTCCTGGCTGTGGCCTGAACAGTTTGCTCGGCTGTGCGCCCCCACCTCTGCCCATTGTACCCCAAAGAGAGCTCTCAAGCCCGGGGGTCATGTTTGGGTCTGCGACATCCCCCAGGGCTCAGGTGCAGAGGGGAGGGTTTCAGGACACGGTGGATCTAGGAGGCTCTGACCCGTCAGCGGTTTACCATCGAGTGATGCTTGCTCGGCACCACGGCCTGGATCAATCCGTGACAGCTGAACAAACTCCCAGAAGATAGACCCAGCCGAGGGGCTAGGTCCTGGTGACAGGCCTTCGAGGGTTTACCTTCTCCCAGCCCCTTCTCCCCCGCCCCCGCTCCTCAGCTGCCATGAGCAGAGGGGCTGTCCTCTGCCACCCCCCACCATGATGTTCTGCCCACTCCAGGCCTAGAGCGGTGGAGTGGGAGGCCGACCATGAACTACGTCTGGAAACCATGGGCCAAAATAAATCTCTCCTACTCCAAGTTGTTTTCGGCAGGGATTTTGGTTATGGAGACAAAAAGCCGACTAACAACCCCAGCTCCCTTCTCCCTGATCCTGGGCTGGAGCCAGAGTGGACTTCAGGTGTCCCAGGGCTCGCTCACAGGGATGGTGAGCGGCTGAAGCAGCTGTCACTATGCACCTGCAGGTCTACCTGGGCTCCCAGCGCGCTCGGTTCATCTTCCCGCTGTCTTCACGGTCTTGCCGCACGCTCTTGGCTGCTGTAATAAACCTTGAATAATGCGGATGCTCTCTGTCGCTTCCCTAAGCGGACTCGGATGATATAAGGCCATCACATAACCTTGTAAGTTCTCAAGATATTTATTTTGCTTTCCTCAAGTATTTCATGTATTTTGATGGTAATATAATAACATTTTTTAAAAACATTAACTTCTAACTCACTGCGTTTAAATATGAAAGCGCAATAGGTTTTTGTGTCCTGTGACCTGATCTTACTGACTCAGTGGCTCCTTAGCAAGGCTGCTTCTTATTTCTATTTTCACATAATCAAGTCATTTACAACTAAAAGCATTTTCCTTCTTCTGTTCCAACCCCAAATCTTCTCTTCACTGCTTCTAATTTGCTGAGAGTGTTTGTCATGAATGAATGTCTAATTTTGTCAACTGCTTATTCCTGGATTGGTTGACAAGATCATATGCTCTTTTTTCATCATTTCAATCAACTATGGTTAGATACACGGTTGGTTTTAAAACCTTAGAACAAGTTTGCATTCTGGGATGTATACATTCCTGGGATGGATGGATGTAGGTATATATATATAAATTTTTTGTTGTTGTTGTTAAATTCACTCACTAACTTTCTTTTGGTGGGGATCAGGATTGAACCCAAGGATGCTTAACCCCTGAGCCACATCCCAGCCCTTTTCATATTTTTTTAGAGATAGGGTCTTGCTGAGTTGATCAGAGCCTTGCTGAGTTGCTGAGGCTGGCTTTGACCTCATGATCATCCTGCCTCAGCCTCCCGAGCTGCTGGGTCTACAGGCGTGTGCCACCACGCCCAGCTCACTAAATTCCTCGGGAATTTTATGGCTGTATTTATGGTCTATCCTTTTCTAGTACAGTTTGTCCACATTCAGAATCTGCATGCTGTCGGCCTTGTGAACTGAGGTGCCACGTACCCTGTACTTCTCCGTTTCCTAAGGCATTTCTATACAGTGAGGATCCCGGCTTCCTTGCATGTTTGATACCAGTCACGTCTGGAGCTGCCTCTGTGAGGGGCCTTCAACAGACACAGGGCTGTCCCTGCCGTCTGCTCCTCTCTCAGTGAAAGAGGTAGTTTGTGCCATTCAAGGACTTTCTTCTGTCACCCAAGTTGCTGAAGTTACTGGCTGAGGCCATTGATCACGCAGCCTTGCTCTCCAGTGACTGTCTGTGGGCCCTGTAGTGATGCCCCTCTCCTTCTTGACTCCAGACAACGTGTCAGCCAGCTGTCCCTCACTGTGACACAACACTTGAGGTAGTCACCTTAAAGGGAGAAGAGGTTTATTTGGGCTCATGGATTTGGAGCGTTCAGTCATGGCTGCTTGGCCTGGGGAGCACATAGTATATCATGGCTGCACAGGAGTCAGAGACACGCATTTCAACCACTGAAGAGGAGTGATTTCAAAAAGTCCCTTAAAATGTGACCTGTGGTCACAACAGGTCATCTTGATTCTTCCAGGCCAGCAGCTGTGTCTGGGTAGGAACACACCTCTGGGGCCAGACGGTCTGGGCTACTCTCCTAATGACCTACCTTCCTCCAACCAGGCCCCACCCGGGGCTCCCAACACCTCCCGATGGTGTCAGGCTGGAAATCAGAGCTTTGACACCTGGGCTTTGGGGGACATAGCATCAGGACATGGAGACGCCCCAGGAGGCTCAGGACACAGAGCTGCTGTGGGTCCTCTCTTGTTCTGTAAGTGCCTCTGCAGCCAGAACAGAGGCCTCCACACCGTCCTCGAGAGCACCCTGCAGTGTTCACCACAGGAGGCAGGCTTCGCACTCCCAGTGTGTCCAGGCTCAAACCCCTGTGCCTTCGGGGACACTGTCCTGTGCTGTCCTCTCTGTTTCGTAGCTTCGAATGGAGAGCTAACTGCATGTTCAGTCCTCAGGAGGAGGTCTGCGGGTGGACTCGGAGGGCCCACCAAGACCTCAGCTCTGAGCAGCACCGGAAAGGTGCAGGTGCTTAGAAAGGCCCCTTGGACTGATGGGGTGGGGGGAGGGAGGAGGGAGGGGGAGAGGGAGAGAGAGAGAGAGGAGCACAGGCTGCGGAGGAGAGCAGCTTGCTCCGCACAGAGACGTCGAGTTGCCGGGGATCAGGAGCCGGGGCCTGAGAGGCCCTGACGTGCAGGTGTTCACTGACAGTCCTGCCCAGAGCCTGCCCTGCGTTCTTGGTCTGTACCGTGCTCCGCCTACTAGGGTGACACCCTACAGTGGAGCTGCTCGAGGGTCACCTGAACTGGAGCAGCTCCTGACTGCATCAGCTCCGTGCCAAGAACTTCCACTCAGGCGGTCTCCACCATAAGACACCAGGAGCTGGTGTGACTGTCATCCTGTTGTGCACTCAAGACAAGAGGGAACCAGGCAAGTGTGCAAACAGTGCTGATTCCACGGAGGTGGCAGGAGTTGAGGGACATGCGGAAGCTCTCTGGCCCCAGAGGTGTGTTCTCGCCCAGACACAGCTGCTGGCCTGGAAGAATCAAGATGACCTGTTGTGACCACTGCCATCAAATTTCAAGTGACTTTTTGAAAGGCTTCTCTTCAGGGCTTGAGACGCGTGCTGTGTGGCTTCAGCTGGCAGGAGGGACAGGGGCAGAAACTGCACAGAGTGCGGAGCCTGCGGAGGGAAGCTGAGTCCTTCTTGCCTGGACACCGCCTGGAGGGGACTGAGCCTCAGTGGCCGAGGGCAGTGCGGCGGCTGACTGCGAGGCCTAGTTAAGAATAATCAGCTGGTCTGCGTGGGGAGCCTGCGGGGGGCCCTGGCGCTCTGGTGCTCACTGTCTGCTCTGCTTCCTAGTGGCTGGGCGTGGATCTGGGTGCTGGGCCTCCCAGTGGGTCTTAATTTCTTCTGCATTGCTTTTGACAGTGGGAGTCTGGAAGTTCTTGAGGCCCGTGGACGGACACAGCGGCCTCTCAGAGCTCTGGGTTTTATCACACATCTGAGTGAGAGCGTGGAAAACAAAAAGGAAGCAAAACACCGTGGAGAAATCCACGGTCAGCTCCCGGCACGATGCGTGTCCTGCAGCCAGGCCAGGCTGTGCGCCTTCCAATTTCAGTTTGGAAGAGAGAGAAAATCAGGAGTGAGCCTGGCACAGGCTCCGGGAGGCCTTTGGAGAGGTCTGCAGAAAAACAGCCTGCCCAGGGGTCTCCTCGCACCCGAGGCTCAGGGCAGGGGCACAGGAGCACCAGCCGTCCTAAAGGCTCTTGCTCGACACCCACATCTCAGCCTGCCCCGTTTCTCTGCCTCCTTTGGCCTCGACCTCCTCTCTGCCTGCAGGCCTCCCTGGGCAGCTGTAGCTGGCACACCAAGAGGCCCAGGGCCATGGTGTCTTCGGCCTCCATATCAGCTCAAGGCAGACCTCTCCTGCGGGGCCTGATCCATCTCTGCGGGTGGCCTCTGTGACCTCCAGGGCTCCTCTGACAAGTTGGGAGCGCTTTCCTTTCGGTAGGCACCGCGTCGCTGAAGGGTCTCCTGTGCGAGGAGTCTGTACCGATGGCCTCTCCCTCCCAGAGCGAGGCTTCTTTATTTCAGGAGAGCTGGGCGGCGTTTCCTCCTCTGGACCACCCAAGCATGCTGTGGCGGAGGCACACAGGGCCCTCCTCCACGGCTCTGTTCAGCGTCAGCTTGCGCACAGGGCCCTGCCCGCTCGCCTGGGCCCTCTGATCCTGCTGACTTAGGACCACACGGGGTCATTGCGTTGTTCCTGGTCCGCTCCTTGCTCCAGAGCCCACGCCACCTGAGAGCAGCTGCTCACACCTTCCCCGATGTGCACCTCAGAGCTCCCTTGAGGCTGTCGTTCTTCATCGTGCACTTGGAAAGCATGTGACCAAGGGTGTGACGGTGGGTCCTGGTGGAGTGACCCCCACACCCGTGTGTTAATATTTTCACTGAGGAATAACTGTGCAAGCCCATTTTTTTCAGTGAGTGGTGGCATTGGTTGGGGTCCACTGTATGTGAGGACCTCTGTGTCCCCCTGGCTCCGCCCCCATGTGCTGATCTTTGCCCCAGGCCAGGGACCTTCTTGGGCTACGGGACCTTTCCCATGCCATCCAGCTTCCTCCTGGGCTTGGCCAAGGAGCATCCTGCTGGGGAACAGAGGTGCTAGGATGGATTCCTGCCACCTGGTGCTCTATGCTCCGCCTGCCTCTGAAGGAAGTGCCCGTGCTGGCCAGGGCTCCGGGCTCCAGAGGGCTTCTGCTCTGTCTCTGCCCGAGGCAGAAAGAGGGACACCAGAGCCATGATTGCCCACCTGGGTGGGCTGGTCCCTGGGCTCCCCTGGGCCTCTGGGGACCCTCTGTAAGTCCACCACCCTCAGCTGTCCTGCCTTGAGTGGTTGTGACGAATATATTGGCATAACTTTGTTCATTTCTTGCTTCCAATTGTTCTGTTATTTCTGTTTGTGCATTTTCCTTTTAAACACCCTATAACTGGGTTTTTAAAACTCCCGTTCTGAAAGCTCCTTATTTTGAACGATCCCACGCAGTTACCCCTGGGGTTGGGTCCACTGCCTGCCTTCTTTGCAGGGTGCAGGTCTCCCGGCCGTCTCGCTGCTCTCTTGGTCTCTCTTTTTCAATGTTGTATCCTGTCGATGACATTGGCTCCCGTTTTCCCTGTTATGTGCATACATACAACCGCCTGTTCTGGTGAAGTGACTGTGGTTGCTTTCTGAAGCTGTTATGGAGCATGCTGACCTACGGGGCGTAAAGTGGTGTGGACCCTTCACCCTCCCTCCAGGCCTCTCCGCATCCCTGATATCTAACCACATTCTCAGCTCCCGAGGACCCCTTGGTCATCACCATTCACGGGATGTCAGCTTCTTTAAGTGTCCAGCGTTCACCGCTTCCTCTGCTTCTCAGAGCCATGGGGTCTAGTCCCTCCTCAGCCTGGTGGCCTTTCCCAGTGGGGCCCAGTCCTCCTGCCATCTTCCCACTCTCCTCCCCTCCCCACGCTCATGAGGGTGGCTGCTGTGCGCTTCTGGGGCTCCTGCTCCCAGCCCGGTCCCCGTCCCTGTCCCCATCCCGAGGCTGGGTGCTGCATTCAGAATCTCTCAGCTTGGTCTCCACACAGACACAGCTGGGAGTCTCTGAGCTTCAGGGGTCTCAGGACCACTTCTGTCCTTCAAGTGGAGGCCCCAGGGGCTCTGACCACGACAGCCCTCAGAGCCAGGACACCTGCATCCCAGGGGACCTGAGGCCAGGGCTGCACCAGGCTCTTGGCTTCTGGCCCACAGGTCTCCCGTCTCCCATGACTCTGACTGGGCCCTGGAGTGAGCGTCCACACATCTTAACCTGCAGGTCAGCCTCAGGACAGAGGCAGTGTCTGCGTCCACTCAGGAGAAGCCTTGACAGAGAAAATCACTTTGCTGAAAACGGGGAGCTCTGTACAAGGACTTGAATCCAAAGGCTTCTTAGAACGTCTGTCTCAAACTTCCTGAGCTTTGGCCTCTCCCACTGGGCACCGAGAAACCATGCCAGTGAGCCCTGGAGCCTCTGGGGGGCACTGGGTGTGTCCAAGCTGGCCATGGCCCAGCGGAGCACCACTGCAGGGGTCAGAACTGGAGTCCCCCGGTGCCACTTAGTGCTCTCCAGGCTCCTTCCCCTGTGGGGGTGACCTTTATAAAACCCTGCTCAATGGCATCTCTTGGAGGCTTCCAAGTGGGTGTGACTAGCTCTGAGCCTTGGCAGGCATGGCCCACCCTGGCTCCTGCCTACACTTCACCCCCCTGTGCACAAGGAGCTGGGTACATCGCTGCTTCTCTTGGTACTGGCCCCAGTGCTGGACACAAGCCCAATGCCCACCACTGCTTCTGCCTCAGGGCCAGGCCCTGTCTGTCCCAGTTGGATTGTGGATGACTGGGACTCAGTCTTTTCTGAAGGAGATTCCGTGAACACCACCCTTTGTTCGCCCTCCCCAGTGGGAGGGTGGGGAAGAATCGCAGGACCACCGAACACCCCCATGAAGGGAAAGACCAGGCCCCGAGGGCCCAGGGCCGGGTGTGTGATGCCCAGGCCTCAGCCCAGGCGTCCTCCGCACGGTCTCTCCACACTGGCCTGATGGTCTATGTGCAACCGTGCATCCTGACCAACAGGTACGCCGAGGCGGAGGCCTCCCAGGTGGGCCAGCACAGGCCTCTCCACGTGCACGCCCGTGGACTCTCGGCCCTGCGTGGAATGAGCGCCAGATGAATGTTTGCTGAACTGGAATGAACTCTCTGGTAACAGAATTATTTGTACATGACTAACTAGTTTCTATGACTCCAGGTCACGATTATGAGCCACAGTCATTGCGTTTGATCACAGTGAGGAGATGCCCTGGGGACTGCCAGCCTGGTCGGTTCCCTGCAGCTGCTCCTGGGGCCGGGCTGCTTGGTCTCTCTCCTCCGGCGTGGCTCTCTGTTGCTGCTGCTCTGACCCCATGTCTCCTAGGCTCTTAGTCCATTGCTCACAGGACACTTAGAACCTCTGCCAGAGCTTTGCCCAAGAGACGGCCAGCCACTCTGCTCAACCAGAAGGGCCCACTCACCCGCAGGGCCAAGTCCTCGGCTGTGCCTCGGGCAGCGCCTGCTTCCAGCCCCAGCCCCACAGCTCAGCATGCTCCCAGGATGTAGACTATCTGCTTACCAGAGGGCTGCCTCTGAGTGTGCTGGGTGTCAGTAGCCACTTGGTAAAGGGTGACCGAGCTGACCAAGGTGAGCTGCAAGAGGCTGGTCGTCATCTCCTGGCAGAAGCTGTCCTGTCCAGGGAACAAACTTTCCAGGTCACCACGGGCTTTGCAGAGGGCAGTGCTTCAACCACGAGACGGACTTGGGTGGCGCACGGCCCAGGGAGCCAGTCCTGGGCTCAGGGCTGGTTCCTACCTTGGACCTCCCTACTCTCCTGTCCAAGGCGGCAGATGCAGGTGGGGCCTGCAATGTGGGTGGAAGGAAGTCAGGGCAGGTGTCTTCCTCTTGTCTGCTTTGGCCAAAACCCCAGTGTTGCAGGCCACTCACCCAAGGCTCCACTAGCTACAGACAGACCCTTCGTGAGGCCCTTGGGTCTGGCTTGCCTGGGCCCCATCAGCCCCCACCTGCTTGCTGGGGGCAACCAGCAGACCTCTGTGACTCAGGGGTGCTGGGTCCTTTGGCTTCTCAGTTTTCCTTGCACCTTGTGTCTGTCTACCCCTCACCCCTACAGCTGGCCTGGTTTCGTCTCCTTGAGTGGGCTGGGGCTGACTTGACCTAAGCCCAGCTGACCTGAGTCTTTCATGATGCTCCATGGAGACAGGGAGATGGGCCAATTCAGGGAGGGGGCAGTCAGCTCCTGCCTGCGGCTCTGCCCTGTCTGGTCTCTCTGTGGGGGACCGCAGGAGAAAGCTCTTAAGATCCACTTACTTCATAGCCAACGACGCTGAGCTGCGTGGCTGGGGAGCACCGTGGAGAGAGGTGTCTGCAGAGCCCGCCATGCTCCCTGAGCCAGGAAGAAGCGGGCCCGGCCCCCTCTCCACGGCATCCTTGAGTTGTGTTCAGGCCCTCCAGACACCTGGGCTTCTCATGCCAGTGGGTGAGTTGCTGACGAGGCTGAGATTTGGACACTTATGTGTTGACACCAAAAATAAAGAGAGGCTTCAGCTGAGAAGGTCTGGATCTGCGTCTTGACTAACAGGGAAGATGCCTTCTCACGGGGAGTTGGTGTCGGAGACACCACGGCTGCTCTGATTTGTGGGCCAATGAAGACCTGAAATGAACATCTCCATGCTGCGTTTAATTTTTAAAATCTCATGCTTGCCTTATCAATAAAAATAGACTTAGAAAAAATAAATCACAACGTAAAGAAAAGAATAAGAGATTTCTCCTCCCTTGGGGGAACTTTGCAGCATAGGCTGTGGTAACCTAGAGCACTTCACCAGATGGTGTGCCTGGTGCCCAGGGTCCCACGGCTGTACACTGTGAGTCACATAGAGAAAGGGAGGTCAGCGTGCATGGCCAGCAGTGACCGGTCTTCAGCTCAAGGGGACTTGATCACCTTGAAATGACGACAACGTTTTCCCAGTGTTTTGGCCCCATGTGAGGGCAGTTGGAGTGCAGGGTCCTGAGTGTGTGACGGTGGGGCCTGAGGACCTCCCGTGACCTCGAAGAGCCCTGTGTGTTCAGGGCACGCAGAGCTTCCCGCCCCAAGGGCACAGCACTGGGGGGGGTCTAGTGCTGAGGTTTGCAGTCCCTCACCTTCTCCCTCGGGCAGCAGATGAAGGGACCGGCCACCTTGGCGCGGGTTCTCCTCTTTCTTTTGCCCGACGTTCCTAGAGCTTTTCGCTCTGGTTCCTGTTCCCGTGTGAAAGAACCCTGAGTGACCAGCGCCCGGCTCCTCACCCTCCATTTCCCAATGGTTTCATCCACTTCAAGAATCTCAGTGGGCTGCCCCTCCAGGAACCCCCAGGCTCACGCTGAGGCCCTGGGGTGCCCCTGGCTGTTCCAGGTGACCCTCAGCTGCAGGTGTCTGCTGCCCCAGGGGGTGCCAAGGATCAGGTCACCCTTAAAACAGGCCCTGGGCCCCTGAGAGGCCGCGGCACAGGCTTGGCAGCTCCAGGGGCCCAGGCTCTTGGGCCGTCTCTTGCCCAGGGTCCTGGGCACTTCAGAGCAGCGGGAGCACACATGGTCGTGGCTTCTGCAGACAAGTCAGGTGAGACCAGCGTCCCAGCTGATGAGGCTCCCAGGCTCCAGCTAGCTACGCCTCTTCGGCAGGGAAACATCTCCGCAGCCTGCCATGGCCCTCTGTGGCTTCCTCTGCTGAAATTTAATTCTGTTCCACGAGTCGGTAACAGTTGCTGCTTACGCTACTGATAAAAGTAACAGAGGCAGAAGGGCCCTTCAGAGAGGGCTGAGTGTGGGCAGGACAGATGCCCGGAGCTGCCCTGGGTGCAGACACCTCTAAGTCCTGATGCACGGGGGTTGGAACGGTTGTTGGGCTCCACCGTAACTCCGCCTGGATAATGAGGGGTGGCTCCAGGCGTGGGCGTCTCCCGGTGGGGTTGAGTTACACTTGAAGGATTGTAATCCTACCCCTTTGCCCTTTGGGGGATAGAATATTCCATGGAACAACTTCCCCCAAAAAAACCCTGGGTTGGAGGCGGGCTCCTTCCTCTGGCCGGCCTGGCCCTTTTGTGGGGCCTGTGGCTGAGGAGTGGTCACTGAACCCAAGGAAAGGGTACTTTCTGTGTCTATGTCTTCATTTAGTCCCCAGTTCACTTGGAGTGACCCTGGCCAGTTTAGTCGGGTGACGTGACAATGACCTGCTATGAGACAGACAGAGGCAAAGGCCCTGGTGGTCTGGGGCTCCTTATCTCCTCAAGTCGGGGAAGAGGGATGTGGTCTCCTGGTGTCCTGGAAGTGGGGCCAGCTTCCCCTTCCCTCCACCCTCTATCCTCACCCACAGGTCCCCTCCTCAATGTGGGCTCTGTGCTGGGCTCCTTCTGGGCCTGACCACTGAGACAGCTGGGATCCAGTCCGTGGTCTTCCCCTGGCCCCAGGCACGTTGTCTTGGAGGAGAAGGAGGGCAAAGAGGGCAGGTGCCTTTCAGGGCTCAAGAAGAGAAAGGGGCAGGGGAAGGGCCATTGTCCTGGACAGAACCAGCTGGATGAGGAGGCAGGTGACCCTGAGGTCCTGAGAGCTTTCCCGTGTGGCTCCAAGCCCAGCAGAGGAGGGCGCCACGCACTGGAGTGAGGCCTGGGGCAGGTTCAGCATAAGATGCAAAGTAGATTCTGAACAAAAAGCATTGACCTCATGGTCTCAGGGGGAGTTTGGCCGACCGACTGGACTTAGTGCCTGGATTGAATCCAGCTCAATCTTGGTGAGTTACAGCCGGTTTTCATGGGTCACCTACCCCTGGACTAGGAGCACCTGGAGAAGGTGGGCAGAGCATTCCCGCCTTCCAGCAGCCTCAGCTCCCGGTCAGAGGGGCCAGCTATGCTGGGCCTCACGCTGAGCCCAGGGTGAGCTGCAGTTCGTGGCTATTCTCTAGGACTTTTTATAGTAGATACTTTGTCCTGCTCTGGTTAACTGACATTTCTGGAATTCTATTTCTGTGCAGCGGATGTGTGGCTCGTGGAGGTGGGTGACGACTGTGGTGTGCAGTGACGGTCTTTGAGAGACGATGACATTTCAGACCCTGCACTGGGCGAGGTCTTATTTCCCTCACCTGAGAGGGGAAAGAGATGAGCTCGACCAGGTGCAGCTGGTCAGAAGCAGGTGCACGCATGTCCTGCTGCAGCGACGCCGCTGGGAAGGCCCGTCACTAGGAAGGGCCTGCTCTGGGTCAGGGTGCCCCTCTGCCTCGTGAGCACAAGGCAGTCCGGAAGGACTCACTGGACGACTCCCCAGCTGGCACCAGGTTCTTCCCATGAGCGGTGCTTGGCCACTTGTTGGGCGGAGCAGACGCGGCCGCTCCTGTTTACCTGCGGTGTGTTTCTCACGTTTTAGGTTACGGAGCTTAAATTAGCATGTCTGATAAGGGAGGCTGTATCTTGTCTTGTCGGAAGGGCAGCCTGGGCGGCCACTGCGGCCAGGACAGTGACCTCGGCACAGGTAGCAGCAGTAAGACGAGTCACCACTGGAAATTATCTACCACCCGAGAAGGCCATCCCGTTTCAGGCCTCGGGGTCCTGTGCATCGAGCTGACACGGTGACAATGGCCTATGAGCTTTTGATCCCATTAATTGTTCATGAGAGGTTTGATTAGCCGACAGAAGGTCATCGGGTCAGCGGGTTGTCTTTCTTTCCTGAGAACAGAGACCTGCACTTTGCAAAGGGAAAAAGGGAAGAATGGCTGGGCTTCTCTAAACAGGTCCCTTGCTCCTGATGGTAAGTAGAAGGAACTAGAAGTCTGGAGGTTCCTGGAACTCGCCCACATTCCCACAGACTGGCTCTGTGTGTTTGAAGAGGGCTTGTGGGTGCTTCTTTCAAAAATAACAATTATTCTTGGGATTTTTATGATGCTTGCTCTGTATGAATGTAATTTAAGACTTCATTGGCTCAGTACAAAGAAAAAATAGTATTACGTAATGTGTTTCCTTATTTTTTTTTTCCTAAAATGAAATGAAATTTACATTTTTCTAATGATCAGAGAAATATGTGCTCATTGGAACAGGTCAAGAGAAGCAAGAGGAATATTTTTTAAAAGTGAAAGCTGAAGCAATGGGCTACTAGCAGGCCTCAAACCGTGTGTGTGTGTGTGTGTGTGTGTGTGTGTGTGTGTGTGTGAGTGTGTGCGCGCGCGCCCTCCAGGGGGCGCTGTTTATGACTGGCTCTGGAGTTGAGCACATTTCACACGGGGCCTGGTATAGCCTAGACATCTTTTGTATACATATTTAACTCTAAAAAGAGTCTTCTGCTGTTTTGAAAACTTTGTTTCCCATGTAGTGAAAATTTCACTGCTGCCCCAAAGAGAGAGATCATTGAGGTCAGAATTCTCCACCAAGAATGTGGAGTGTTCATGGCTGAGTAATGTTCCAGGGAGAAGAAAGAATCCTGTCATGTGCAGCCAAACCAATGCAGCGGGAGAACTTCTTCTCATGTGGCATAAGCCAGCTGGCTTTCTCTCGTGAGTGGAAGCTAAGGGTCCGCCTGAGTGTAGAAGGGTGGCTACTCAGGCTGGGAGGGTGGGGAGGATGATGGGATTTGGTCTGTGCACGCCCTAAGTGTGCGGAACTGTCACGCCTCATCCCATTAACGTGCCCAGTTACCACAGGTCAATGGATACGGAGGTGGGAAAGAGTGGGAGTCCCGAAACCTCCCTATTTAGTTGGCGGAGAGACCTGCTTCTCCCCAGCCAGGTGCATCTGGGCTCATGGAAGCACAGCATCGAGGTGGGCTCCGCCCAGCCGTGCTCCTGCTCCTCCTGCACAGGAGATTTGGGGACAGCAGCTGTCCGGGGGTCTCACAAGAGCCTCTGCAGCTCCTCAGTTGTGACTGGAGCACACTGGACGAAGTTCTCACCCTCTCCGAGGGCGGCAGGCTGACTCCTGGGTCCTGGCCGCTGACCTGTCAGGGGTGGATCCAGCAGGAGCTCCACTCCTGGGGACCCTGTGCCCTCCGCCACGCGAAGCCTGGTGACAGGAGACCCTGTGGCCTGTGCTCTGAGAGGTCGGAACAGGCAAGGCCCTCGGCCGACTGGACCAGAATGATGTCTTGATTTATAGCACTGCTGCAGGTAGCTGGAACCAGACCTGCACAGGTGTGTGTGACTAGCTCCCGAGTGACCGACAAGGTCCCTGCATCCGCCATACCCAGGGAAGGGTGGAGGGTGGGGGTCAGTGTGAGAGGAGCTGTCGGGCAGAGGGTCTGAGTGCCGAGTTGCAGGAGGGGGCCTCGGTAACCGGCAGCCCAGGAGCCACGCATCTGACCTGCTTCCTGAGCCGTGGTGACGTGTTTTGCACATTTAAACACTGTTTCCACCCCAGTCACTCCTGGTCCAGGCCGTCTCCACTGACCCCGGCCAATCCCTCATCCACCGTGAGAGGAGAGGCACTGTGAGTCTTCAGAGCTGGGTCCAGGGAGAAAGGGCTTTGGCCTTCGTGGAAGTGTCCATAGAGAGGAAGCAGAGGGGAGGTCCGGAGGAGCTGGCCCCTAACGTCAGCTTGGTGTCATCAAGACACCTGACACAGACGTCTTGCAGGAGGGGAAGGGTGCAGTCCAGGGTCAGCAGCCCGTTGCTCTGGGCCTAAGGTGAGGCAGACATCATGGCCCAAGAGTGGTGAGGACAGCGGCTCAGCTCACAGCAGCTCAGAAGCAGAGAGAGACAGAGAGAGAGAGAGAAGAGCCAGGGCAACGGAAAGTCCCCAAGGGTATTCCTCCAGTGACGCTCCTCCTGACTACAGTTCCCACCTCCTCCCAGGAGGACATCCAATATGACCCATCAAATGGCTCGATCCACTGAGAAGGTTACAGCCCTCACGCTCCAATCCCTTCCCAAAGGCCCCCCTCTGGGTCAGTGAGTGAGGGAGTTTGGGGGACGATGCACGTGCAGGGAAGATGCCCTCCACAGGCTCGGGAGACACGCTTCTTGCAGAAGCCCATGGCCACATCCCCATGTGAGTCTGGTAAGTAGAGCTCCTGGTGTCCTGGTGCTCAGTTGTGCCCTGGTACCCTGTGCCGGGCGAGAAGTCATGCAGAGAGCTGGTGCCAGGCAGAGGCATGAGAGACCCCTGGAGCCAGGTCCCAGGGAGTGATGTGAGTGGCCAGGAGGCTGACCCTAGACCAGCATCTTGGACCTCTGTGTCCTCATGGCCACTAGTCCACTCTGGGGTGGACTCTCCACCACAGGAACCAACATAGACTCTGGCAGCTTCTCCTGCTCACAACAGGTCCTGAGCAACTCCAAGCCACCCCTCCTGCCCTCAGGCCTCCTGGACCAGTGGAGTGCGGGACCTGAGAGAACCACCGATCCCCAAAGAGACTGACCTAAAGGTATGGTTACAGGGTCCCAGCGGGAAAGCCTAACTTGGGGTGAATAATTTTAAGAACAGATTATTTAACCAGGAATAATTAAGATACTCAAATTTAGATTTTAAAATCCCTGAAACAACAGGGATAATGAGGGCATTGGGATTATCTGTGGGAAGTAAGAGCCCACATTTTTTCTGTATAGTTGAGGGGTGGTAAGGGGTGCTTTTACCCACACTAGACTTAAAATTCTCCAGCGTATGTAGCAGTCAGGTTCTCACAGATGTGGTGATCACCGAGAGGCTGTACCAGGTTGGCAGGAGCAATCGCAGAGCCTGAGAAGTCCCTCCTGGCTGTCCGCAGGCTGCAGGGCCAGGGACGTCTCAGAAGGAGGGTCCAGCAGGGCAGCCCCAGGCTCAGGCCAAAGACCTGGAGAGCCTGGGGTGCAGCCCCACCTCGAGGGCAGGGGAACTGGGGCCTGGTGCCCAAGGCAGCAGCCTCAGAGAACCCCGCAGCCTAGGGAGGCAGAGAGAGCTTTGCCCTCCGGCTCTCTGTTCCGCTAGCCTGGCCGCCACACGCTGGGGGTTCCTCACTCAGGTGGAGGACCCACACGGCATCTTCTCTGGAAGACCCTCACAGCCACACCCAGAGGCACGGCCAGTTCTCTGGGTGTCCCGTTTCATCCTGCTGTAGGATGGGTGCTACTGTCTGCTTACAGCTCAGAGCATGTGCCCAGAGAGGCTGGGTTCCTTTCCCAAGGATGCTCTGTTATGGAGCAGCAGGGGTGGGGCTGGGTGCTACAGCTGTCCCTGGAAGCCCCTCAAAACCCTGTGCCGTTCAGGAGGGCACTTGGCGTCTGCAGGGGGGAGCGTGTGCTTTTCATGGGGCTGAGGGACAGAGAGTGACTTGCTTGTGGGACATCTAAAGGGCATGAAATGTGGCAATGTGAGAGTTCGCAGAGCAGACGCCACAGAGAGGGCCTCCTTCCCCCAGGATTCGGGACTCCGCTGCGCTCTGTGTAGAAAGGGCTCGTGGGGAGCTGTGGGGCCCTGCCAGCCTGGTCCTCTGAACGCTTTCAGGGACCGAGGCCAGGCTCCTCTGGGATCTGAGAGCCTTACATAGAGCTCGGGCCCAGCCCCACAGAGAGCCTCGGTGCCTTCCCCAGCCTTCTCCCCACCCCGACAGCCTTTGGTCATTCTGCAAAGGGAGAGGTGTCACCTTCAGAGAGGGAGGTGAGCCACATTCCACTAGACGTCACTGAGAGGCAGGAAGGGGCCTGAAGAATCACGCAGCAAACGGCTTGAAGCAGCCCTGACAGACAGCCTCAGGACCACACCGCCAGGCAGCTCTCCTCTTTGCGGCCTCTTTCCCCTGAAGGGGTACAGTCCTCAGCAAGCAGCCCGTTGTCAACCCCCTGGGCCCTGTGCTCTGGCCTTAGACTCCCCACATTCCACCTCAGGGACCATTTCTACCTCCTAATCACTCCCTCCTTCCCTGCCCCACCCAGCCTGCATGCTCCCCTGGGCTGGGGAGCCTGAGGTCACTCATTTCCCTGAGGCTGGCCTCCTTGCCTCCACAAGCCCCAGATCCTCCCCAGGGCCAATGAGACTCTGGGTCCCTCGCGCACGCCCTTCTCCTGTGTGGTGTCGCTCTCTCCTCCTTTCTTCCGTCCTCTGAGGCCTCCCGAGCTGGGGATCCTTAGGGTGCTGAGCCTAGGGCTTGTGGCTGAGAGGGGCTGAGTGGGTGAGCCCCAGGGGAGCGGGGGTCCGGCACTCAGCCGAGGGCAGAGAAGCCCGTCATTGGAACGCCACTTGTAGACCTGCATTGAAGCTGGGTGAGGAGAGAGGGCTGGAGTGAGTGGCCCCCGGGGACACGGGGCCTGGGTCCTGCCCACGGCGCCTACGAGGCAAGGCCAATCCTCTAGGTCCCTCTGTTTGCTCTCGGCTTGTCCCCTCTCCACAGGGAAGCCACAAAGCACAGCCGGGAGCAGAAACTTGAAGCTAAAAACTCAGGAAAATAAACACACCCACAATTAGGTTCTGCCTAGACTGGGATTCCCCGTGGACACGGGAGCCTCCCACACTGAGGGAATCATTTGCCTAATGACACACCAACATGGGGACGATGACAAATTAGTGAGATGAACAGGGAATAATGTTGGAACTGTAATTATTTCCTCATACAAAGATTCTATCTCAAAACATGTGCAGGTGACACCAGGTGACGTGGAGATTCAGGAAACACCGTGTTGTCTGATCAAGAAGGACCCACTCGCTGTCTCAAGCCCACGATTCCGCCCTAAGGTGCACCTATCTGCACGGGTGACTACGCTGGTCAGTGCAGCTGCTCATGCCGACTTTTTGCTCATTTTCTCTAGTTGCAGCGTTAGATCATGTTCTCCAGCCACCTCCCTTCCTCCCCGGCTCATCTGCCACGGGGGAACCGGGCGCAGTCTTCACGCTGGTGGCCAGGGTGGGATTCAGCGGTTGGCACCGAGGACAACCTGGACTGGAGACGGGGCAGGAAGCACTGGAGAAGGAGCTCGCAGGGCAGGGCAGCCCAGGCACCTCGGGGCTCCGTCCCCGTGGGGGCCAGAAGTCCGGTGAGGCTTGGATGGCACCGGGGCTCCCAGCAGACACGCAACAGCTGAGCTGGGCGAGGACCTGGTGGGTGAGGGTCTCCAGACCTGCCTCACGCCCATGTCATCTGCCGTCCTGATCCCTGCCAAGGCGGAGGTGTCACCTCCAGGAGTCACTACAGAGCTGAGAGGCAGGAAGCACAGGAAATGACTCCCTAAGCGCCCAATGAATGCGGCCTCAGGGCCACGCGGCCAGATGTGCGCATGCGTCATGTCACACATGTCAGCTCACGTGTGTGTGTGTGTGTGTGTGTGTGTTAAACAAACTAGTGAAGGAGAATGCACTCACAGTGAGAGAGCAAAAGGAGCCTCACAGAGAAATGGAACAACAGAGAAAAAGATTCTAGAATAGAAAAAAAATAAAGAACTAAATCAAGTCCAGTGGACACTCTTAAGGGCAGATTGCCGGTGACGTGGGGGAAAGCCGATTAACTCAAAGGCAGAAGGCAGAACGATATCGTCTTACAGTCAGAGGAGACAGACGGAAGCAGGGGGAGGTGTCCTGGGGACCTAGCCGAAGTCCCTGCTGCGAAGGCCGAGGGGCAGGCCGAGGGGCAGGCGGCAAGAACACACCGAGGCACTCCTCTTGTGTCCACTTTGTTTTATAAGATGCCAACTGCCAGGCCAAGAGCCTCAGGGAGTGTGGGTCAGAGAGTATGGGTCAGGGGTACGGGTCAGGGGGTGTGGGTCAAGGGTGCGGGTCAGGGAGTGTGGGTCAGGGGGTGCGGTCCAGTGGGTGTGGGTCAGGGGTACAGGTCAGGGAGTGTGGGTCAGCAGGTGTGGGTCAGGGGGTGTGGGTCAGGGGGTGTGGGTCAGGGGGTGTGGGCCAGGGGTTGCGGGTCAGGGGTGTGGGTCAGGGAGAGGGGCAGACAAGCACAGAGAACAGAAGACAAGACAGAGGAGACCACACCTCTGCATCCCAGTCCCACGGTGAAGAACAACAGGCGCAGGGCACTCCAGAGAGCAGCCCCCAGAGGGCTCTGTGAACCAGTGTCCACTAGAGGGGCCTGGCCACTGAGCAGAAGCCAGGGAGCCAGGACAATGGGCCGCACCCCTGCAGGCTGCCCTTCAGCCCTCGGGTCCTGGAGGGACAGGAGACAGGCAGTGGAGACTTCCCCAAAGCAGAACTCGGTTGCAGGCAGGTCCGCATCGCAGGGTGTCAGGGTGCTGGAGGCGCAGGGCCGTCCCAGGATGGAGACTGGCCTTGCAGGAAGGAGAAGGCTACAGAGCAGGAGGCCCGTGGGTCTCCTTTCCTCTCAGCATACTCCAAGGGAAAGACAGTATCTCTGTATGACGGGGTTTTATTGCTGCAAAAGTGAAATAAGGACCACTGCAGAAAGGAGGAGGAGCAGGTGCACAGAGGTATATCCAGAGGCGGCAGTTGCAAAGAGATAAATAGAAAGCACCAGATGCAAAGCCAGAGGCTGCGATGTGAGGAGTCACAGTGGGGATAGAAGTGCACTCTGATAAGTTAGGGTGTGCATTGCTGGCCTGAGTGTCTCCAACAGGAAGAACCACCAAGAGTCCGGGAGCAGAGGCCTACGATTCAACATGGAGCACGTTCAACTGCATTATTGTCCAAACCCAAAGACAACAGCGTCCCAGAGCCAACACGAGTGCAGGTACAACAGCAGAGGGAACAGAGGTGAATCAAACCCATCGTTCCTAAGTAAGCTTGAAAGGACGAATGTAAAGACAGACATTGAGCTGGTTAGAAAAGCCAGACCAGACCCAAGTGTCTGCAAGAGACGTGCTCCGAACACGAAGACAGACACTGAACAGAAAAGGAGGGAATGGGGTCAGGCAGAAAGTCAAATAGAGCAAGCAAGCTGGCTCCGTCCTGTGACCGGACAGCAAAATCCTAACCCCAACTGCCTCTTCAAAGAGGAATTCAGGACATGAAAAAGCAGGCATCAGCCTGGGAGGAAACTCACTCAGCACCTGAACACAACCAGACTTGGATCCAGAATGCACACGTGTGTGTGTGTGTGTGTGTGTGTGTGTGTGTGTGTGTGTAATGCATTACATGCCTGTGTATGCAAACTTTTGTGTGTGCATGTTCAGTAGCACATACATGTCTACCTACATGTATACATAAACTATGATAAACAATCTTGTAACACAACAAGCATGGTAATAAACACAGGAGAACTATTTGGAAAGCTACCTCACAAAAAGAGATGTGGGAGCAGCTAATAAACACACAGTGGACGCTCAGCATCTTCAGTCAGGGACACGCACATGAAATAAAAAAATAGTCCCAAGAGCCTGTAGAAACTGAAAGTCGACAGCGCACACTGTCGGGAGGACGGCACCTGGGGCTCTTGCAGCACTTCAAAGCTCAACCTTCGCTGGCCGTGTGACCCACTCCCACCTGTTTATCTCAGAGGAATGAAAAGTCATGTTTGTGGAAAGGACAGTTAGAAATGTCCCCGAGAGCCTTGTTCACAGCAGCTCCACGCTGGAAGCAGCACCCTGGCTCTCAACAGTGGACGGTAAGTGGCCCACACTCGTGGGACAGAGCCACACTCCAGGAGGAGCGAATGTGTCCCGAGGCTTTCCGGGGAGCCACGCAGGCCTCCTGCTGACCAGAGACGTCACTGTGGGCACAGGAAGTGATGCAGGACCTCCCAAGAGAAACACCAGCACGGGCAGCTGAACCTGCAACTGGTGGACATGAGGTGGCTGCTGGCCGTAAGAGGCATGTGGGAGGGGGAGGGCCACAGCGGTGGGACAGTCAGACATGCCCAGGCCCTCACTGCAGGGCTCCTCAGGAGCGCCTCTCGCTCCAAACCCATCAGAACCCATTGACTTGCACCTGTCACATGTGAGCTTCATTGTCTGTGAGTCACACTTCAATAAAGCTGATTAAAAATTAATCAGGCCAAGTGAGAGCCCCCAAAGCCACCTAAGCCCTCCACCCTGTGTTCTCTGCAGGCCTTGGTCCCTGTGAGGGGCGAGCAGGAGCTGGCCACCTGCCCTGTTCTGTGCTCAAATCTGAGTCCCGGTCACCTGTCACAGGGAAGTGACCATCAAGGGCACGCAGGGTTCTAACAGACCCCATGGCTCCCACCAGGTTCCACTCTGCTGACCCGTCGTTTGGGGATCTGACACGGGAGTCTGACCCTCACAGACTCAGCCGGGCCCGGGTTCCCACTAAAAGACCTTGGAATGCTGCGGAGTCCGATGGCCGCAGACGGCTCGGCACTGCGAACGCCTTGATTTTGAAATTCCTAAATTTTCCTTAGGGATATGGCTTTGTGTTTCCGTAAGGAAAATATCAAGGCCACCTACGCTTTCTCAGCCATGCTTGATTTACTCCCTGAAGCCGTCTGCCCGGCCCAGAATAAAGTCGCTGGCTTCCGTCACCGTCACCGTTCACCTTGCCTGCAGTTAACTGGTTTCACGAGCTTCGAGGATTCCTAATTTCACTTCTTCATTCTGTTTCTGAGCCCGTGGAGTCTAGTGTTTTCTGCTTTGCTTAGATTATTGTTTTGTCATTAAAATTAGTTTGGCTGCTCCCCAGCTCTTCCATCAGTGTGTTATAATCTCACAATTAAAACGTCTAATTTATTTCCTCGTGTTCCTGATGTTATTGAAATTGGCCGGCTCTCTCAACAGAATGCCAGAACCTTAATAGGCTCCGAGGTAACAAAGCATCCTGTCTCCCTTTCTGCTCGTCATTATACTAGCAAAATAAAATACTTAACCTGTAGTCAGATGGAAGGCAACTCACCTTTATTTATATTAGAAGTTACTTTGCCGTAAACATTATTTAATGATTTCCCAATAAAGAAGGAAATATTGAAATACAATGTAATTTTGAGGTGTTGATTTTAGTAACACCACAGTTCTAAAGGTACCAGCACTCACTGTGCATACCGGAGGCAGGGAAGGAGGAGCAGCTGTCCCCAGCATCTCTTGAGCCTGACCCGTCTATAAGCAGAATCACTGGGCTGATCTTTTCAAATGGAACCTGAAACGTCATTGCTTGACTTTGTCATGCCAGGTGGTCTTTGTGAAATTTCATTCATTCTGAATTTCAGAATTTTATTCTGAAATTTCATTCATTCTAGAGTTGATCCAAGAACAGTTGTGGAGCTTCTCCCACCAGTAGCTGGGCCCCACCTGGCTGCAGGTCTGAGGGTCTGTGGCACGTGGTCAACGTGGCTCTCTGTGCTGGTGGTTCTGGAGCCAGCTCCCTCAGCCTCCCACGTGCCACGGCTCGCTGTGACCGAGTACTGGCCAGGAGAAGTGGTGGTGTCGTTGGGCATCAGAAAGAGGTGCTTATCTACCTCCATTTATTCTGAGAGTGCTGCTGAGACCCTGGTGGGTACTGGGCTGTAATCCAGCACCAGAAACAAGCACAACTGGCTCCTGTCCTCAGGGAAATCTCAGCCAAGTGCAGAGAGACAGTGATCAAGGGACTGTGAGGGGCAGGGACAAGGAGTGGAGCTGACCTGGTGGACCTATTCCCAGTAACTACTTACCTGAACTCAGAGGCTTAAGACAGCAACTTGGTTTTAGCTCCCCAGACTCTGGGGTTGCCAGGGCCCAGGTGGGCACGGGCGCCTGGAGCCTCTGCTGCTGTCGCACTCACATGCTGCTGAAGCCGAGGGACCTGGAGGCTCAACCAGCCAGCTATCCAAGATGGCGCCCTCACCTCTGGCCGCAGATTCTGGCCGTAGCTTGGAGGCTCAGCTGTCAGCTGGCGCCCACAAAGTGACTGTGGCATGTCTTGAGCTCTCACAGCACAGGGCAGAGGGAACACCCAGAGCCAGCATTCCCAGAGGCAGGAAGAGGGGCTGCCAGGCTCACAAAGGCTCTACGAGGCTCTGAAGGGCCACTAAGCTGAACCAGTTGGTCAAGGCAGTCAGGGCACCCACCCAGATTCCGCAGTCCCCAGACCTCAAGTCACACTGGGAGTCGGACAAGAGCCCTCTCAGAGAACATGTGGGATGGGAAGAGAGATGCAATCCAGGTCTAAGAACATCCTTGTGAGTGCCATTTACAGAGGCCGTCTAACCACTGATCCTGCTGATATGCCAGGGGCATACATTCGTTCATCGAGTCCTCAAAACCTCTCAAGATGGCCAGTATTTCTTGTTACAGATGGGGAAACTGAGGCACAAGGCATAAAGAGCTGCTAAGGTGCCAGTTCTATTTCGAGGCTACCCACCAGCCATCCATCATACGGGTGAGGCTAGTCTTTTCTGTCACAAATCACGGAGCTCTAGCTGTCCTGCGGAAGGGTCCTGCACCGTGACATGCACGGGGGCTCCAGGTGAACTGACCACACTTGCCTGACACCCCAATGGCCAGGCAAGGTGGAGAAGGGGAAGGGAGCGAGGGAGGCTGGGTGAGGCAGGAGGGGCAGGCACAGAGGGCTGGGAGGAGTGGCCGGCAGGGGGGGGGGCTCCAGGGCAGAGCTGGAGGTGAGATGCCCTTGATGCGCTGAGCGGGGCACGTCCACAGTCGACACCAGGCCCTGAGCGGCCTCGCGGCCTCCATGTGGAGGTGGGAATGGACTTGGAGGAGGCGCCAGGTCCACCAGCAGGCTTCCCCTGTGGAAGGCCAGCCGTGGGGCCAGCAGACACGGGGCAAAGTTGATGGGTTTGGGGTGCAGGACGAAGAGGCTGCACCCCCAGGTACTGGGAGGGAAGGGAGCGAGACCTGTGGGGCTTCTGGTTTTGGTGAGGAAGGTCGCCTCCTGGGGACTGTCTCTGAGCTGGGGAATGGCGCTGTAGAGAGGCAGATGTGGAGACAAAAGCCAGAGCCGCGGGTCCTCCCTCCTGCCCCACTCCAGGGGACGCTCCCCTGAAAGCAGAAAGCCCCGGAGTGTGTCCCCTGTAGGTTAGACTGCTTTGGGCCCATGTGCTTAGGGGACTCTCCCAGGGCTCGTGTCCCTGGCCGGGCGTTGTCCCGTGGCCTGGGCAGGGCAGATCTGCCGTGAGGTGGCGGCTGAGCCACGCTCTTCTTGGACGTCCTCAAGGATGTTAGGTTGGAGACCTCAGGCCTCTTCGGGGAGGTAAGGGGACAGGCCCAGTGGAAGTGGCCCCTCCGCATGGAGAGCGCTGGGGGCCGTGGAGGACGGAAGAGAAAGTGCACGTGGCTGGGGTGAGGCGAGAGGGCCGGGCTCAAGGGGTCGGAAAGGGAGCCACTGGCAGCTCTGTCTGCTCTTGCCCTGGAAGGGCCTCCATGACAGGGGCCGTCCTGGTGATTAAAAAGAGGGTGAGGCACCCCCTCTGCCCCCCCCCCACCCCCCCGTAGAAGGCTGCTGTTCCGGGAGGCAGTGTCACTGCCACCAGAGACCCAGAGCTGCGTGAGGCACTTCCTGGGCTCCTGGCTGAAGAGGAGGTGTCTCGTGCAGGGCCCAGCCCCATCAGGAAGGCAGCAGCCCTGTCTCCGTGGCTGTGGCTGCGTCCACGCTCCACGGTCTTGGGGAAACTCTGAAGCCACTTCGGCCGGGGCCGCATTCTGCCCCTTTCTCTTTAAGGCAGGCGCGGCTCGCGGCTGGAGAGGCGCTCCTTCGGCTTTGAACCGGGTGGGACGTATCCATCACATTGACTTTCCTTCAGATCTTGAGGCTTGGAGAACAGTTTCTTATTGGTATTTATTTTGCTCTAAATTAGCTATTTGCTTATTGACCCAAAATAGTTATCATCTCAGCTGGAAATATATTGGAACTCTGGTTGCCAAACAAATATTCAGCAAAAGATGAATAAAAGCATATGGGAGGAAAGCCCCACCACGTTTGGCCTGCCTGCGCCCTGGAAGGCGTCTGGCCCTCCGCCATGAGCCCTGCTGCTAGCGGCACTGGGGATGACAGTGATGGATCTAACAGTGGGACGGTATTAATGATGCTCAGCGCCTGGTGGAGCACTTCACCGCCATTTGCATTTCCATTCATCATCTCCCGTTTATCATTATGAAGAGGACGCCAGAGCTAATTAAAGTCCGGGCTAACAGGGTGGCCGCGGAGTCTGGTGACCACAAGTGCTGGGGAGGGCCTGGGAGGGCTTCCGGCTGGCAGGACAGCAACCTTACAGCAAACCCAATTAACTTAATTCCTGGTGAAGCCGTAAGGCTCTTGCACTGGGTGGACTGGGAGACTGGAAGCACACCTCATATTTTATGTGTAAATTAGGGGCTCAGCAACTTGGCTTCGCCAGGGCGTCTCTTACCCTGTCCTCCGGCCCAGACAATCCCTGCCTTCCAACCACCTCCGCGTGGAAGTCCTGGGTTACTTGCTGGCAGGGCAATTACAAAACCCGTACTGCTCTCGGAATTTTTAGAAAAATTTCCCCAAACATAATTCCAAAGACAGGTGCTAAGCCGGCTTGATCCTGGGTACACGCACGTGGAACAGAAGGAGACACATCTCAGCGCACTGTAAGGCCTGACTCCAGTCTAGCTGTCACTCCGTGTGGAATTGTTCGCTGCATTTTCACAGGGCAGTTTCTCTCTTCAGTATCCATGACAATAAATGGCATCATTAGAGGATGGAATTTAATTTCTCCTTTATGAGTTTTAATTAGTGAGTGACATTCTGATTCTTCTTACCACTGCGTGGCAGGTCTACAATAGGCTGTCTTGGGGGGTTCACCTCGGGGCGTGATCTTGAAGCTGATCCAGGGAGACGAAGGTACTCTTGGAGAGAGAGCTCTTTGTGTCTCTCATGGTGGGGGATGAGGAAGGTCCCTCTTGACCTGTGGAAGAATCGGGGGCTCTGTGGCCACCCTCAGCTGCCCTTCCAAGTGGAGAAATGTGGCCGTACCTGGCCTGGTCCTGTGGGGACAGAGAGAGGGCTGATTCTCAGTGGCCACAATGGCAGCATCCCTCCCAGAGAATGATGTGGTCCAGCTCAGGGCAGCGCTTTGGGCCGGCTTGCCTCCTGTGGAACATGGTAGATGCGCAGGAAGTTGACGTCTGTGCCGTCCGCACTGCCTGCTGGTGCACTAGAGCCTGGGCCTAGGACAGTGTGGGCCTCACGACTCAGTCTTCCTCACGTAGAGGAGGGCTGTGGGGCAGGAAGCGGGTTCCTGCAGGAGCTTGGTGGCTTTTAGGGCTCCATCACAGCCCTGCCAGGCTGCCTCCCTGGAGCGGTGGCCTCAGCAACAACATCTGAGCTTGTCTGCTTCCACCTGGCCAGGCCCTTCCCTGGAACAGAGTCCAAGAAAGGGGACTGCGGAGCCTCGTTCAGAGCAGGCACTCCTCCACCCGGGCCGGGGGGGGGGGGGGGGCGGTGCTGGGCGTGCAGTGGGTGCTGCGCAATGACTGGGCAGGTCGGGGGCTGCTCAGCCCTGGGCCAGCTCTCGCCACCTGAGGGGCTCAGAGTAAGCTTCTGGGTTGAAACCTTAGGTCCCTCCTGCACGTGCCTCCTCTGAGTCCTCTCTGTCCAGTGTCCCTGGTCCTCTGGCTGGAGGCCCTGCATGCCCTGGTGCCCAGTTGCTGGCACTCCCTGGCCTGGACACTACTCTACAGACCTGCAGACAGCCTTCTGCCCGGAGCTGCCCCAGCCTGGAGCCACCCACCCCGACCCAACCCCTGTGCAGCCACTGTGCTCCCTATATGACAGTCACTGAGTGTGGTGACAGGAGAGGCCGTGTGATGTTAAAGTCAAATAACTCTTTCACAAAATAACAGTCAAGTCTGCTGTAGGGAAGGTCAAGCTCTTTTTAATTTCTTCTTTTGTTGGTCTACGAAACTCGTCTGCCATTTTGAATGCCGTGTTTCTATGTGAATTCGCCCCACACATGAGCTGAGTTATTCTGAACTCACAACTAGGAGCCGGGGGAGTAGAAATGGGGGAAGAACCCTCGTCTCCTGAGCCAGAGGTGAGCAGTGAGCCGAGAGTGCGCCACTCCCCACAGCACGCCCGCAATTATCCCACCCTTCATTAAGCCACAGGCTGCCGCTCACCAGAGACATAAGAAGCTGATTTTCCATTATAATTTAATCCCAGGGAGCCCCTTTCTCAAAGTGTATAAACTTCTCCCAGGAGGAAGAGCACCATTATCATCAACGTGGCCATTATCATCATCAAAAGACATTTATTAAGCACTTAATTGTGCATAGCACTGAGTTAGACGTGAGCAGAGAAGCTGAGTTCTTGCTTCTGGGAACTCACTGGCAAGAGGGAACAAGATGACAAGCCAAGGTGAGCACAGAGGAGCGGACCAACCCGCCACTGTGGGAGGGTGTGGGAGAGAGGAGAGGAAGCCACACCACGGAGGAGACGGGAGGGGCACGAGGGTCGAGGCACCCTGTGAGTCAGCTTTCCATCACTGTGTCAAAATGCCAAAGGTAAACAACTGAAAGAGCAAAGGTTTATCTTGGCTCAAGATTCCAGAGCTTTGGTCCATGGTTGGTTGGCTGTGTTGCTGTGGGCCTGTGGGGAGGGCCTGGGGAGAGCAAGTGCTCCCTCTCAGCCATGGAGAAGCGGGGAGGAAGGAGGGCTGGGGTCCCCACCCTCTCCCAGGGCACGCTCCAGTGGCCCACCTTTCTCCACTGGGCCCCACCCCCTAAAGGACACACCCCTCCCAATGGTGCCATGGGCTGGGGAGAAGCCCTCAGCTCATGGGCCCTTGGGGGCCTTTACACCCAGAGCCTCACAGCCAGGCAAGCTGACGTTATGGCAGACTCCAGTGCAGGAGCTCCGCTGGGGAAGAGATGGCAGCCACTCCTGAGGAGCTGGGCAGAGAACCTCTGTGAGGAGTGAGGAGGAAGAACGCAGGTGCGCTGTGCCGACACCCCACACAGGTGGCCAGGCCGACTCGGGGTCCACAGACACCTGAGGAAGTTACGCCACGGCCGGGTCTGCACAGAGGACAAAACAATGACAAGTTCAAGTGGCAAGGGCCCGTGAATGACACTTAGGTGTTCCACTTGTTTCCAGACTTTGGTGTGGTGAGCGTGAGACTTTGCTTGTAAAGTGGAGAAGCACTTATGGAAATAAAGATGGCGGCAGGCACCTGGGTCAGCAGCAGGCGCCCAGGCCAGGCTGTGCCTCTTCAGTCCCAAGGGCATCCTGGTGGGGAGTGTTTGGTGGCAGGGCTTTCTTCAGCCCGGCCAGCTCCCCTCCGAGATCAGCAGCAGCCACAGCACTGCCAGCCCAGGACCCTTGGGTCCCAGGACATGGGACAGTCTGTTCTGCTCCATGCAGAAAGCCCTTACTGCAGACAGTCCCCCTTCTGACTCCTGAATCCCAGGTGCAAAACCCTGGAAGGACGTCAAACGGCTGGTCTTGGACCAGTTACCAGTCTGGCTATTGAGTTTCTGTGATCAGGACAGGGACACACAGAGCATTGTATGTGGCATGAGCTGACCAGCCATGCCAGCCTGGGTGTCCAGGAGACACAGGAGGACACAGGAGCTTCCAGAGGCACAGAGGAAGCAGAGGAGCTTCCTTGTGGAATAGAGCATCACAGGAGCAGCATCTTGGTCAGCAGGAGCCAACCAAGGATGCACCGCCATCTTTGCCCGAGACTTAGTGCCAGGCCTTTCCACTAGCAGATGTTTTTGAGATTGATGAGCTGTGGCCTCAGTGGTCCCTCTTCTCCCACTGGTTGGAAGTTCTGCACAGTAGGGTTGTACTGCACCCATTCTCCGGCAGAGGGGTGCTTGGGTCCTTGCCAGTTTGGGGCTCTGGGGCAATGCCGCTACGAGCCTTCCTGTCCTAGTGTTGTGTTTGCACATGGTGGCTCCCGGGCGTGGGATTTCTGGGCACGTGTGAAGATGGATTTTGTGCCATTTTGCCATTCTCTTTGTGAGTGGCCATGGGGCTTTCGTGTCCAGCATCCCGTCAGTTTGAGGCCCCACATCTGCTCTCCCACTGTGCTCTGCAGGGCCTCCCCGCCATTCCAGCTGATGGGCAGCAGCATTGGTGGCACTCTCCCCCTTACCAAGCCCTTCCTGTCTGCATCCTCTGCTCTCTGCGTTCATTGTCATCTGATGGCCACCTTCATCCAGCGCCCTGTTCAAGAGCGTGGCTGTCACTGGAGCTACTGGGCTTTCCTTCTCTTCTTGGCTTCCATGAGCCCCAGAGCCCGACTGCAGCTTCCTGGCCAAAGCAGGGCCCGGCCTGGGGTTGGTATTCACCACAAGAGCAGCCTGTGGCCGGGCAGAGCCACCGCGTGGCCCAACTCCATTCATCCTGGTTATTTAAATCTGTGTGGACTGAATCTCATGTCCCCCAAGTGCACACGCTGAAGCCCTCCCACAGGTGATGGTCCTAGGAGGGACCTTCTCCGTCTGTTCCGTGCTGCCATGACAGGCACCTGAGACTGGGGCATTTATAAGGCCAGATTAATCCACTCACAACCATTCCAGCATCTGGTGAGGGCTCTGGTGAGGGCATTGGCTGGTCATACTGCGGCAGAAGGGCATGGGCCGATGAGCTCAGATGCACAGAGGAACGGCCCCACTCCATCCTTCTCGGGGGAACCCACTCTCAGGATAACAGCCATTGTCCATGCACAAGGGCAGCGTGAAGGCCTCACCTCGCAACACCGTCACACGGTCATTAAATTCCAGCAAGAGTTTTGGTGGTGACGTTCAAGCTGCAACGAGCTTTTGCAAACTCACTGGGGTCCAAAGAAGTCCCAAGGGTGGGGCCCTCTTGGGGACTCCTTCTAGACAGGGAAGAGTTCTGAGGGTCTCTCTGTCTCACCGCCTCCCTGTCTCCCTCTTCCTCTCCAACTCCACCCACGAAGACGCAGCCTTCCCTGCTGACTCCACATGGCTCCGTCTCACCCGCCACCTGCCTGTTTCCTGACAGCCCAATCTCTGTGCTGCCCTCTTCCTCCTTCTTCTAAGAAGAAGAGAGATTAGAGAGTAGACTTGTTGCTGCCAAGGACAGAGGCAGATTGCTGAGTACCGCTACTTAAAGATGAGCTGAGAAAGAAGAGTTGCCCAGGCACCATGGGCCCACAGAAGACTGCTGCCACTTGTCATGCTGTTGATGAGAAGCATCCAGTTCTGATATCTTCTGTTCACAAACTCCCTAAGGACATGGGGGTGGAGTGACAAGCAGTTTTTGAAGGTGCTCTAGTTCTCTTTTATCTGATATATTTGGCTTTTATTTATCCATTTCCAACAACTGCTCCATTAAACCCTGTTGGCCCATGATTAGGGATTAACAATCCTCAAGGTAAGTTCACTCATCAACCCATTTCAGCTGCTCCTCAATAATCCAGGTGTGGTAGGAAACAGCAGGAAACAGTTTTATTTGGCTGCAGCCAGGCGCAGAGGGCACAGCCTTTGCTGTGATCAGTCAATCCCCTGCACCCCGAGTTCAGGGAGCTTCAGAGTTTTAGACCCAGCGTGTAAGGGGAGGGGCTCAGAAGCTCACAGTCTGCAGCAGTTCACATAAAAGCAGCTTGTTCTCGCACTGTTCTGGGCACGTTAACCCTTCAAGGACAGCGACTGGGAAGGGGGGAGCTTCTCCTCCCCCTCTTTCCTCCCCCTGCCAGCTGTTACCATGGAGCCCGATTGTAACTTGTCTTAGAAATGTAGACATCTCTGTGAGGCCCAGCTCTAGGCCAGAGGCCTTGTTTGCACATTTATACAAAGTACTATACAGGATACATGTTTGTGAAAACTAGTAAGTGGGTGTCCAGCACCTGGAGTGCTGGTATCTTCCAGGCCAGTGGCCAAGTAAACAGGGCGACACGAAAATAGGAAGTTTATCTACATTGGACTCTTTTGCAGAGACTCTTTTGCTGACAGTCCTAAAATCAGCCCTGGTGGAGATTTTTGGAGAGGCCCTTTCAGTGGAGAAAGGGGGTGCCACTTCACAGGAACACACAGTTGCCCGCAAGGCTTCCCCGGATGGGGGTCTCTGTCCTAGGAGGCACTGTTATGCTGTCCTCCATGGCTGGGAAGGAGAAGGAAGATGGATAAGAGAGCAAACCCATTTCCCCAAACTTGCCTGTGACTCTTGGTGCTCAGGCTCATAGCTGCCCATTCTGGGCTGCTCGTGGGCCTCAGTCCTGACCTGCTCTCAGTCCTGACCAGAGCCTCTTTGTGTTCTGCACTCTGACTCTTTCCTCCTGGACCTGCAGTATCCCGTGGAAATGCAATGTGAGCCACAGAGGTGACTTTAAGATGCCTAGCACCCAGTTTTAAGGCTAGTAAAAAGAAGTGGTGAAATTTTAAAAATATGTATTTCAAATATCATTTGAACATGGAATTACATAAACAGTCATTGAGATACTTTGAATTTTTATCAGACTGTCTTCAACCTCCATGAGCACCTAACAGTATATTGTATCTTAAATTAGATCCCACATTTTCAATGTAAAATGTCATCTTACAAAAAATCTAGCTGTGTTTAGCAGGGACATAGTTCACCTGGCTTCAGCCTGGAAGTCTGAACGTAGATGAAAGATGATTTGCATTTCAAGTCCAGTTCCTCCTTCACAACAGCCATATTTCAAAAGCCAGCCGCCCAGCTGACCATGGCCTGGAACAGTTCAGGTCTACATCATGCACCACAGAGAGGGGAATTGAGGGGTGGGACAGGAAGCATCCCCTGGCAATGCCATCAAGTGCCCACACTCTGCCAGTGAGCAAGTGTGTTCAGAGCCTTGCCCCTTGACATGAGTGTGGGTGGGTGAGGACACAACCTGCAACCACGGAGGATCAACGTGGCTGGCTTCTGCTCAGGCTCTATGATAGGATTCAAGGCCTGGGGAACCTGTCACTGAGGGGGATCAACGTGGCTGGCTTCTGACCAGGCTTTATGATGGGATCCAAGGCCCGGGGTGATTTGGGCACCTGCAGCACATCAAGGGCTATTTGGAGAAAGGTCCTTCTTCTACAGAGACAGCAGCAACCTCAGAGCTGCGTGGCCTGAAGTCCTACAGAGGAGGGCAGGAGGGAGACCCGTGCTGGGCTGAGGGGACAGGACCCCTGGCCTCCTGTCCTGGAGAAGGCAGGGCCAGTTCAGCCCCACCGCGGCCCTGGGCTCTGGTGGGGATGCAGGCAGCTTAGTGGCTCCTTCTCCTGCCAGACAGGACCCTCGGTGCCACTCAGCTTCAGGCCTCGCAGGGACAAAGGGACGAAGGTGACCTGATGTTACTTATAGGAACTGTAGACGTGGCAGAGCCAGGTGGCATGGGCACTGGGTGAGGCCACTCTCTCTCTCTCTTGAATAGCATTTGCACTGATGTTGGAAGGGAAGAGCGGGTGCCTCATGAACGCACCTTTCTTTGAGGAAACGTCTGGCTGGCTGGTAGGCAGGGCGGCGGCTGCTCTCTGTTGTCTTAAAGTCCACGGTGGAACCCAAAGGGCTGGGGAAGGGCAGCCAAAGCCAATCATTTCAAATTGGGCTGAAAAGCCATTTGGTTCCACTTCATCTACGCATACACAAAGCTTCGTTCCCACCTCCTAGGACCCAGGCCGCCTTCACCTCTGGTTCCGGGGGGCCCAGCCAGGCCCATGCCACGGCAGAAGGACATCTTAAACATCTTAAACTCTGGCACAGCACTGGGATTTACCTGTGCACTTTCTCCCGTCCACTCAGGGGTGCGGTGCCACCGTGCAGACGCAGGCGGGCAGGACCCATGTGCGTGGGGATGTGAGCAGTTGCATACGTGCTCAAGAGACTCAGACTGTGACAGATCCAAGAGCAGACACTGCAAAGCCCAACGTAAAACACACCCCTGAGGGGGCCGGCAGCCTACGTTGGCAGGACACGGCACAGGAAGGGCGGCTCCTCTGCGGGCACATGGTGGCCTTGGCGTCAGCCATGAAGGCGTTTGGACCCAGCACACATACAGGAAGCAAGTATTCAGGGACCACCTGGCGTCTAATGCTGAATGCCCTGGTCTCATCCTCATGGATGTGCATCCCAAGCCCAGAGCAAGGGGCAGGCGTGAGCTGTAGGCCACATGGGACAGGAGCAAGGGGAAGGAAGGGCTCGAGCAGCAGCCAGAGACCGGCCGTGTCTACAAGGCATGAGATGGGGCCTCGGGTTGCAAGAGAAAGGCGGCAGACCGAACAAGGACCAAGGCTCCGAGGCCAGAACAGGACGAGCAGTGGACAGCAGCACGGATTTGGCCTGGTGCTTCCTGGGCTCTGGGGGATGTGTAACCAAAGAGGAAAACGCGACATGTCCTATGGGAATCACAGGTGAGGTCGCTCTCAATCCTCAGCAGTTCCCGGCTGGCAGAGTTTGGAGGGCAGGAGGTTATGGTCCGGGCTGAAGGACAAGAACCTGCTTGCTTTCTTCTCAGAACCCAGCAAATACCCTGATCCCTCTGTTTAAAGAGGACCCAAAGCAGCCTGGACCACCTCTTCCACTTGAAGCGGACGTGGAAGGTTTGACCATGTGAGCGCTGAAAGAAGAAGGGAATCATGGAGAGGTGACCGAGAGATGGACGAAGAGCAGATGCTTGGATACAGAGAGGGAGGGCGATATGCAGATATGGATGGTAGATGCAAGATATCGACAGGGGATAGACATCAAAGATAGACAGACAGACAGACAGACAGGGCTCCGGCAGGACACTGGGGAGGCGTGTGGTGGTGGAGTGCTTTCTGAGGCTGGTTCTGGCGGGACTTGGAGATGCTGGCGGCCTGGAATCAGACGGCACTGGCCTTTGTGTTCCTCAGAGCTGCCCACTCCAACATCAGATTGGTTTCCGGGTCTGGACGGTGTGTCCAGGTGAGGAGCGCTGGGCCTCTGCTGGCAGAGGGTCCTCTGTGCACTTCTGAGCGCTAAAATGACTCTCCAAACTCCAGAATGAACAGTGCACCCTGCCGCAGGCCGCAGAGAGAGGCCCCCAGAACCTGTGAGGTTCTCAAGTGCACTTCACCCACTGGGTGGTGTCCATCCACCCCTCACCCTCTCAGGAGGCGAGGGGTCCCAAGGACCCAGGTGCCCCTGCTCAGGAGTTTGGGGCCCTGAATCTGCATCTTAGGCACAAGCCCCAAGTCCCAGTGATCTCTACGTAACTGTCCTCTGAAGTGCTCCCTGGCCTCGAGGACAGAACTGGGACGGTGTTAGTGGCTCTATGGCTTCGTCTATGGTGGCAACTGTGGGGTGAGTTGAGGGGGGTCCAAATACCCACAGTGACCCTCAGGTCTCAGGCCCTGCAGCGAGGAGAGAGCTCCTGCAGGGGCAGCTTCTTCCGCACTGGCCTGCCCGGGAGTGCCATCTGCCTCAGCATCACCTCCGGCTTCTCCCACAGGAGGGTCGGCAGAGGCAGGCTGGGGTGGGCCCTGTGCTCATTGAGGGAGGTCTATGGGGGTGAGGGCACGTTCCTGGTGGCAAGAGCGGCTGCCAGGGGCTTCCACATGTTCACCACTGCTGCCTGGTGCTCTCGGTTTCCACTCCAGCCTGGCCTTGGGACACCCAGGGGGCTGCAGTCTCCAGGCTGGGGCGAGGCCCCCCGACCAGGAGGCGAGAGGCCAGGGGCAGGTGCAGGCAGGTGCGGGCAGGTGTGGGGCTCTCTTGGCTGGTCTCTGTGGGCGACATTTTCCTTTTCTCGCCTCTTTCTTTGCTTCCCCTCTCATTCTGCTCAGCCTCACCTGCACTGGAGTCCAGGAGCCAGGCTGCTCCCCTCCTCTGCCCTTTGGAGAGGCGCTTTGTTTCCAGCCCATGCCCGCTCCTCCCCGCCTGCTCCTGCCACAGAGCTTTAGACCTCTTCCTTCCTTCTCTTCTCCGGCCCTTCCTGCTGTTTCTTTTTTTACGATTTCTGAAAGTTACTGAGAGGCTTCCTGGGGCCAGCGCCCTCCCGCAGGGCGTGACAATGGGCGAGGCCAGAAGAGCTGCTGCTGAAGGTGGCTGCAGGGGAGGCAGCGCAGGCCTGGGCTCTGGAAGGACAAAGCGTCCTCCTCCTGCCCTTGGGCTTCTTCCACAGGGCGGGGGGCGGCCTGGCAGCCCCAGAGCCCTGGCTGCCTTTTGTGGAAAAGGTTCCCAGACATCGGTGGCGGCCTGGCTGGCAGGACCAGACCCACCTCCCCTGCACTCTGCTGGGTGCTCAGCACCTTCTCCCCCATCTGGCCTCCGTAACCAGGCAGTGCCCAGCCAGCGGCAGGACAGGGCAGAGGGTCAACAGCACTGTCCTCTGAGAAGGGACACAGGAGGCTCCCTGCCCATCAGACTGCAGATCAGAGGCAAACGCCCGGTCATCCCTGATCTCGCCATCTTATTGAAAGGCAAGGACACAAACAGAGACGGGGATGGAAACAGAAGGCAACCGCAGGAGCAGACCCTGCGTGGAGCCCAGGCTCCACGTTACCCTGTAAGGAGTCTGCACTTGGGTAGAGGTCTCCGAGGGATTCATGGTGTGGGTGACGTGGCAGTTGGGGGGCACGGTGAGGGTTTGTCTCCTAGCTGTGCACACAGACAGGAATCATGTAATCCAAATGGGACAGGACACATCCCCATCCCAGCAGTGCTGGACCCAGAGACAAATGCACGAACACAGCCACAGAACCACACAGGAAGACTGTTGTATCTGCCGCTTGCGGCTACCCCACCCTGCCTGGTGCCACGCTGCCGATCCCTCGTCGGGACCACGTGGCAGTTCTTAAGCCTAACAAGCCAAGGCAGCCGCAGAACAGCAGTACCAACGCACCCTCACAAAGAATAAGAAGGAGAAGGAGCAGAAACAACTTTAAACAAGTTGTTTCGCGGCTGCTCTTTGTGATAAGGGACGCTGCGCTGCTCTGGGCCAGCCTAGTGCCATATGCTGCAGGAAACCAGGGCCCTTGAAGGAGGAGCGGCTCTTGAATTATTGATCAATGATTAGCAAATGCAATCGAAATTGTAGACTTGATGTTGTGCAGCGATCCATAATTTATGAGTGGACAAAATAGGAGGTAGCGGAGGTAGCAGTAGGTGATTTCAGCCCCCATATTGATTACTTAAAACCACAGGAGGTAAGTGTACTGTGACAGATGGAACCAGAGCTGACAGCTCACTGGCTGTCCGTCAGCACCGCCCAGGAGCCGGGGGAATACGGCCGCCTGCAGAAGCAAATGCATTTCCATTGTGTCTCTTTGATCATTATGCTGTTCGACGAGACCAAAGGACGTATTTGTTTATAATTTATGTATTCTCTTACTATAAAAGATTGATGGTGCCCTATTAGATACTGTAGTATCTAAATGTCCAGGTAGTTTGTACCTGTGGCAGCTGACGAAGTGGTGTTGCAGCAGAGGGCCACCGTGGCCCCACACACAGTCCAGCCACCCTCGGGGACAGGCGCCTCGAAACTGTGCTGGGACGTGGGCCAGAGGTGGCCCTGTTTTAACCCTCTGGTGGGGCAGGTATGGCGCATGGCTGTCCCCTGGGAGAGCCGAAGAGGAGGGTTTATAGGAACAGACTCTCCGTGTTGACGAAAATTCCATGTAAAATGTACATGATTTTTACCACAGCGGCAAAAACAGGTAGTTTGGTGGGTCTAGAGGAGAAAATCTCAATGGGGGACATCGAGCAAGGACTGGGACGTTTGGGCTGTCACACTTAGTGGTGAGGGGGCACTGCTGCTGGTGAGCCGAGGCCGGAAGCCCCTGACAAGCTGCGCTCCAGGCACCAACCCCACAGCCGGGAATCACCAGCCCCCAAAGCCAGCAGCGTTGAGGCCTGGGAACCTTGTTGGAGGACTGGAGCAAGAGCGAGGAGACAGGAGAGGGGAGGTCCCTTGTTAGGGACCACAGTCAGCGGGAGGCCGGCTCAGGCCAGCTCTACCACCCTTGGCCAGCCCAGCTCGCCCAGGGCAGTCCCTGGACCTCTGGGTCCCAGTCTCTCTGTGAAGTGGGGAGAAGAGCTGTGTCTCCCCACTGCGGGTGTGAGGTTCAGACAGGAGGCAGAGCCTCGCAGGCAGTATGCACGGCGACAAGCTTCTCCGTTACCAAGCTCACTATTGCTGTTTACCAAGAGCACAAACTCCACTCCCTCACATTTAGAGTCTCACACAGGGTCTCAGTGTGCTCATCTTGCATGAGAAATATCTATCTGTTGTCTGTCTGTGTAGCCATCCATCCATCCATCCATCCATCATATATCTATCATCTATCTATAAATCTGGAGAGATGGGTTAAAACAGCTCAGACAACTTCCTTAATTCTAATAAAAAATAGATAAATATAAGAATAAATAAATTGAGAATAAGAATGCTCTTAAATAAGTCTCTTGGTACAATCTATAAAACACTGTAAAATATTGCAAAATAGCATTGTAATTGGCATTAGGAACATGACTATAGACGGTGCTTTTGAAAGTCATTGCAGAATATATGATCAATAAGAGAACGTTCTTAAATTAAAAGAAATATTCTCCAGGAGTCTTTGGAAATCAGTTTGAAACTCCTGCCCTCTATTGTTTTAAAAATGTAAAACAAACAAAATGGGATTTATTCACAAGAGCCTTCGTGGATTCCGTCATTCTTTTAGAAGTGTAGTTTCTAACCGACATGGATTTGGGAGCAGTGTTTTACAAATAACCACTGGCACTTCAGCTGTCCTAATTATCGTATGGTTGAGACCCAGGAAATCACCAAACAACTGCACGTGCACGGCCTCCTCAAGCTCTGAAGAGCATTTGCTGCTCTAAAAAATAGAAATGAGCTGCACATGAGGACAGGCTCGGCCTCCTAAGCAACCACCTCCCCTGCTCCCCTTGCAGAGTTCTGCCGGGTGAAGTGGGGCACGGCTCAGGACACACATCTGCTGCCAAACTCACAGGAAGTGGATGATGAGTTCTGTCAGAAAATAGGCCTTTCCTCGCCATTGAAATGTATGCCTATAGACTCCGAATTTGCAAGTAAAAATCCACAATTGCAACGCCTCCTGTAGTCCCCTAAGTCCAGAGCAACCGCTGATGGGCTGTCAATCATACTCATCAAGGCAGGTGCTGCCAGGAGAACATGCCATTTGACCAGGACACTGTGGCTGTCTTGGGAAGTCCTGCAAGAACTGGCCAGGTGGCAGTCCTGACACATGGCAGCAAATTCCTGGGCCCTACCCTCTAGAGTGGCAGTGCCATGCATATCCCACCCCTTGACCCTGGGCAGGCTTTTGGCTGATTCTGCCAGGGGGCAGAGGGATATTAGTGACCACTGGGGCTGGGCTGTCAACCACCCAGATTCCTCCACTGGGTCCCTGGCAGTCCCGTGTGCCACATCAGAGAGCCAGCTGCCCTGAGGCCCCTGGCCCCCATCACATGGGTGCTCAGGTTCGAGGGCCATGAGATCAGCTTTGAGCCCTGGCCAAGCGGGCATTTGAAAGGCAGCTTCCTGAAGCTGACCACCTGCCTGCCACCTGAACACCTCCACAGCCTGTCAGTGCCACAGGGAAGCCACCAGCTCAGCTCTGCAGGATCCTGGCATCCAAACCATGACACAGCAACATGTTTGGAACCAGAGTAGGGTGGACAGTGGCACAGTGCACCCAGCTGTAACACCAGCTACCCCAGCCCACAGTGGGAAGGCTCTGGGGTCGGGAGGAGCAGGGAGGGGAGGGGCTCAAAGGAGGGACACTGTGGCTTCCCACCCAGAAGGGCAGCCCAGGGTCAGGAGCTGCACATGTAACAGAGAGAAGAGCCACGTGGCCACGCTGAGCCTCCCTTGCAGTGAGCGAAGTCGGTTTTCTCCTGTCTGGAGTCTGTCTCTGGGTGAATGGGGGAGAGGCTACAGAGTGACTCCACCACGGCCCGACCCAGGGCTTGAGAAGCAGCGGGTGTCCCCACCCCAGGGTGCTCTCCTCCGCGACAATACTCAGCAACCCAGAGACTCTATTTCCCTCGGACCTATTTGGCAGATGGAACTTCTTTCAAATGCAAGTTTTTACTTCTGGAAATGTTGGAGACTAAAGCTGAGTTTCCTGAAATCCTACAAAGGTACAGCCTCTTCTAGCCCTCCAGGCCTGTGCCACCTGGTGACGAACAAGGAACACCTAGGGTCCCTTGCCTAGGACAGCCAGAGCCCCTCCCTGGGGAACTTCTCCACGATTCGACACCTACTGTTTTCTGACTTCCCTTTTTCATTTTGGTTGAAAAAAATTTTTTAAAGGTGAATTCAGTGACAGCCAGTGATTTCTCAGTCATACCCCATCTCCTGAGCGCTGCCTGTGGTCCTGTCCAGGAGTGCAGGCGCCGGGCATCTGTGGTCAGCAGCCTTGTTGTCGATGACCTTTAGCCCAAGGCCTTTGTCCTGTCACACATAGTGGAAGGCCAGCCATGGGTCTGCCATTCTGGCAGTGGGGTTCCCAGCTGCAGACCCACTGTGCACTATGGGAGGTTCTGCCACTGGCCAGTCTCCCAGCTGCCCCAGCAGGAAGTGGACACAGCCCCTCCTTGGCTCCCACAGGCTGCAGAGAGGGCCATGGGCCTTGGCCCACCTCTGCCCTGCCTGTATGGCTTCCTCCCCAGTTCCTGCAGACACTGCTGTCTTCAGGGCCCAGGAGGACAGTCCCACCTGTATTTCCCTGACAGATTGGGTCCCCTCCCAGATCTGCCGACAGCAGACCCTCGTGAAAGCAGGCTGCTCAGGAAATGAACCTCAGGCCAGGCCCAGAAGACAAACCAGGCCTCTGACTTCAGGCCGTATGCCTGGGCTCTGCCACTGCAGGGAGGTGGGGACGAGCCGGCGTGGCCATGCCCTGTGCACCTGGCCTCAGTGATGCCCTGGACTGTGAGCTTTCCCCTTCACTTGGCTGAGAGAGGGCACGCTGCTGTGCCATGGCAGAACAGCCTCCTCTCACACACTGGGCACCGTCCGCATTAGGAAATCACCCACATCCGCTTCCATCCCTTTCCAGAGACGAATGGCCAGCTCCCTGTGGCCTGGTCTGCTTTTGTTCTCAGCCATGTCCCCAGAGCCTGGGGCCAGGCGGGCAGTGGGTACTCTTGGGTTCCTTGCCCAGATGAAGACCAACATTCGGGGCTGGGACAGGAGAGAACAGTCTTCCGTGATGGAGCCGTGGCTCTCTGGTTTTGCTTTCTCCTGATTTTATTTCCCATGAGCAGCCATGGTGACCCACACTGCAGCGGCTGGAGCCCGGGCCCAGGCTGCCTGACTTCCACTGCTTGCTCAGCTTGTGCCCGCCGATGCCAGCGTGTGGGATGAGCTCTGCCTTTTAAAGATTAATGGACTTGTGAACTTAGATGTAGTGCACGCTGTAGAAGGCCTCCTTTGTAATGCTCCTTAATGATTCAGAGGGTCTCATTAGAGCAGCACGCCACGCGCTCCCCAGCTGCCCCGCCATATGCTACACCCGCCTGGGACCACCACGGCAAGGCTTCTTATGGGGCCCTGCTTCTGCCATCGCTGACCAACACCTCAGGAGTGAATTCACGTGCCGTGCAAGTGAGTTAACTTAGGTCACAAGGTTTAAAGGAAACCCATCACAGCAAAGCACAGGGGCGTGAAGCCACCGTCTCTGCTGGACTCTGAGCAGCACGCTGTCCTGGAGGCCCTGAGACCCCGACGCTGACTCGTTAGGTTAAGTCTTCAGCAGACCCATTGCTAAATGCCTTGGATGACATTAGGCCTGAGCACATTTGTATCAAATTTGGTTCCTAAGCCAATAATACAGCCAACATTAGAGCAGCTTTGACGGAGGGCCGTGCCCAGGGAGCCTGCAGGCAGGCCAGGAGCTGCCCTCCGCTGGGTCCAGAAGTGCTGCCCTGTCACCACAGGCCAGAAACCCCGGGCTCGAAGTGGGCTGAGCAAGACAGGAAGGAGCTCGGATAAGTGCCGAGGCTGCGGCAGCCGACACTGCAGATTTCTAAACATTGTTAGGGACAGGGAAAGCTGAGAGCAAGCATGGTTCTTCCCACCAGATCTGGAAAGTTAAGTGCAGAGGCAGCCTCCTGAGGGGGCCACATCATGGCTGCGGGAACCTTAAAAGGTCATAGGTCATAGACGGCACGGGTCCCGGGGTTGGCCTTGGTGACCCTGATTTCTGCATTCCAGCAGTGTGAGGGAAGACTCTCCTGGGACAGGAGGTTCTGCCTTTGTGGGGTGCAGAGGCTAAAATATGACCCTATCCAGGGTTCTGACAGCTCTTCAGAAAGTGGGGCGCAGGGGAGATTTGGCTCCTTAAACCGTTCCTGAGTCAATGAGGGACTGCATTCGCTCTGGCAGAGAGAGCTCAGGACACCCTGAAGAAAGACCCCACCCCCTGGCTTGGCCTCCTCTGCATCTGAGACTGTGCAGAAGAAAAACTTGGAGAATAAGTCTAACAATTAATACATAGACTCCACGTTTTTGTGTGGCTGTAATCATCGATTTTGGCTTTTATTTATAAGAGGAGTCTTCCTGCACAGAACCTTCCTGCTCTGAAAGTCAGGTAGGGCAGTGACAGTAGGCTTTGAGGGCACTAGACAAGGGGTTTCTCCCTGGATCCATGCAGGTCAGGAGTGGTTCTGGCTGGTGGGCAGGTCCTGTGGTCCAGCCTTCCACTGTCCAATCTGGGCATTCATGAGGAGAAGCCCAAAGCACAGCCACCTGGGCCACAGTTCTGTGGCAAAACCTGGTTCTGACCTCCACCTCTCCTCTCCTTTTCCTTGTTTCCAATATGGGAAAGCGGAGCAAGATCGTCCATTTTCACTTCCCACCAGGCCTGGAGCTGAGCAGGACACACATTTGTGCGTCTGGATCTCAGAATTTCATGGAGGGTCACAGTCATCAGGTCCAAGCCTCAGACAGGGGGACCCAGGCTCCCTGGGTGTGGAGGGGAGGTACAAGGTCACATGGCAGTGGGAAGGTGAGTCCAGAGCCCCGGAGGATGCTCCTGACCACAAGCCCCGCACGCAATTGCATAGGGCACCCTGGCCCAGGTGGCACCACCATGTCAGGTCTGGGCAGCCCCTGGACGAAGGCTGGTAGAGGATGGGCCATGCAGGTCACTCCCAGCTTCTGAGTGAGGTGGGCTTTTGTTCAGTTTGGGGGCCCTCCAACAAAACACTGGTTTTGATTTTGTTTGTTTCTGGGACGAGGCCTCAGCTGGCCCCATGGCTGTTCTGGGGATTCAAGCTGCCTAAATGTCGGGATTGGCAGGGGCCATGGCCACACCAGTGCCCCCGGCCTCCGCAGGCCACTGAACGGCCTCTCAGCAGGTGTCGGGTTTCGGCTTCTTCTTAAAGGTCCCCAGCTGGATTAATGGGCAGCCAAGTTGGAGGACAGATGCATGGAAGTCACCGTTCCTCACTGGACGGTGAGCACAGTCGGCTCTGTTGTCCACAGTGCTCAGGTCCAGGGCCCTGCAAACTCTGGGGCAGCGAAAGTTTGTAGAGAATAGCTAATTGGGAGGCACACATGAGGCAGTGCCCACGCCTGGGTTCTCAGGCCAGTGGTGCAGAACCCCTCTCGGTGTGAGCGGCACAGGACGCCTTAGCTATGTCTTTGAGACGAAGACGTCTTGCAACTGAGCCAGAGCCGTGCGCAGAGGCCCAGGCTGGGCAGGGCCCTCTCCATGCCCTGGGCCTGGAGTTCCGGGTCGGCAGGTCAGTGAGATGAACGGGTGAGGGGAGCAGAACGGAGGCCAGGCAGCCTGTGCACCATGCCCTGGAACGCAGCCGGCAGCCAGGCCTGTGGGCTGCTGCGTCACCAGCAGGCAGAGGACTTGGGAGATGCCCTCCACCTGGTACCTGCATCTCCGTCCAGGCCGGTGCTTGGGGGCTGGGAGTGGGGGCCCCTTGATGTGGCTCCAGGAGCGTCTGAGCCACGCTGTCCCTTCAAGCCTGTTTGCAGTCGCTCCGTTGCCTGGTGCAGTGTGCAGCTGAGGACAGGGGGCCTGAGAGGTTCGGGCCTTTCGGTGCAGTGCTGTCCCCTGCCCCTCGGCAGTGAAGTAAGGCTGGCGTCCCCTCTTGCTCAGGGGCAGATGGGCAAGCCAGGCTGACTGTTCTCAGTGTCATGCTGAGCCACACGTGGGAAACTGAGAACTGATCCTCAGTGGAGTGACAACAGCTGCATTGTCCGCTTAGATGGGCACACGGTGCCCGTGACCTGGTCTACAGGAGAGATCTGTCCTGTGTCCTTGCAAACATGGGCCCTGTGCTCGCCCCATTAAAGGAGGAGAGTGTTTTCTAGAGAAATATCCATAGTGTGACTTCCAGGAAACTAATTTTACTAATTGAAAACTACAACCATATTTCAGTTTTTAGAATAGACACTGAAGAGGCATTAGTCTTTGTTCTTGGTTCTGAATACATCCAAAGATGCACAATTCTCCGTAGTTTGCCTCATGTTTCCAAAGTCGAAAAGACCTAGGTGACACTATTGTAATATATATTGCTATATATTCTCAAAACCTACTCAAAGCATGTACACACAGTCCCCAAACAAGCAGAGTGTGCTATGATCAGAAGGCGAGTATTTACTGCAGAAACAGAGAAGGTTCCACCAAGTATGGGTGTTCGCCCTTGAACTCGCCCTTGTGAGTCTGGCATGAGACCCAGGTGCCAGGAGCCGCCTCCTTCTAGGGCTGTCCTGACTGGAGTGTGCTCCTGCTTCTTTTGGTTTATGAGTCCACAGAGGGAAGGCAGGCAGGGAACGGTGGAGCTGAGCCCCGGGTGGACCACCTGGCCAGGTCAGGGATGTGAGGTGGACGGTAGTGTGCAGGTGACCGCCTGGCCGGGTCAGGGATGCGTGGCTCAGACTCGGCTTTCCAAGGTGCGTCTCATGCCCAGGTGCTTGTGCAGCCCTGCGCCGTGGCAGCCCATCTCCAGGAAACGTTCAGAGGTGGCACCCACTCTGGAGCTGGAGACGGGCACTCGGCCCACTCGGGTCACTACGAGGACATGCCTAATAATCTCTCCAGCAAGCTTTCCAGGTAGCTGGTCACTTTGCAATGAGTATTCTGCCCACAACCTCTCTTTTCCCCACCAAAATGCCATCAATAGAGTCACAGCACAATCGTCCCCTTTCATCGGGGATCTGAAGGGACAATCTCGCATTAGCGGCCTTTTTGGAAGATGTATTGGACTTTAATAAAATTTGATCAATGCATTTAAGTCAAATTGAATTATATGTAAGTGGATAGGGTTGACATATGTTTCAATATCTGCAAGTGATACATTATTCTCCAGTGAGCATAAAATTTAATGAAATATAAATACCCATTAATCCTCATGTTTCCACCCATCAGTCACTGTTGCTCCTGCCTGCTGTGAGCGGGAGCCGGCCCAGAAAGTCATCTGTCTCATCCGGGCAGGAGCTGCAGCCTGGAAAGACATCAGAGGCTGCGGAGGACACGAGGCCGGGTGGGGAAGCCCGCCAGCAGGCTGAGCTGCAGACGGGCCCAGGGCCGGCTCCGTACACGGAGGCTGGTGCCTCTGGACCTGCTGGGGGCAGCCCAGGAGGAGAGCGAGACACCTTCCTCCCCGGCACATCCTCTCCGTCTGGGTTCATGGTTGATATGATGAGCTGTCGTGCAGAGTGCTGGGCACAGCCGGCAGAGTCACACAGAGCCACCACGCCACGCCAGGAAGATGGCTGCTCCACTGTCCTGGATGGGAGGTGGGGGAGTGGCACCACACTCCCTGGAAACCCACGCACAGAAGAGGACAGTAGGCAATCGAGGTGGTGAGAAACGTCCCCTGAACCTGCCAACAGGACACTGCGTGACTCCAGGGCACGCGGCTTATCTCCTGTTCTCTGAGAAGCAGACAGGGACTTTCAAAGCACCTTCTAGAACACTGAGACAGGTAGCCACTGCCCACACTGAGTGCTGCCCAGGCTTTGTAGGCCGGGGCCTGTGTGGGCCTGTTGATCACCCCCAGGCTGAGCCAGGTCCTGCAGCCACAGAAGCTACAGACGCACTGTGACGAGGGGGCCTGGCCAGGGAGGGTGTCCCCAGCCAGTGTGGAGAGGGAGACATGTCCCAGCACAGGTGCACCCATGACTAGTGGCCCTACCCTGCTCAGCCTGGGGAGGTGCTGGGGGCAGCTCCCTCTCAGAGCGCAGGCTGGGTCACTGCAGAAACTCGGTTCTTGTGGCAGAGCATTGGATGCCATGTGACAGACCTTCTTACCTCGTGTGTTCCCAGGGGACACCACACCTTGCCCGGAGTCTGAGTAGGCACAATGTCAGTCCTTTGGGATGACACCTGTCGTCCAGTCACCTGGCTGATTTGGTTGAGATCAACTTGTGTTCACTGAGCCCTGGCCTCAGGGCAGTGCAGCAGCCGATGTAGGAGAGCTCAGGCCAGGAACCAAGCGCAGCCACTCACAGGGCCCCTCAGTAGGTGTTACACGACAGGTGGGGTGAGACAGGGCTGGAGTTCAGGATGGAAACCCTGGACGGTGACTCCCCGGCCCAGGCCTCACGCTGCCCCCACTGTATCAAAGCTCTTCCTCAGAGAGCACCCAGCCCCATCGCAGCACCCTGATGGAGAGAGGAGTGAGTAGCCATGGTGGAAGCAAGACCAGCGTGGTTGTGGAGTGCCTGCCAGAAGCCACAGTGCCACGCACCTGAGGTCCTCCTCCCTCCACCCCACAGGGGCTGGACTGGGGGCTCAGGGTGGGCGTCAGAGCTGTGGAGGACAGAACGTGCCATGCCCGATGCTGGCCTGCTCATTCCTCCCAGGCAGACTTGTTTTTTAAAGGAGGAAAGAGACACTGATTCACAAGAAAGGGACTTGCAACAGTAGGGGAGGTGAGACCCTCAAGGAGAAGATGGAGCTTCTGTTAATTGGGTGGAGATTTATGTTGCTGTTAATGCATTTATTGACATTTTATTTTTCCATATGCTCAGCTCTGGTTAATTAATTTACATGGCATTACTGAGAAAGGATGCTCTTCTCATTTTTATTTCACAAACGAGAGCCATAAAACTAGCTAGATTTACATGGCCCACATCAGAAGGAGCTCACACACTTCCTTCCGCCCTTCCTGAGCATAGCAAGAGGAGCTGCAGCTGGCTGCTGGTGCCCACAGTCAGGAGCACCCCAGGGCCCGGGGACAGACGCTCTCTGAACACACCTCAGCACCCAGATTACCTGCAGTCCAAGACCAGCTTACTTCACGTGTCTGCTCCTGGATCAGTAGAAGAAGCAGAAACCATTGACCCCGGGAACGTGGGGGTGCTCCAGAGCCCTGTCCCCAGGGCCTGGCAAGGCTTTCCAGGACATTTCTGTCACAAGTGGGTCTGGGTCTCCTGACCATCAGGCCCTGGGAGGCGCCTGCCCTGATCTCTTGAATAAGAATTCAAGTTGCTTGAAGTGAGATTTTCACCGTTCTACAGACACGTGAAATGCTAAGAGGACAAGTCTCGGGACAAGTGTCCCCCACACAGGACATTCGGAGGTGGATATGTCACCTTGGTGGTGGTGATGTCATCATGGGTATCCATACTGGTCTAAGCTCATTGACAGCATGCGTTATTTATGTGCAGATTGTTGATACCAACTATACCTCAAGTTTAAAAGGTGTCCAAGCAAAGCCTGTTAGCACCCTCCGCCGGGCACTCCAGTGCTCAGCGTTCCACCTGGCTCTGGCTGCGGCACGGGGATGTAGCTCCTCATCAGGTATCCTGAAGATCTTGAGCTTGAAGCCTTCATACGTGGGTGTGGGTGGCACCCACACTTTCCTGTCAATGGTGTGCATTTCTGAGGAACTGTACAAATACCTGGAGCCCATCTGTGCCCCAGGATGGAAGGCAATGAAGCTGAGGTTGTGCACGTCAAGTGTGACCTGGGCGTGGGCACCTTGGTTTGCATTTCATGACAGAGGAGATCTGTCCGGCCATTCTAGTTCCATGGCACAAGAACTTTCCTATCAAACTTGAATCTGCTTGAATAGCTCATTTTTCTTCGTCTTCTTGCCTAATTCAGGGATGACAAGGACTTCTGTCTTCAGGGCCTGCATATCAGGAGCAGCTTTCTGGGAGCTCCCTGATCTGCTTTCCTGGCCACATGCAAGCTCATGAGGGGTCTGCTCAGGGTCCTCTTGTGGAAGGTGGGGCTGGAGCAGGTCAATGACTGTCCACATGGCCAGTGAGGAATGGTGGCCTGCAGACCCAGGACATCAGCGTCTGTGGTGTGCAGCTCCAAGCTAGGTCTGTGCAGAAGGTGCTCGGCTGGGCCCAGCAGCTGGCCCGCCTCTATCATCAGTGTTTGCGGTACAGGTAGAGGGGCTCCCGTCTCCCACCTCCAGTGGAATTCTGTCCTGAATGGGCAATTCCTATTTCATACTCCTCCTCTCTCAGATGTGACCCTAGCATGAAGGAGGACTCTATCAGCTGGGGACAGATCAGATACAAACATGAGGGACATCCTGTAAGCTGTCCTTACTGAGCACGTGTGTCCAGATAGGCACACGGTAGGCACAGATGTCAGATCCTGCTGCTTAGAGGAGACACACTTATCTCTCTGAGAAACACGATTCAGCACAGTCTGCCTCTCGCTGGTTGGGAGACTTCCCTGGGATAATCAGGCCTTTGCCCGCTGTGGACTTCAGTATCTGGAGAATGGAAGTCACTGGTGTTCATTTCTATGAAGCCCACTGGAAAATCCTGTCTTGCCGCCTTTCTGTGGGGAAGAGTACCACCATGGCTACTCGCTCCTCTCCCATCAGGGTGCTGCGGTGGGGCTGGGTGCTCTCTGAGGAAGAGCTTTGATACAGTGGGGGCAGTGTGAGGCCTGGGCCGGGGAGTCACCGTCCAGGGTTTCCATCCTGAACTCCAGCCCTGTCTCACCCCACCTGTCGTGTAATGCCGACTGAGGGGCCCTGTGAGTGGCTGCACTTGGCTCCTGGCCTGAGCTCTCCTACATCGGCTGCTGCACTGCCCTGAGACCAGGGCTCAGTGAACACAAGTTGATCTCAACCAAATCAGCCAGGTGACTGGACGGCAGGTGTCATCCCAAAGGACCGACATTGTGCCAGCCACAGAAGGCCAGCAGCCAGGAAGGGGCTGGCTGGACCCGAGGTTGCAGAGCACCCACCCTGAGCATTTTCCCACCAGGCCAGTCGGGGCTGGCCCAGGGGACACAGCAGTGTCCAGTCCTGCTGCTCTCCACCTGGATGGTCTCCCTTTCATCCCTCGCTGGCACGGCCTCAGCCTCCAGCGCTGCTTTGGGTCCCACTGTCAGCACGGCGCTGGGCTTGGCGGCCGAGCTGCGTTGCCTGTGTGCTCTGCCGATGATCCTCTTCAGGTCCCATCGAACGCCATCCCGTTCCCTGCACTTGCTCCCTGCAAGACGCCTGGGGAGCAGCCCAGGGGAGCCTCGCCGGGGACTTCTTTCAGTTAACCTCGTAGAGGACGCAAGGCCCAGAGGAGGCACGCAGGAGAGGGTGGCCGCAGGAGAGGGTGGCCTCAAGGTCGCAGACTGCTCCGTCGTTCCCCGAAGGGGAGAGGGGAAGCGCCCTGAGCCAGCCAAGTCCCACACAAAGCCACAGCTGCTGCCCAGTTTCCGTAAGATCCATGACCCACACAACTCTGGTGGCCGTCTCCCTGGGGAGGAAAGAAGCAGAGCTGATGGGGAAGGCAGAGCTCGGGAACTGGACACCCAGGGAGCTCTGCCGTCTGGGAGCTCCCACTTCCCTGCTTCCGGGACAGGGGTGTCATCTAGAACGGGCCAGGCCATTGAGGTTGAAAGTCACCAAACAAAAGAGGAACTGGGTGCAGAGTGGTCAGTCTTAGTGCTCGATGCTGAGTCCACGGAAGGCACCTTCCACACAGCCGGGACCTGTTAGCTGCCTGATTGACTCGGATAGATAGTACCAATATCCCCCTTGACAGATAAGAGGCTTTGAGAGGACGGGCGACTCAGTGGAAGGCTATGAGTCAAGGTCATGAGCTGTGATTTCAGCACAGGAATGTGATTCCAGAGGCTACGGGGGAGTAGGGCCTTCTTCCCTGTCCCCACTCACCTGTCAGGAGACAAGTGCTGCCCACCGCAGGCTGTGCACTGCCCCTCAGTAGCAGCTGGAAATCACTCATGAGGGCAGGTGCCCAGGGAGTAGCGGCACAGGGAGCTCCGGCACTGTCGGGCAGGAAGGGGACCTGGAGGTGGACGGCAGGAACAGGCACTCTGGGAGCTCTGTATGTGTATGTGCATGCGTGTGTGCATGTGCACAAGTGTGCCATGCTGGGGAGGGAGGGGGAGGAGTGTCCTTCACTAGAAATTATTTTTATTAAAAAGATGATTATTTTAGTTTTTATATATATAATTTCATGTGTGTGTGTGTGTGTGTGTGTGTGTGTGTATAGATAAATAATTTTTAATATTGCTTAGTGTTAGATTTGAGACCTGGAATGTCCTCAAAGACTCCTGGTTGAAGGCTTGGTCCCCAGTGCAGCGATGACCAGAGGAGGGGCTCTTGGGAAGTGGCTGGGTCACAAGGGCTCCGACGGTCACTGGGTAACCCACTGGTGCTTTGTACTGTGGCGGCGTCATTGGGAGGTGGGGGAAGCTGTGAGAGGTGTCCCCGGCCCCTGCTCCTCTCTGCTCCTGACGCCATGAGCGAGCAGCTTCCCTGGGCCGTCCCTCAACAGCATGTCCACCCCCTCAGGCCCACAGGGAGCCAGTCCTCCGTGCATGGACTCAAACCTCTGAAATGGAGCAAAGTCAGGTCTTGCTGTCCTGAGGTGGGCAGTGGTAAAGGTGACTAATACATTCAGATCACTCTCAGAGAGTCAGTGGAAAGTGACAGGGTTCCCAACCCCCGCCCCACCCCCGGGAGACCAGGGAAAGGCAACTCCACGTGACTCTTCCAGGAAAGCTGAAAGCCCACTAATACATAGATTCCGTTTTGTTTTAAGCACCTTGAGAAAGCAATACAGTAGATCAGCACCAAAGTTCACAAATTGTCTTCCATTAATCCATCATCCTAAATATAAAATTAGTTTGAATAAAATCCATCTGATCAAGTTCTGGAAATGCAAAGTTCGCCTGACTAACCAGGTGGTGAAGGCAAAAGGCAAACCCCCGTCTGGCCACTGCCCCCTTGACCTGGGAGGGCAGCCAGGCCAGTTCCTGGGCGTTGGCTTCCTTGAGTCTTGAGTGATTCAAACAGGTCAAGTCCAAAGTTACACAAGTAAGACGACCAGCACTTCTAGAGCAGGTCAGCGTCCATGTGGCCATTGGGTGTCCACGAGCTAGTGTGGCTCCACAGGACAAGAGGAGGCTCAGTCTTGCACATGGGGAAGACTGGACCACGTTCCTGACCACCTTGAAGTGAGCAGGGGAGAACATTGAGGGGCCAGTGGGACCCCCGGCTTTGGTATCCCAGCCAGAGAGGGCCAGAGGGAATTCAAGTGACCCAAAGGTAGGAGTAGCCAGGGAACTCCCGGGGCCCACTTCAAGTGAGGTCACAAGATCATCTGCAACCCTGAGGCTGGCGTCTGTCTTAAGATCACACACGCACACCCCAACTGTGAAGCAGAGGCACGAGAAGGAGCTACTCAAATGCCCGCGTCTTGGTGGCGCGACTGGCGCTGTCACCCCAGGAGGCTCCTCCGTGTGCGGCACACTGGTGGGCGTGTGTGCCAGGGTGTGCACTGTGGCCCTTCAGCACTAGAGAGGAGCCACCGCAAAGCGAGGAGGGGGATCCGCAGTGCCTGCGTGTGCGTCGGCAGTGGGGGTGTGAATGGGAGCTGTCCTTTCAAACCTCACCCGGAGCCCGGTCAGCAGGGAGGCTCCTCAGGACCTGGCCTGCGGTGTCTGAGAACAGGCTCCACCGGAGCATCCAGCAGGGCTGCTCCAAACAGGAAGGTCCATCTGCATCCAGAGCCTCGTGGCATCGAGGGCCCAGAGCACAGGCAGACCCAGCAGGCACGGGGGCTGGTCTCCACAGCCAGCCCCTCCTCCGGGATGTGCTGGACCAGGCTGAGAGCATGGAGGAACCAGCGTGAGAGGAGAAGGTGGGGGTTCCCTGGCCCCTGGGTGCAGGGGTGGGACAGGGTCAGGCACAGTCCCTGGAGCAGGGGGCTGGGCACCTGGCCCTAGGAGAGCCCTGAGCCTCGAAGGCTGTGCTCCTCTGGGACAAGTGAGAGCCCAGTCCACGTGGGGAAGGGTGGACAAGATCCAGCTCCATGGTGGGAACCCCGTGGGATGGAGAAGACAGCAGACCAGAGCTCAGGAGCCCCAGGCTGCGTGCCAGCCTCTGTCCTGCAGGTCAGTGGCAGCCCCACCAGCAACTGGGGTTTGATCATGAAAAGACTCTGTCCAGCAATGTTGGGAGAGAATGGGCCCCTTCTCTATAAAGGCCTGCTGGGCTCTGAGGGCCACTGGAATAGAACACGGGTTTAAAGGTGTGGATTCTGAGGATGAGATTCATGGTGTGGCACTGAGCTGAGAGCCGAGCCTCACAGGAGGGCTGGTGGGTCTGAGGCCAGCGGCAGGGTGGTCAGCAGAGGCAGAGAGGAGCAGGAGGGACCAGGGCTCACACAGTGCTCCATGCCCATCCTGGGAGGACACGGCTGAGACAGCAGTCCCTTCGCAACCTGCTGTCCACGGCGTCACGCACAGGGCCACAGGGAGGACACCAGCATCCGGAGCTTCGGGGACCTGGCTGCACAGCAGGCCTCACGTGGCAAGGTGCTCAGACACTCAGCAGAAGGAGCAGCCCAGCCCTGAATTCCCAACAAACACCACCTTTTAGTACCTGCCCACAGGGGACAGCCCGAGATTGGCTTTTATCAAAATAAGCTTGATTAAAAGGGAAAGTCTGAAGGCTGGTCCCATTTCCAGACTCCTGCCCACTCAGAGCAGTGGTGGCTACTCTGTAACCTCGCCTCTTGGGCAAAGATGGCACGTCCCTCAGGCCTGGTTCTTGTTTCTTTCTGACTGAGAATCCCAGTTTGTCTGCAGTCACAGCTGAAATGCATAGATCCTCAGAGCAAGACCACGGCGCGCTTGCAATTCGTCTTTGTTCTCCAATGCCTTCTGCTTTCATACTATTTATGAACTTATTGTTCTGCAGTCATTTATTAAACCTATTGGGTTTCTCTCCCACCAGGGTCCATAGCTACGAGGCTTTTCCCTAACGCTGTGGAAGGGAAGCAAAGTGCAGAAGCCCATGATGTCGCATCTCCTGGACCACGACAGTCCTACCTGAGGTCTGCCCACCCGGCAGGGGTTTGCACCATCTCACAGTGTTTGCATTCTGTGTCAGTGTCAGGTGTTTTAAAGGAGGGGGTTGCAGGAGGGTCATAGGTCAGGGGTTGTCCACTCTCTCCACGTGCTGGCTCAGGGACCCAGAACCAAGACTGTAGTCTGTGCTGGGCAGTGGCCTTTTCACATCGGCCAGCTGGGCCTGGACCATGGAGGAAGCCAGTGGCCATGCTGAGGCTCAGCCCGAGCCCCAGGGCTCTGAGAGGACAGGGATGTTACATGCCCTCCTGTTCAGCGTGGGGCTGTGACACTTCCTGGTGCTCTCAGCCACGGCACATTCCAACCTAGCTGTGAGCTTCCTGTGCACAGGGTGTCACACTAGTGGCCCCAGAGGCCCCGGTATCCCACGGAATTGCCCATGGGCTGGAGTCTTAATTAGGAAAGTCCAGGCTTTGTGTGGGTCAGAACACAGAGATAAAAAGGAAGGACCTATTCCAACTTGTATGAGCTAAGTGAGGGCAGAGGGCTGTCACTACCCTGTCTCCGTCCCGTTGGGCAGTATGAACCAGAAGGGGACACAAGAGCAGCATGGCTAGACGTGACACCCAACCGCTGGGCAAGGCTCCACCACCCAAACCTCCCTCTCTCCCACCACACTGGCCCCGCCACCCTGAAGTTGGCTGCAGGGCCCCCCAGAGCCACTGGGCAGCCAGAGCCCTGGGCAGTGTCTTCCCAGACCTCCTCCTCATACACCATCATGGAAGGAGCCCTGTGCTTGTCCCCAGCTGTGGGGAGACTAGTGCAGTCTGTCTTTCTCTACTGAGTTGGGTGCAGCAGACTCCACGGCGTGGGGAGGGGTCGACAGGCCAGGATGGGGTTCCCGTGAGTGTGGACGGCCACCCAGAGAGGGATGCCGTGTAAGCCTGGCGTCTGCTCTGGTTTCTTAGGACTGACCATCCTATGCAGAATCTGACCCTGAAACCAAGGAGAGTGCATCCTTTGAGAGCTCTAAAGACGGCTCTGTCGGCCGCGGAGGGTTAGGATTAGGCTGGGTCTCTGTAAAATGTCACCTTAACCAACAGGCACAGAAGGGGCACTGTGCACCCGCAGGGCAGCACCCTGATGGGTGGACCCTGCACAAATGGCATGCATGACAATTCTTAGGAATAGCCACAGGTTCCACGCGGGGACTTTGAAGTAGGGTCGGGTGTATTCCTAGGATGCCACCATCTCTACCCGAGACTACTTACCAGCACCCATGGAAACCTGCTGTAGGGAACTGGAGCCACTGAAGTTTCCGGTTTGAAAAGTACCCGACCCAAACTCACCACACCAAGCTTTCAGACACACTGCCTCTTCCCCCGCCAGCGTCTGGGTAGAGGTTTCACAAACTCTAAAGCTAGTCAGAGGCACACGATGGGCTTGGGCCACCGCTGGAGTCCACAGGGGCGACAGCCATCTGACTTCTGCAGGGTGAGACTGTGCTTCCTGGGGTGGGGGGCTGAGCCTCCTCTGAGGATGTGAGCTCAGCCGCACCAGGCTCTGTGCCCCTGCTCATCTGCAAAGCAGCCCTGATGGTGCCAGGGCTGGACAGCATGCTCTCCTGCACTCAGAGCACCCAGGAGGCTCACTGATCAGCATCTTCATGCCCCAGCAAAAGCACCAGGACTTCACAAATTCACTTTCCACTGGTTATTGTTAAAAATGCTAATCTTACTTTTTGAAGCCCCTCGTCACCAGATGGAACCTCCAGAGGGTGAGAAGTAATAACTGAAGGGAACCAGGTGGCACAGAATTTGCTACTTAGCCAATCTTTGCTGGGACTCATCACAAATGTAGAGTTAAAGTGTCTAGGTTCTAAGGCAAGATGTGGAGGGAATTGTACCTTCATGCCTTCCCCCTGAGGGTGCACTTGGCCTTGAGTGGCCTGCACTTGAAGTTGACCTTGAGTGGCCTGCACTTGCTCAGTGGTTAGTTTGAAGTTGACCTTGAGTGGCCTGCACTTGAAGTTGACCTTGAGTGGCCTGCACTTGCTCACTGGTTAGTTTGAAGTTGACCTTGAGTGGCCTGCACTTGCTCACTGGTTAGTGTGCGTGACCGTGGGCACCTTGTGCTTGCTCTCATTAGTGCGCGTGACTGTGAGCCACTGAGACTTGATCTTTGGTTCCATTTAAACAGAACATTGTCCTTCTGCTGCCCATTTGTTGTTCTTAATTTAGAGGTTTCTTGCTCCAGGAGGAAATTCTCCCAGCAGAAGGCCCACCCTGGAGTGGCGAGACTCCTGGCTCTCGAGGAGGAGGCCCCTGTGTTCCCTCTTTGCCATCTGCGTAGTGCAGGTGTGCCTGAGTGCTTCTTAATAAGATAGAGAAAGCCCTTTCTTTGGAACTAAGTAGGAGGACCGCACCATCTCCCGTTTAGACATCGATTGGAGGACTCCGAGGAGACGCGTCCTCAGAAGGGCCTGACCTGAGCCTTCTCGGGAGAGGCCCGCATTGGCCAGCCCTCGCTGACCGGTCAGGGATTTGCATTATAATGCTCACACTGCAAGTCCACATTTTTCTCTGTCACTGTGATACGGGGGATTTAATACCAGACAGCGTGACACAAGGGAGACCATGAGAGGAGGCTTGAGATAGAGTCGTTTCTCAAGGCCTAATAAATGCCTCATGATTCATTTATTCAAATATTGTCAAATAAAGCCAGAAGCTAATTTGGCAAATTCTACTTCACAGCCTCTTCTCCTTTCCGTCATTTCTCATCTTCCAGTCAGTCGCGGCTGCTCTTGGTGGGGCGCAGGAGCATCGCCTGCTGCAAAGCGCTTTCCATCTTCCCAACAACCAGGCTGTGCCCGGCTGGAAGCCCACGAGGCACGTCCTCCTACCTGGAGGTGAGGAGCCACCTGAGCACGCACACCTGCATCCAGGAAGCCCTCCGCCAGCACCTCGTCCCCTCCGAGTGGCTGACAGTGACCCCACAGAAGCACCTGGGCGAGCCCAGGCACCCTGCGGTGCTGACTAGAGACTGCACCAGATGGTCCTGCAGAACCTGCCCCCAGCTAGGCTGGAGGTAGGAGGTAAGAAAGGCTCACACAAAGTGAGCAGCTATCAGTTCTGCTGCCCTGGGAAACCTGCCTGCAGGGAAAGGAAGGACCACCGTGGAGCACTGATTCCCTTGCAGAGCTACTGAGGGAGGGGAGGGAGGGTTTTCTACACAGCTGCCAGCCCAGGTGTTGAGCCAGGCTGCTTCCCAGTCAGCTTGGCCCCTAGGACAGGCCTTCAGCAGTGAACTAGAGGTGAGCCCAGGCACCACAGCACTGATGGGAAGGTGGGTTTCCTTCTAGCAGGTGTCAGTCCTTGCGTGCTGCTACAACAACATATGCAGGCCAGGTGACTTGTGCAAGAGAAACATAATGCAGCAGCACTGGCGACCCAATGCTCCTCCCCAGATGTGACCATGGCACGCTACTCACATCTTATGGGCCTAAGCACGTCACAGAATTGTGTCTTATCTTCAAGAGAATGGGGGCTTCACCTTCCAGTCCATATCCGCAAGGAGAGAACTCACCCTGGCATTCAAGCATGGCGACAGAGGCCTGCAGTGTGAACTGCTTGTGATGTCACTTCATTGATGAGGAAAATGAACTGCAGCAGCCTGCAGGGTGGGCCAGAGCCAGCTGAGCCTGAAGCCCATGCTCCTCTCCATGGAATTGCCTATTGAAGCAGCAAGCCAGACAGAGGGATGGCAGCCGCACTCTGGGAGTTTCCCAGGGCCCTCCAAGGCAGGAGGGGTTAGAGGAGGTGCTGGGAAGCTGGTCCAGCACAGGGCAGTAGTTGATGAGGTGTCAGATGGTGTGTGGCCAAATCCCACTGAAACTCTGCCCCCACCCCACCCAGGCCTGTGTGGCCTCCAGTTTGCTGTTGAGGCAGGCTTGACGGGTTGAGCCAGGCAGCACCTTCCTAATGCTATCTGAGACACCAGCCCCCAGCAAGAGAGAGGCGTGGCTGGGACCGAGCTCTGTGAGCCTGCGAGGGACGGCTGTGCCGGACAGTATGTTCGGTTTTCCTTAGGTGGGAACTTTTTGCCTTGTTTCTGTAATTTGTCTAGTTCCCACAGTGGTTTTCCTATGTCCCCCATGTTTACTTCATGGTTAAAACAATGAAGCTTGAGATTGCAGCTGGCCATCTGTCAGCCACGTGGCTGGAGTCGGTCCTCTGCAGCTCTCCCTGGAAGTGACTTTCCTGACCGTGTCTCCAAGCACATGTAGAGCAGGGAAGAGGGGTAGGGCTTCCTGTGCACAAAGTCACCCGGCCGTCGGCAAGCGCAAGGACAGTTCAAGCCCTCTAGGATCCGAGTGGCAGACGGGGTGTGGTGGAGAAAGGCAGGAGGGTCGGCTGGCCCTCGGGTGACGCCATCACGACCAGAGGGCGGGCAGCTAGTGCTCAGATACCAAGGCTTGTCTGAGAGCCCAGGTCCTCCGGCTCCAGGAAGAGTGGGTCCTGATTTCAGCCTCTGAAGGACACTCTTTAGTCCAGGGGTGTATCCAGCAACGCACCGCCAACAAGGCAGAGCCACAGGGCCTAATGTGTGCCCCCCAGGTCCGCTGCCTGGGTCTTCCTGTCTGTGCCCACAGTGGAGGTGGCCCTCTGACCAGCAGTGCTGGGACTCTACACTGGCCACTTGTCACCTGCTAATGTGGATGACGACTCACCTGGGGGCAGAGCAGCACGTCCCACCTGGTATGCACCCGTCACCTTGGGAAGCCTCCAAACCCTCTCAGGGGACCTTGAACAAGCAGCAGAACCACAGCTGGACAGCTCAGGGTCAAATGGTATGAAACAAGACCCCTGCTCGGGGTCAGGGAGGGAAGGGGAATTTAGGAAAGAAATAAAGCAAGGACTCGGGTTGTTTTGAGGCTCTGAGCAAACACTGGCGCGAGGTCAACACCGGGGAGCCTGAGATTTATTAAAACGACGTTGGATACTATTTAAGCTACACTCGATAAATATTTTATATGAAGGAAGGAAGATTCAAACTGACTGGAAACACGCATCCGACTCTTGGACTGTCTCCAGATCCCGTGCCTGGGAGGCAGGAGAGGAGTCTGGCACCGGGAGGCGTCCTGGCAACTGAGCCGGGAACAGCAGTATCTTTCAATTTTCAAGCTTCTACTTTAGTTTAATTGAAGCACAACTTGAATCTGCACGTCATACAATTAGAAAAGTCGCCACCACTCCAGCTGCTTGTTTTTATAAGTCGGAAGACTTGATTCTGTGCAAGTTGAAGAAATTCCCATAAAAATGAGAGATAAGGCAAATATGAGTTCAATTAATAACCCTAATTAAAATGTGTTCATCAAAACATCTCAATTTTCTGATTGATTGATTTTTAGCTAAATATTAATGCAGTCTTGAACATATCCAATTACTTTATGTAACCCAAATATTGCTTCTCTCTCTCTCACTGGGTTTTGAGAAAAAAAAATTAATTCTAAAAAAGTTACAACACCAAAAACTTTGAAATATGTTAAAGTAAGTCTCTCGAAAAATAGGACTAGTATCTAGACAATAAGGTTTCAAACGAAAACAAACAAACAAAACAGGTCTTTTCACTAGAGAAAAAGAAATAAGCACAGGACACACTGCAGAGACACTCAAGAACAGCCACCAAGGCTAGGGAGAGCTCAGAGGTGAGTTCTTGCACAGTGTGCACGGGCTCAATCGCTACAACTACAAAAAGGGAAAAACAAGAAGAGGACCAAGCAGTTATTCAGGATGCCACACGGGCTAGACCCTGGGTGGCTGCCTGAGTTGGTCTGAATGTCTGGACTGCCCGCAGGCAGGCTGTTAGGAGGTAGGGCTTTAGAAAATGATCAGGCCCTCTGAGTGGAGCCTTGCTCTTAAAGATGCATCCTTGATATCTGAACTCATAAAATCAATTTCCATTCCATCCATGTTGAACAGCCAGAGTGGTAGGAAAATCTTGGAACTTTACTGTCAAGCTGAAGCATAAGTGTTGGTCATTGAGGGTATGTTAGATGTGCGATGTATCATGAAAAAAATGATTTTGTTCTAGGAATGCAGTGGTGTGTGTTACAAAAATGATTAAAGTAAGTCCTCCTATCAGCAAACCAATAGGCAAAAGTATATGATTAAATGTTGATGCTATATTTTGAAAATGAATATTAGATATTCAGAAAAACTGTTAGTAATGTTCAAATATGTTACAACTGCTTAATAATTTTTGAAGATATTCACCTGAACCAAATAGCTATGTTTAGACTTAGTCTTAAAATGTGAATTTTATATTAACCTTAACAGAAAATAATCTCAAAGCCAATGATATTTTCCTATCAACTCAAGCCAATGCAATAAGGTAAGAAAAATATATCATTTATGAATAATGGAGATGATGAGACCATATTGTTAGTATTTGTAGAAGATAAAAATATCTACCTGGGAATTCACAAGACTTAACTGAAAAAAATATATATTAGAACTAATAAGAGGGGTGATTTGTTAGGGTAAAAAATGCAAAATGTACATGCTAATGTGTATTTCAACAATGTATATATGGGAGAAAAGATAAAATTTGTAAAGGTATGCATCTGTGAATGTGAAGAAAAATTAAAAATATAGGTAAATTTGATGAAATATAAAATAAGCTTATGAATGAAACTCTCAATATTACAAATATGTCAAATTTTATAAATTAAGTTGTAAATTAAGTGCTAATCCAACATAAATTTTATCCAAATTCACTTAATGGGTTATATCATTCTTCTCAAGTTTATTTGGAAAAATAAATATGTAACAGATTTTCACTTTAAAATGCAATTAGCAAAGCATCTTATGAAGTCACAACAGTTAAAAGACCAGGAGGGGTCCTGGGGAAGCTGCAGAGCCCGGACACAGACTCCTGGGAGCAGGAGGGTGATGCTCCCTCAGGCAGCATTTCAGGTCACTGGAAAGAATATTTCTGAGCTCTTGTCTAATCATTTGGAGAAAAAGTTAAATAAGATCATGAAGATGTTTCAATGAAATATATATGTATACATATAGAGTATAAAATGTAAAATAAAATATTCCAGAAGAAAGCTATACAATAGAAAGAAATAGAAACATAATATGATCTACATCTGAAATTCTAATTTTAATAGTCAAATTTTAAAAATAATAGTAAGCAGTTGAAATTAATTTGGGGGGATTTAAATCTTTTTATTTGTTTTAATTAGTTTTCCATGACAGTAGAATGCATTTATGCACTTTGATATATCATACATAGATAGGATATAATTTCTCATAATACATTTTATTTTATCCAATGAGTCCAAATTTTGTTATTTCAGCATGCATTCAATATAAATATTATGAGTAAATGTTGCTCATCACACTGGGAAACGGAGACCAGAAGATGAAAAAAAAATGGATACTTACATTATTAGCTTTCACCGTCTCCTGTAAGAAGAGTTTCCTGAACTCAGGGCCGAGGGTGGAAGGCAGAGCAAAAGTTTAACCTCAATCTCTGCACTCTGCTAAGATCATCTCCCTACCAAAGTACTGTTAAACCACCAAGATGGGGCCCAGTCTCTGTTGTTAACAGCTCCATGCCTGATACAACCCTGTCAACAGAGCCGATGGATTGGGGGCGGGAGGAAATAGAATAGGAGCTTATTCTGTCCACTTCTCTCATCAGTCCATCTGGTGCTGCAGAACCTCCAGGCACAGAGAAAAGCAAGTACACACATATATTTATAAGATCATAGCAACTTCTCTTTTGTACCAGGGATTGAACCCAGGGATGCTCAACCACTGAGCCATATTCCCAGTCTTATGTTTTTTATTTGAGAGAGGGCCTCCCTAAGATGCTTAGGGACTCGCTAAGTTGGTGACGCCAGCTTTGAACTTAAATTCTCCGTCCTCAGCCTCCCAAGCCACTGGGATCACAGGCTAGAACTGCTGCCCCTGGCCATAGTAATACTATACACAGTGATGGGACAAGATGTCTAGCAAATCACAGAACCAAAACTCAAAAACTGAATGAGCAAATTAAAAACGATAATAAAACCACGCCCCAAACAACAGCAATTAAGAAAGCCACACAAACTCAAGCCCGGGACACTTTTAGAAAGAAAGACAAATTACTCTAGTAACTATCAGCGGTCCTGGCTATGACGGGCTTCAGGAGACTGGCGGTCCCTCGGACTCTTCACTTAGCGCCAGAGCTGGGGAGGAAATCAGGCCGGGCTGCTGGCAGGAGGGGAGGACGGGTACCCGCCGTCTAGCATGGCCTAGGGCCAGACCCATGCTGTCTGGGTGGCCTTGGGCTAAGAGGCTGACCTCAGAGCCTCTGGGCCTCTCCTTGTGAAGCGAGAGCAGGACCATGGCCCATACCACAGGGCCGCTGGGCCTTGAGCAGGACAGCACGTGCACAGAACCAGAGCATGGCAGACCTGACCCTCAGCGCAGACCCATGTGGGGACAGAAGGCTCTAAGAGCAGCATTATAAATTACAATTGCTAATATGATTATTTCTCCAACTAAAACAATCTCCTTTTGGGCTGGGGATGTGGCTCAAGCGGTAACACGCTCGCCTGGCATGCGCAGGGCACTGGGTTCGATCCTCATCACCACATAAATAAAGATGTTGTGTCCACCAAAAACTGAAATAAATAAATATATATTAAAAAATTCTCTCTCTCTCTCGTTCTAAAAAAATTTTCTTTTAATAGTACCCTGGTCATTTTCTGTAGGTAACAATTTAATTGGAAAAATAAAGGTCACCACAGGCTCGTCTCTCTCTGTTCTTTGCAGCCATCATTCATGAATCAATACTGTTCAATCCTCATGAACCAATGCGTTCACAGAGCAGCCACCACATCCCACCCAGCCCCTGAGGCCCTGTGGGTATCTGGGTTCATCTGGCTCAGGACCAGTGGTGTACGTGGTGACCCTGAGCCAGAGGCTCACCCACACAGGGAGCACAGCAGCTTGTTAGTGTCTGCATTGACAGCCGTGTCTGTCCTTCTCCATTCCTGCCCTCAACAGACTTGGTGGCAGCTGTCCAGGAATGGTGATGTTCCTGGTCAGCCAGGAGCACTTTTGCTCAATCTGGATGGAAGTCATAAAAGGCCAAGTTTAGCTCTTGGTGTTGCCAGCTCAGTCCTGGGCTCCTTTGCCCAGTTAGAGGCAGAATCAGGAAATGGCAAAGCAATCCCATGCCCAGGAGGCTCTACGGGTAGCTCCTGGTGAGCACATGAAGGCAAAATGCAGGACCAGCAATCCCTGACCCCCGTGGGCTCCTTGCTCGGGTAGTCAGGGTTTCCTTGTAACCATGTTTACACCCAGGGAACTTCCGTTTCCAGTGGGTTTGCTGCACCGAGAGCTTCTGCTGGGTTAGGCTCAGCAGGCCAGTGGCAATGCCCAGCAGGGCCCAGCTGGCCTATGCCTTCCTTCCCAGACCACTGGGTTCCTGCTTGTGAGTAGTTTTCTCCATGAAGAGGGCTTCCCAGGGCAGTGGACTGTTTCCCCCACCAGTGGCAAAGGCATCAGAAACGAGCGTTTGGCCGCTGATTCTAAACACAGGATGGCTAAACCCTAACTAGAATGGCAGGTCCAGGTCAACATTTTTCAAAAATGAACATCCTGGGGAAGCCTAATTGTTTACTATTCCAAGTGCATCTCAGTAAACTTGCACACACGTCTTCCTCTGCAAAGAATGTTAACTTCGTACAGTGATTTTTTTTTCAAATGGCATTTAAATAATTTTTAAATTATTAAATAGGAATGGTAGTGGAGACTTGTTCTTTAGAAATAATTACATCTTTATTCATCATTTTTTTTCCCATTACTAATTTCACCTAAGAATTCCTGACAGGGTGAGGCAGGATTTTAATTTTGATCATGCATGTCTTGGAGTGATATATATTCCACTGGATGCTCCAACTCCATCATAATTATGTCACACCCGGGGTTTTAATGACGCGTTGTGCTTCACGGCTGTGGGAGCAGTAGACGCAGGCACCTGGTAGAGCACAGAAGCAAGCGTTTAGTTTTTCTCAAACAAAAAAGGGTGAGAGGATTTGTGATTGAACAAAGGTTTCAAGCTCCTTCCACCTAAGCTGTGAAAATCATGGTTTGTCATCAGCACGGAAGCGAGTGGATGCTGTCGTGGGTAAGGACAGGGGCCACACTGTCCTGGTGCAGAGGACAGCAGACACTCATGGCACCTCGGGCGGGGCACCACCCTAATCGTTGTACCAACGCCCACTAGGTCTCCCAGGAACACTGAGAGAACCCCGAGTTCACAGATGAGGAAATGGAGGCACAGACGGATCTTGTACTGGCCAGACACAGGCCCACATCCAGCCATCATTTGCTTTACTCGGAGCTTCCTGCCTAAAAGTGCAAAGGAACACACACAATAACTCGTCCACACAGGTGCTGGCCCAGAGCACATGAGCAGGCACATGCAGTAAAGACGGGTGACTGTGGTCACTAACACAGGCACAGGCCTCTCACGTGTGCACACAACACATGTACACACAGGGCCACACAAAATAAGCACATGTGAACAGGCATGCACACGCAAACCCATGTGCACACGCTGAATGTGAACTCATGATTACACGGGAGATTCACAAGCATCCAGGCAGGAACACACATGCAGAGTGTGGAGCCTCACAAGGCTCTGACCCCAAACATGCAGATGCACCACACACCACAAAAGCACCTGTGCATTCACTAGCACTGACACACACACAGATAGCACACTCACATATTTGTGCACCTGCACATTTATACAACAACACACAAATGTGCCCACACTTACAGAGGCATTGTAAGCACTGTTACATGCACACAGGGAGCCACACACATTCTGTGTGCTCACAGTCCCAGACATGCACACATGTGTGCACCCAGGCATGCACTCGCACAGGCATACACTATGTTGACGTTGACTTCTTATGCAGTCTCCTGTTGAAGCATCTGACATGCCCAGAGGCTGTTGCCCCTAGAGCCTCCTCCACCACACACACACACACACACACACACACACGCAATGCCTGCACAACCAGCAGCATAAGCCAGTCTGTTGGGAATACCTGCTTCCCGCTTCACAGGGTGGATCGGCAAGTGAGCCAGGTAGCAGGCGGGTCCACTGCGCAGACCCTTGCCCCACATTGTAGATGTGGGAGCTGAAGGGGTCATCCCTCCTATCCTCACAACTGCCACCTTCTTTTGACTGACTGACACCTGTGCTTGGTCTACACTCTTTCCAGCTCCCAAGTGACCAGCTTCGAGAAGGGCCTCATGGCACAGGAGGCACAGAGACAGGACCAGCTGTGGAGGCTTCCTCGGGCAGACACCTGCAGGCAGCCAACAAGGAAGCCTTTTGCAGGGGTCTTTCTGTTTTGTTTTGCTTAGTTTGGGGATTGTGTTTTGTTTTGCTTTGCTTTTAGTTGAATAAAATCAATTTGGTTCACAAACAGGCTTTGCTGTTCTTTCTACCGGAATGCACGTCTTAAATATTAATATACTTAACTTGTCATTACAGATAACAAAGGTGAATGCACTTGTCATTGAACTCTTCCTCAGGCCAGTCAAGATATTTAAAGCCGAGTTGCGTCACACTGGAAGTCAGGAGGGGCGCTGCTTCTGCGTTCCGACACTCCCGTGAGCACCTGTAGTGGGCGGCAGGTGCAGGCCACAGTGCAGGAGGCTTTCTGCTCTGTTCTCCTGGGTCCTGCCCGGGTGTGTTGCCCACCCCCAGCAGACACTGAAGCAACCTGAGAACACGGAGTCCTGCCTGGAGGCCTCCTGAGCACATTTGGGATAATGGCGACCACCTCTCTTCTTAGGAGGACCAGGAAAACGCATTCTTAACTTCTGCTTCAGCTCACAGTTTATCTTTACCTAATAACGAGTAAATTTTAACTAAATGAAGTTAAATGTCATTGAGGAACAACCTTGAGAGCTAAAACTAGAACCCGGCCCTGCCCGGGCTCCTTGCCACCTGGACGTGGGACGTGCTCCTCTGAGCGCCTTCAGTGAGGAAGGAAGGGCTGCAGGTTGCTTGATAGACTTTCCGTCCAGGGAAGCAATGGGTCTATTCTACTTGGGGTCAGGGAGGGAACTGGCAGCCCCGACTGCCAAACAAACCCTGCTGCCCGCCACTCGTGCACCTCCACGAGGGGGCTTGGGCCTGGGAAGCCGTCTCCAGGTCGAAACAGAGCTTCCCGCAGGTCCCCAGCCAGGGCTCACTGCAGACTTTGCTTCTTTCTGATAAAATCTCCTGAGAAGCTCTGGCCACGTGCCTTTGCTTCCCATGTGGGGAGGTGGGTGGGCTCCTTTTTCTCCTTCAGGAGCCGAGGCTGTGGGAGGACATGGGCCGGGGGCTCCAGAACCCGCTGTAAGGGACCCGCGGCAGCACTCTGACAGGAACTGGGGCACACAGCTGGGTCTCAACATTAATTCCTCAATAATTGATAGCACCCTATTAAACTTTAAAGGCAAGTTGATAAGTAATGGTCTAGCTGCCATGTCACCTGATTGTTCATGTAGCAAGTCGCCTGGAAATGTTTTGGTTGTTCTATCTGAACCCAACATAATGGAGTTAAAGGGACGAAAAGAAAGGAAGAGTTTAAGGAAATGCCATGTCACCTTCTCGTCACTTAGAGCTGAGCAGAGGTGACTTGGAGAAGGCGGAGTTCTCCAAGCATGGCACACATGTCCACAGGAGCAGTGGGTCACCCCCAGCCCACCTCAGCCATGAACACTGGGCTGCCTTTAAGCTCTCTGTACACCAGACAGTTTTGATAAAGAAGGCGAAGCACGTGCTCCCTCAGCAGTTCCACAAGAAGAACGGGGCACACAATGGGCGCAGTGGAGAGGCGAGCACGGCCCAGAGTCAGGAGGATGTTCCTAAAAAGTCCCCACGAAGCACAGGTGCCGCAGCGGGTGGCAAGGACTGCGAGCGAAGAGGAGCTCAGGCGGCAGCGCGAACCCAGACCCGGCCTCTGGAACAGAACTGGTCCAGGCGCCCCTGTCCCCCAGCTGTCCTCCACCACAGGGACCGTCCTGCTCAGGAGAGGTGGATGGTCAGCCCTGACCTCCAGCCGAGCTCTCTCCTGCAGGAGAAGGCACAGTGCTTCAGTGACTAGCAGTTCCGATCACGCCCTGAATAGGAGCCCGCTGTTGGACAACAGGCCTCCAAGGACCTGATTCTGTCCACCATCTGCTTCTCTATGTTCTAAGCACGCTTGTGTCTGCAGGGACTGTGGGTGTGACCTGGCTGTTAACCCACAGGGGGGGCACAATTGGTCTTCATATGTGAGTCTGTGCACTGCACCTCACTCAGGCCACGCTAGGTGCGACCGTCTGGCTTTGGCTCCTCTGGGTCCCTGTACACGTGATGGTGATGCTGTCATCAGCAGAGGAGGACGTCCTGTGTCCTTCCCAACTTCTTTTGCCCCATCCCTGCCAGTGCTTGTCTCTCACACAGGACCAACCTTCAACACTTTGCCTTTAAGAATCACGTCACCTGTGCATATTTATTTTATACCCTGTGTCATTTTTTAAAGTTTCCCTCAGGCAGGGATTTAAGGGGGGTGGGGTGGGCGGAGAGAGAGAGAGAGAGAGCGAGAGCCAGCAAGAGAGGATCTTTAAGGAAATGCCCAGGAGCCACTGATATGCAGAAAGAACCCTGTAACTTCTGAGTGACTCGCCTTTCTTTGGCCTGTGCCCTTGTAAGATGAGGGCAACGCCACGCAGGGAAAGCTGGCGCGAGGCGTGGGCTGCTCCTGCTCCGCTTCCACCGGGGTAAATGCACAGTAAACGCAGCTGTTGCAACATCTCTCTTTTTTTCCTTGGGTTATTTTTAGAGAGCTGTGTCTTTCTGGAGTTCACCATTCTGTTGGAGTTTCCAGAGTTGCTGCCGCATGTGGTCTTTGGTCCTGCTGAGGCTGGCTCGGTGTCCGGGGCTCTGTTCTCCTTCCCAGTACAGGTTTTCTGCTGCCCACTCCCTGCCCTCCTCCGATGTCCCACCAAGGTTTACCCATTTCATTAGCACAAATCGGATTTTTGCATTGAGAGCTATCTCTATTATGTTATTAGTTACATTCCCTCACTTGGGACTTTTTTTTTATTATGCCTTTGTTTCCTACTAATTTCTTGATGCATAAATTATGCAGAAAATAAAAAAAATATATATTAGTGCCCTAACTTCTCTAGCAGATTTTTCTCTAGAAAACCCAAGTTTGGGTGGAACATCTTTTGTTTCACTCACTTCAAAATACTTTCTAATTCACACAGTGACTCATTCCCTGAGTTACCAGTTATTTAGAAGTGCATTTCCCAATCCCGTTCCTTCCTCTTGGTTTGATACCTGGCTCACTTCCGCTGGGGCAGAACCTGGACGGCGAGGATTTCTGCTGTGGACCTGCTGGACTCGGGCCCCGCAGTGCAGAGTGAGGCTGATTTCGCAGCTGTCCCGTGGGGCCTTGGGAGAGCAGGTGCTCTGCGGGTTCCTACTGTTCTCTATGCCGGAGCATGGTCCTCCACCTGTTGCGCAGATCTTCTGAGCTGCTACTGATTTCTGCCTGTGTCTTCCACCAACTAGGGTGAAGCAGGCCAAATTCTCCAACAAGGCAGCTACAGGTTTGGTTTCTCCCTTAACATCTCTCCAACACGTGATCTTTTGTGTGCTAAAGCTTGAGTGTGAAAGGGTTGGAAAGTGCTCTTGTACCTAGCTCTCTCTCCTGCCTTGTCTTTAGAGGGCTTTGTCCATTCACTTGTAATATACACACTTCAGAAGGAGGATTTGCCTCTGGAACTTGGGTACTTTTCCTGTATTTTTGGTGTCTTTTTTTCTGTTCCTCTGTTGCCCCCTGGATACCTTCTGTTGTGTAAGCAGGTGTTCTAAAATCCTCGTAATTTCTTTTACTACATGCTTGGAGGGTTTTGTGTATGTATGTGGTGCACCTGGGGATTGCAATTAGCATCTTAATTTACAATTTAGTTTGAGTTAATAACTTAACCACAATATGTACAAAACCTTGGCTTCTGTAGAGCTCCATTCCTCTCTCCCCATCCTTTGCTGTTATTTGCAACTTTACAATACACATCTGCACTTAACAAATTACAGCTTTGCAATTGTATGCCTACCCAAAGCATACTTATCATTTTTGGTCCAGGAAGTTTCTTTTTAAATAAAATAGGGAGAAAAAGAAGTTACAGACTGATGTTCATTGTAATCCTCAGATGACAAATATACACACAAAATAACAACAACAACAAAAAAAACCTGAGTGAGACAGAGCCCCTCTGCCACCCAGTGGAAGGTCCTCTACAACCCAGTGAGAGGCCTCCACACAGCCTGACCCATGGGCCAATTGCATGCTTCCAGGGCTTTCTGGTTCCTTTGTAAAAGGCACTAATACCATTTGTGAGGGTTCCACCCACATGACCTAATATAATCGCATTGGAGATTAGGGCTTCAACTTATGGGGGTCCATAAACATCCAGTGTGTGTGTGTGTGTGTGTGTGTGTGTGTGTGTGTGTAAGTGTGTGTGTGTGTGAACTTTCTTCTTCCATTGACTTTAGTTTACTATCTAAAATCCTTTCATTCCATCCTGTAGACCCACTGTATCGTACTCGTTATATATAAGATTTCCCACCAACTTTTTTTTTTCCAGTTCATATTTATTTGGAAATTTCTTAGGCTCTTCTTCATTTCTAGAGTACAGTTTTCAGGACGTAGAATTTTTGATGAACAGTCTTTAGTATACGTCACCTCAGTGCTTTCTAGCCTCCATGGTTTTTAATAAGAAATAGCTCTTGGTATGTCGGCCCTGGGTATGTGAGTAGCTCCTTCTCCGTGCCCCTGAAACACAGGCTCTAAGCGTCTTGGTATCACAACAGCCTGATGAGAACCTGTCCAGCTGTTCACCTTCCTGAGTTTTTCCACGTGGGGTACCTCGAGCTTCCTGGATGTTTAAGCTAATGGTTTTCACTGAAGTAGGGAATTGGGGGCACTTATTTACCTAAATGAATGTTTAGCTCCTTCCCTTCTCTCCTCTCCTGCGGGTGCCTTCCTCAAACACAGATTAACACAACGGATGGGTCTGTAGATCTCTCAGGCTCTATGCACTTTCCTCATTTTTCCTTAGGCTGGAAATTGACATTTGACCTTCCTTGAAATCCGTGAGTTCCTACTGGAATCTGCTGCAGAGCTACTCTGATGAGATCTTCATCTCAGTCCTTGCATTTCCACCTCTAGGGTTTCTGTTTCCATTGTGCAGTTTATGTAGCTTTTTGATGTTCCTGTTTAGAGAGACCTGCTATATTCCACTGTGGTCATTCAGACATGGATCCTTTAGCTTTCTGAACACACTTAAAACAACTTTTATAAATGCTTTGTCTGTTAAGTCCAGTGTCTGGACTTTGTAAGGACAATCTCATTGACTGCTTTTCCTCCTATGTTGGGGCCCCACTTCCTGTTCCTTTGTGTGCTTTCCCTGGTTCTTGTGGATAACTGAACATTTTAAATGTCATAATGTGGTGACTCTGGACACCAGATCCCGCCAGCTACAGGTTGTGTGTTGTGGTTTGTTGGTCCCTTGTTTCAGTGGGTTGGTTCATTCACCTTTATGAAGTACTTTTGTAACTCTGTGTCCTTCACATGTGGCCACTGCAGTTCCTGCTCAGTGGGTTTGGTGATTGGCTAATGACAGGACAGTGATGTCCATAGATGACTGAGACAAGAACTCTACAGTCTTTGCAGAGGGACATTGTGTACCTGTCAGGGACACTTTCAAGACATGCCCAGGGGTTCCAGCTCTGCCTCCTCCCTCCCTCCTCCCTTCCTTCCCTTTCTCTTTCCCTCCCTCCCTCCTTTCCTCCCTCCCTTCCCATGTGGTGGAAGTGCACAGTCTCCCCCGTCTTCCTACAGCATGCTCCCAGCTCTGGGACGCACATGACCTGGGTTCTCGGAAGCTTTGTGGGGATTCCGAAGCCCTCTGGACGGCTCTTGCCCCAGCTTTTCCCTTTGAGATTTTTGATTGGTCTGATGTTTCCTCTTTGTTATCTCCTGTCTCAAACAACCTCGGTGTTCAGCCGTCAGATCCAGTTGTCCTCCACGAATGCCACTAGAGAGAACGCTGGCCTGCCAGGTGAGCTCCGCGTGGTGTCACGCAAAGACAGCCTCCTGGGTGAGGCCTGCCTGCCCTCCCGCAGGTCCAGTGAGGCCCATTCCTGGGAACAGGCCTTTCTGGGTCTCAGTTCTGCAAAGCGTCCCTGTGGTCATAAGCTGTTGGTTTTCAAATGTATCCAAAGCTGGGAGGAGAACATGAGAATAAGGCAAATTAAAATCTATAAAGCTCTAATTGATATTCAGGTTTTTTCCTCCTTGAATAAGTACTCCTTGGACTAGTATAAGCTCTTGTTGAATTTCCAGGTTTCTTGGAAAGTTGATTCCGACCCGTCCCCCACAGTTTGTCCTTGGTTTCATGGATGAACAGGTATGCAGGGTCCTTCGAAGGCGACTTCCCTGGCGACCTCTCTGACTTGCGGTTTGAGGGTCGAGCCACACAGCACAGACCCAGCTCACAGCGGTTTCTTCTGTGTGTCACGCTTGGCCCCTGTTTGAGAGTCAGCCGTGGCTCACATCTTGGCTTCGCAGGGCTGAGGCCCTTCTTCGCCCTCCTGCCACTTGTTGGTTCTGGAGGTTGGTAGCCGTGGCTGTGGTCCTCTCCCCTGCTGGGCGCTTTCCTGGGTGGGAGCCTTCATTCCATGAGGACTGAGATCCTACCATCACTCTGTTGGCAAACACCAGGGATAGTACGGCTTCTGGAATGCATGGAGAGTTCTCCAGGGAACTGAAGGTCCCAGCGGAAGTTCCCGTGATGCACTTTCAGAAATTAGGGCAGGGGAGGGTTTCACTGTGGGGACAGCAGCCTTCCCGCACCGCACCAAGTGCTCTAGCCTCTGGCCTCTCAGGTTACAGACACTTTGCTGGTAGACAGCACCTCTGGGAAGTGGGAAAGTCCCAGGCACCAGAGAAAGGTGCAGGGATTTCCCCAACTGCATATGGGAAGCCCCGTGGGGATCCCTGCCTCAGAAAGAGAAATGTGCAGCAGAAGTTGAGAAATACAGAGCAGAAATTTCTAATTTCTATGTGAGATGGAGTGGGCACTAAAGTTCTTGTCCCTGAGGGAGCCACTGACCCATTGAGCTCAGCAGAGGCTTCTGCATTGAGGCTCCTTGCTGGACCACCCCATGGGGGTATCGAGTGGCAGATCTGGAGTTCAGGAAGACATTTTGGGGGACAACTTGGTCATCAGAAGTTTCCTCCGTGCAGTGGTTTAGAGGAGCTACCAGGGGAGCGACTCTACCTGTATCCATGGAAGGGGGAGCAGGACTCTCACAGCCCATCCATGGTGCCCTGTTTTGACTTTCCTATGGGTGAAGATGGACACCGCTCCTATGAACCCTTCCATCTGAAGAGTTCACAACACATCGAGTCTGAGAAGATGGGAGCTACTGCCCACAGCTCAAGCTGTGAAAATCTCGGAGTTCTTAACTTGGGGTCAATCACGCCTCCTTGTGAAGCCTCACGTCCACCTCAATGGAGCATGGCTGATGTGGCACTGTTGTGAGACTGTCCTCATCTTGTCAACCACCTCCTGTGTCAAGTGAGCAGAGAAGATGCACACGGTTTTCTCTCTCTAATGTAACCCCACCAGGGAGACAGCACGTGAGAAGACTTCTGGTGTCACCAGCACACAACACGTTTCATGTGAACGCATCCTTGCCTGATGTGTTTCTCTAAATAAATTCTTGGGGACATAAAAGTGCCCAGTGAATGGCTTAGAGAGATTAGTGTGTGGTCCTCCAGCCGCCTAAGTGCCCACACACATATCTGGTGTAATCCCAAGGGAGTGTGTCCTCAGCAGTGTTCATCTCAGCTCAGCTACATTTTCTCATCATCCTATGACCTGCTCCCAAGCAAATCCCTTTAGCTTTTGCGGCCTGAGCCAGTCCCCTAGAGCCACCACACACACCCTCCCCCTCCCCAGGACGCTCTGGGTCTGGAGACACATCTGTGCTGCTTCCTCTGGAGAAGGAATGCCACATGGTTTCTCTGTCTGGGCGTCAGCGTGCAGGAGCAGGGTGGCCCTCGTAACTCAGGGGTGCTCCAAAAATTTGCATAGGTAATTAGATTCGACTGCTGCAAGAACAACAGGCCATTTAAAGCGGCGGACAGGGGTGTTAAATAATAGAAACTCCTATTAGGTGAATTTATGAAGAAACTGTGAAAAGTTATAACAATACTGTGTACCCTCCGATACCTTCTGCTCAGAGGATATATAAGTGGTCCTGAATCATTTATGCCAACGTGCAGGAAACTGATAAATTTTGAACAAATTTAATTGAAATCACCCCTGGCGTGCGTGTGAAGGGGGATTAAATTGAATGGTCTCACCGAGTGTCACAGCCCTAGATCGCTCCCTTCTGAAGTCGATTTTTTTTCCCTAAATAAAAGATTCCAAACCTCAATCAAGAATGAATGTGAGTTTAATCACATCTTAGAAATGAAAAGCATGTCACTTGGCCATGTAATGAGACTTAAAGAAGATGTTTAACCAGACAACCACAAGGCTGAGCCGTGATCCCAGAGTGGGATGCAGAGACACTTCTGTGCCAGGGTGCGCACGGCCCGTCCCGCCTCCCTCCCGGGGCACGGCTGGTGCCTCAGGATGACCCACTCTCCAGCATGAGGCACCTGCCCTGGGGACAGCTATGCTCCAGACAGGGACACTCAGGTGTCATGAAAACCCACTGCTGGGCACGTGGCTCTCAGAAGGTGCCACCTGGCAGACGCAGTCATCCCAGGTCCCCCCATGACTGATACCTTGGGGTCCAAGCATCTGAGTGCACGGAAAGGTGGCTGCATGTTCTGCACACCGAAAGGACGGAGGCCAGTGCCCTGAGGCCCAAACCCTCCTCTGGAGGACGAGCCAGCCCAGCTGCCATGTCCCTGGTGTGCACTGCGCGGGGCCCTCTGAGGCAGGGGTCTCTGGCAGGGAGCGGCCCCTGTGCCAAGAGGCAGGCGGCAGAGGCTCACTGCTCTTCTCTGGACTACTCCTGGGGAGAAGGCATCTGTCTGTCCCAAAGACACAGAGGGCATGAGGGCGGCCACCCACCTGGCTCGTGGCTGAGGGTCTCAGGCCCTTGTGTTGCTACTTCTCGGAGCCCTCAGTGGGATCTGAGGTGACAGGAAGGGTAGCAGCATGTCCTTGTGTCTTAAATCCCCACTTCAGGTGACTCTCATGATGCCAGTGTGGCTACCACAGGGTTGCCCCAAGGGTGACCCTCAAAGGACTCAGAGCTGCCCCCTTGTCCTCTGGACCCTCTGTCATAGAAGTTGGCTTTGTGGGACACTAAGTCTGCAATCCTGAGAAACAGAGCTCAAGGTTCCCACCTCGGCGGGAATACTCGAAAGACAGAACCTGCCTTTACAACCCTTCCCCAGCCCCTGGCTTTCTCCTGCGGGTTTTATCTCTGTGTTAATGACACTGTCCACTAGATAACCCCCTTCCCTCCCCTCCCCTTTCTCCCTCCCCCTCCCCCTCCCCCTCCCTCTTCTCCCTCCCCCTCCTCCCTCCTCCTCTCCCTCCCCTTCTCCCTCCCCCTTCTCCCTCCCCCCTCCCTCTTCTCCCTCCCCCTCCTCCCTCCTCCTCTCTCCCTCCCGCCTCCCTCCCCCTCTCTTTCTCCCCCTCCCCCTTCTCCCTCCCCTTTCTCCCTCCCCCTCTCTTCCTCCCCCTCCCCATCCCCTCTCTCCCTCTCCCTCCCCTCCCCTTCTCCCTCCCCCTCTCTTCCTCCCCCTCCCCATCCCCTCTCTCCCTCTCCCTCCCCTCCCCTTCTCCCTCCCCCTCTCTTCCTCCCCCTCCCCCTCCCCTTTCTCCCTCACCCTCCCTCTAACTATTTGCTTTTCTGCTTTTCCCAGAGGAGGTCTGGGAAGGGCCCTGGCAGAGCATCTTCCTGGCTGCCCAGCAGCAGTTCTGCTGCAGGGGGCTGTGCAGGAAACCAGGGCAGACACAGCTCACCCGCTCTGAGCAGCCCAGCCCGGGGCCTCTGCTGCACGGCTGCCCAGCTCCTGCCGGGGTCCCATCCCACACAGAACTCCATTTCCAAACACAGAGCCGTCAGCTGCGTTGGGCGCTTTGATTCCTCTGGATGTCAGGCTTGATTTTCAGATGTAAATGTGCCCCAGGTTAGTCTTAGTAAGTTACCTGGCCTGGGACCAGGAGCACACCTGTCAGGTGCGGCCCCCTGACCTTCCACCCCCATGTAATCCTTCATGTTCTGCATCAAAGTCGCCCTCCTGCCCGCCCGGAGCTAAGTGCAGAATTATTCTCGGAGGAATTTATGACAAATACAATAATTCCTTTTAATGCACGGGCTGTTTTATCTCCCGGCACAGTAAGTGCAGTGCGCCACCAGGAAACCACCGTGCTGTCTCGATTACCATATTATATTTAGAGAACACATCAATCCTTTACCAGGAGTGAGGAACTGAGTTTCCTCCGCCAAGCTCCTCAGCTGGTGAGCAGTGGGAACGTGGATCCCTGACCCTCAGTGGACACCGGCCTTCCCTTTCCTACCACACTTCGGGGGCTGTACACTCTCTACCCACACACACTCTTCTGCCTTGGAAGTTCTCCTTCTCAGCTAACTTGAAGTCAAACAGTCTGTTTTTTCTCACTGTGAAGCTGGAGACTTCTCACGGGCTCTTTCTCTGCCTAACTCTAGTGACAAAGCCCAGCAGACGTTTTATGGCCCCAGCCCCTCGGTGCCATGTCACCCTGGTCTGAGCCATGGCTGTCAGGGCACCCAAGTGAGTTCTCTTTACTCAGGTCTTTTCTGGAGTATCTGCACTCTCCTAACCTGGAGTCAGAAACCCGCTGGGAAACTTGGAATCCATCTGATTTTGTAGCTTCCCTTTTCTCACAGGGTCTCAGCGCATTCCACCCCACGGGCTTCTTCCAGGCCCTCTGCGGCCCTCTGCGCCATGTCCCAGGGCCCATGTAGCCAGCCCACACTTAGGCCACCTTGTGCCTCCCTCCCAGCCACGGGTCAAACCCTAGGCCCAGTGGGAAGGGGGCCCTTCAGTGGGTGGCCTAGCCGAGGCCAGAGGATGGACCCAGCCATGGACTAATGCCCTTTAGGAGGACAGTGAATCGGTTTCCTCTACCATGTGAGAATCTACAAGAAGGCAGCTCCACAGCCTGCAGCAGCTGCTCCCCAGGCCCCACATGGGCACCCTCACCCTGGATGCCAGGCTGCTCAAGCCACCCCTCCCTGGTGCTGTGGTGGTGGCTGAGCTCCCAATGCATGGAGTCCTTCTCTAGGGTCATGAGAAGCAGTCCAGGGGCATAGCCTTGTTTTCCTGCTTGCAGTATATCAGCAGCATCTTTCCTGGTAATCAGGAATTCTTGTATATGAGATTCTCAATGTTCTGGTTAATTATAAAAATAAACCTTGTAAGCAATTGGGAAAATTGACAAAAAAAAATTGTTAAAAAGAGGGGCTGGGTTGTGGCTCAGCACCGCATATAAATAAATGAATAAAATAAAGGTCCGTCAACATTAAAAAATATTTTTAAAAAATTGTTAAAAAGAAAAGAAAAAATAATTTAAAGAATCCTAGTTCACAGATTTAGTTAAACCGATGAGGACAGTTTTCTCCATGTACACAATTAGCTGCTACTTTCTCTTATGAGTTTGTCATTACATCACTCCACTTTTAAAAAAATATTTTATTAGTTGTTGATGGACCTTTACTTGTTTATATGTGGTTCTGAGAATGAACCAGTGCCTCACACACACTAGGCTGAGCCACAGCCCCGTCCCACATCATTCCATTTTTCAAGTGCCGTCCTATGGGACAGGATTTCCCACCACCTCGTGCTGTGCTGATTCTCTTCTGACCACTGGCCACGCCGTGGCTGCTTCTGCTGGTAGGAGCAGTTCTGCAGTGCCCATGCCTGGGCACCAGCCCACTTGGGGTTTGTAACGATCCCACAGGCTGCATTTCAGGGGAGACAGTTTCCATGCTTAACAATACTCTGGGGTCACACCGCAGAGCGGCCTTCCTCCCACACACAGTGAGGGCTGCTGAGGGTCTTGGCCCCAAGAACGGAGCCTGTGTCTGGTTCTCCTGTGATCAAGGGCAGCTTCTCCAGTCTGCCTGATCTTTCCAGACATGGTACGCTTTAAAACTGAAGAAAGGGAGCCCTGAATTTGCAGCACTTGATCCCAGCAACACTTTATCCTTTTAGGAGAGATTAAGTATCAAACTAAATCAATGACACTTGAAAATGAGTCATAACTATAAAAGGCAGGTGTTCAGACCTGGGCAATTTTGCAAGTTAAGAACAGTGTTACCAAGAAAAAAAAAAATGAAGAAGAAAATAAACCAAAGGAAAGTCCACAGGAAGTGCCAGCAATACTTTTTGGAGCTCGTAAGAAGGCGGCCTATGCGCAGGTCAAGGTTCCTAGACTGTGCTGAGAGGGACACATCAACACCGCCCTGCGCTCCGCGAGCCAGACCTCATCCTTCAGGACTGCTGCGGTGGAGAATGTTCCAGCACCCAGCCACTCGGCTCAGCTGGACAGGAGTCAGGTTCTCTGGGCTGGCCTCCAGGCCACTGGCTTCCTCCCTGTTCTTGACTTTTCTTTAACACTATTTCCCTTTGGGTCTGGGAGGAGAGAGGTCTTGGGCACTGAGCGCCGGTGCAAGGCGTTCTCTCCCTGGAAGTCGGAGAGGTGAGTGCTCCCAGGAGCTTCCTCTTCCCAGGGTCCAAGGGGCAGAGGCAGAGATGAAAGTCTTCCCATGGGGGGTGCTCGATAAACGCCTTTTCCTTCCTTATTGCACAACCACACGCTCATCTCTACGTGAGAAATGGAGCAGCCCTTTGAAGATGTTCAAAGACATTCTTTCCACATTCTGGGGAACCTGCGGGTGTGGCGCTGGGCTGGGGCTTCGCCCCCCACACTTCGAGTGCAGGGAGGAAGTTTAAGGGAAATATGTCTGCGTGGCTGTAGGTACGACCGAGGCCGCTGCCCCAAAAACCCGCCGGCCGGCGAAGTCTGAGAGAAGCAGAGAGGCTGGCTGGGAGTAGAGTCACGGTGGGATTCTGGACGTGTGATGCCAATCACATGACGTCTTCCTTGACAGAGGGTTTCCACCCACGAGAGCCTGCAACGCTCTTTCTTACCTCTGATTATGTTGAAAGATTCCGAGGATGTGATTTCAAGTCAGACAACCCCGACAAGTTTATGCTAGCGAAGTGTGCAATTAGACGAGATTCCAATCTTTCTAATTAATTGAGTTACCACCAGAGGAAAAGTAAGTTGTAAAAATAGGTTGAGGTGGGTGGTGTTCCCTTTGGCAGCATAACATGCACACAAGACGAAACCATGGTCAGAAAAAGAAAGAAGCATTTAACATAAAATTAAGACAGCACATTGCATTGTTTAATAGACAGAGAACGAAGGGCCAGCGGCACCTGCACTCTCTGCAACTGGTCTGTCCTCACGGGCACGGCTTCCCTAGAGTGGCCTCCGGGGAGGACCTGCACCTCGGAGGCTTTACAGCTTCGTCTCTTTGACCTTGGACCAGTCCCATGGCAGGCCATGTGGCCACGCTGGCCGCAGAGCGCAGGTCTACTGCTCTCGAGGCCTGAGGGCACAGCCAGCTGCTCTTTCTGGAAGCAAAGTACCGACCCAAGGACACACTCACCCGCCGCCTCCCGCGGTTTCTGTGCGTGTAATCATCCCCGAACCCCTGGGCAGCAGGGAGAGCCGTGGGGTGTTTCTCTGCTGTTCATCTGCTGAATGGAACGCCCTTAGAGTCGGGGGCTATGACCACATTCTAGACACCTGAAAAGATATTTGAAAATGCTTTTTCCTTTTGTCTTTGCCAGTCCCTAGATTCTTGAGGCCTGAGCGTTCCGCGGGCAGTGTGGGAGGGGCTGACGCCTCTGGTCCACTCTCCTGGCCTGGCTGCTGCTTCTCGTCCATTCCACACTCCTTCCCCATTCCACGCAGCGTCCAGGCCGGCACTGCGGTCTTTGCCCTACTTTATAGGTGAGGAAACAGAGACTTGGGAGGCTTGGGCAGCTTTCCCGGGTCCTGTGAGCCAGCAGGCAGTGGAAGCAGGACACTGGCCTCCAGCCTTGCCGGCCAGGCACTGCTCAGCCCAGTGCTGGGGACATGGAGGACAGGCTGTTCTCTGTGGTGTGTGGATGGGGGCTGTCTGGGCATCGCAGGGTGTGTAGCATGCTGGCCACCCATGCAGCCCAAACCCTCCTGACAGTGCGCTCTGAGCCCGGGACAGGTCACTTCTTACTTCTGCCCATCGCAGTGCTCTTCCCACTGGCCTGAGTGCTCGTGCCTGGTCGGTGGTGCTGCAGAGCAGGATGCATCCTGGTCTAGCCTTGTCACTGTGATTTCCAGTGTCCTCATGGTGAAGCCTCCTTGAAGCCATGGCCTGTCCCCACAGCAGCTGGTGGGGCTGGAGTCCTTGGGCACGGCCAGGGTCCCTGGCCCTACCAGCCCACCACTGACTCCAAAGCCCTGTGCTCTGTGGGACGGAGCTGCCCGAGGCCGGGAAGGCCAATCTGGACAAAGACACGGACCCCACCAGCTTTGGACTGGGTTGGCTACTTCCCTGACCCGTGATGCGGGCACAGGGAGCAGGTGCTGAGATCGCCAGCTGAGGTGGCCCGGGGACCGGGACGAGCTCATGTGCACGCAGCCCTGCCCCGTGCAGACACCAGGGCTGCGCTGGAGGAGGAAGAGCGTGCTTTCCCCCGGGTGATGGGTGATCAGCTGCACGCAGACTTTGGGACCTTCACAACAACCCCCTCCGTGCCACAGAAATACTCGGCACACAACAATTTCCACAATACCTGAGATGGGAGACAGCACACCAGCAAGGGGAGGGGACACTGGTGGCAGGCCTGAGGCCGCACCCACATGGTGCCCTCCAAGGTGGAGAGGCAGAGAGTCTGGGCAGAAAGAGGCGCCCAGGAGGGAGGCAGTCTGAAGACCACTGCTCCAATGCATTTCTATTCCAACCCCCGTAGTGAGAGCCCCCCATCGTTTCTGAGATGCCTCTCATCTGCCCATCCTTCCTCCCATCATTTCACAGTTGCAGAGCCATCCAGCCCATCAAGCAGACATGTCCTGGCTAATCCCAAGCCGTCTCTTAGGGGTCCTTCAGACTTAGCACACTTTCCAGGTCAAGGAATCAGGGCAGGCCGGGCCCAGCCACCTCTCTGGGCCACACAGCACTAGGCGGGGCAGAGCCGGCACCCACCACCTGCTTTTCCAGGCGATGGCCCAGCTCACAAACCCACCTGAATCAATTATTTTTAAACATACATTTCCATTTAGTGATTCATGCTGAGCCTAATTCACTAGCTGTTTAATGTCACTTAGAATCATCCAGGGACCAAAACAGCCCTGCAGAGAACAGATTTTAAAAGTATATTTTAAAGATAAAGATGGGGCTTTAATATTCTACAGGATTTCAAATCCCTGGACAAAGAATGTCAGCTTAAATTTAAAAGAAGCCCTCTAATATCTGTCCCTGGAAAAGAAAGGCAGCGGCCGTCTTCCAGAAGGCCAGGGGCTCACCTTTGGCAAATTACAGTTTCAAGTCTGATACAGCCAGGTGATCATCAGTGCTCAAATAAAATCATTATTTTGTCAGAGAGAGAAAGCACGTTCAAGGGGAAAGTTAATGACGGCGCAGAGAGAACAAAGTTGCGTCCTAATAAGGAGACTTTCCCCGAGATTAAAGGACAGCCCTCGCCTTCACTCTGCTTCAGGTGTTGGTTTCCTCTCTTAAAGGACACATGGAAATCTCGCCCTGATGAAACTCGGGGGAGAAGACTTCCCGGAGAAGTGGGGACCCAGTCGCGCTGGACGGCATGCACTCAGGCAGACCTGCCTGTGCCCCAGGGCGTCCAGTCTCTTCCCATCACGATATCACAACCCTGCTGTGACCCAGAGGGAGACCTGGGAGACACCTTAGGGTGACTTCAGGACAGCATGCCCTCCCGGGGAAAGAGAAGCTGTCCCGATGGCTTGAAAGGAATCTCAAGAGGTGTCTCAACCTTTCCAAGCCCAGGTCCACACACCAGCTCCGGAGTGGTGGCCGAGTCAGACCAGCAGCGCTCCGTGCTGTGTGAGCTGGTTCCACTCCCACTGAGGGGTGGTGAGCTGTCTCTCAGTCCTGCTGCGACCCTGCAGCACCCCAAGGGCAAGACCTGAGCCCAGGAAGGGTCTGGAAAGGGAACTGGCTGGGGCAGAGCCCACTGTGCGCCAAGGCGGGTTGGGAGGACGGAGGCCTTCCCTGCTGTAGGCCCAGCCCCTCCCCACACCCCCGCCTCGAGGAGGCCACGTTTGCCTTCCCTGCCATGTATCCATCCTGCCTTCCACAGAGGACTGGGGCTTCGGGGACAGTGTGTGACCATCACCGGGCCTTCGGGAGTTGAAGAAAGAGAACTCACATTCCCTTCTTCCCAGAGATCCAGGATGCTCTAGAAATGGTAAGCATTCCCACTTGGCTGGGAGTCTAACGTTTGCTGGTCTGCGGCAGAGAGTGACCTGGGCCAGCACAGGCAGCTCTTGGTGTCTGGTCTTCCTTAGGCTCTGTGAGGGCTTCCTGTTCAGGTGGCCCATGGCTCCTCCCACTTTCTGCTCAGGTGGTTGGGGGCCCAACTGAAATGTGGTCGTGCCTCCCTCACAGCCATCTGGGTGTCACTGCTTCAAACCTCAGCATCTCTTTAGTCCCTGTATTTTCTAAAAGACCTCACTAGATGAAGAATCTCCCAGTGAAGCAGCACCGGCACCTCCTAACTCACACTGTTCATGAAGCCAATGTTTCCAGAACCAGACTCTGGGCCATGTGGAGATCCTTGCCCTAGACCACCTTCAGGGTGTTCTGGACCTTCAGGACAGAACAGTGCCAGGGCCTTTCTTTGTTCAGTGGTAGAAGGCTTGGTGGTCACCACTCACCAAGATGCCCTCAAGATGTAACCCAGAGAGAGATAGACATGTCCAAACAGTGCCCGGGCCATTCTGGGCACTATTTTGATATTGATGACCAAGGTGCCTGTCAGCAGAGAGGAAGGCAGATTTACAAAGCCCCCTACAGAAATCCACCTGATACAAAGGGCAATGCTTGTATTCGGAGCCTGTAAATATTAATCAGCGTCTGGATTGTGTTTCTGCCTGGACCAAAAATGGACCAAGGGCTGGGCAGAAAGCTGGGCTTTGGAACCCTGCAGGCAGGAGAAAGTGGGTCTGGGGTACCCTGCACATACTTTACTGCAAGCACAGATTCTCAGGGCCTGGCAGACATGGGGGAACAGGGTCAGATAGGGAGGAAGGGCCTGACCTGCAGACATACTGATTGCATAAAAGACCTATGTCTTTTCAGTAAGAAATCATAAGCTTAGATGCACTTCACAGCTGCTAAGTTTCTTCTAAATTCAAACCACATTTGAAATGTAGTCTCAGTTGCATATTCTTTATTCAAAGTCTAACAAAAAGTGAGAGTTGACTATCAGCCTAAAGACAGGGCCGATGCGTGTGCTGGAGAAATTTTACTTCTCATGAAAGATTCTGGCATTTAGAGAGAGAGAGAACATCTTGCAGACAGTAATGAGCTTGAGACGGACACAGAGATCAATGGTATGCAAAATACTGCCAGCAGGCTGCAGTGCACCCCAAGGCTTCCTGCCTGGGACCTGGGGTGCTTCACCTGGGACCAGCACTTTCCGTATCTCAGCCCCGTTAAAACAGCTTTTCTGACCTGCTGAGTTTGAAAATGGGAGCTCAGAGGAGGCTGTGGTGGGTAATCACTCTCTCTGCTCTTGGAATACCAAATGAAAGGGTGAGGGAGAGAGCAGATGTGCCCGCGACCAACCGGAAACTCAGCCGCTCAGCCCAAGGAAGGCACGCCTGCTCCAGGAAGTGATGCTGAAGAGCTTCCCTCAGGTGCAGGAGGAACGGTCACTGGAGCAGGTGAAGCTGCCCAAACCCTGGCCAAGGCCGAGTGCCCACTCGTGGGTCTCCAGCAGGAGGCTGGTGCCCAGAGCCAAGCAGCAACTTCACGTTGGCCTGTGTGTCCTGCTCCCGCCTGGCTACCTGGCTGAGTGGCTCTACGGAGAGCACATCAGCACACAGTCCTCTCAGCCTTTCCCGCATCTTTAGAACTTACAGCACTTGACTCTATGCAGGAAGCTCATAAACACTCACTGGCCACAGTAGTGCTGACCTCTGTTCTGGCCCACTTTCCTGGGGACTCTTGCTGGGCACTCCTGGCTCACGTTCTAGTCAGCTCAGCGTTCATTCCACCTCCTGTGTGATATCCACCCGGTTCTTGTTCATGGAATCCCTGCAGGCCGTGAGATGGAGTGTGGCTTTACTTCTACACAGAAGCCACCATCCTGGCCAGCTCCGACTAGATGACAGACCTGCGGCCCCGTGACAGGTCTCAGAGGGGGTGTCTGTGTTCTGGACAGGTGCTGTGGCACCGTCAGACGCTTGGGTAGCACTTGTGAGGGTGTCGAGGTAATCACAGAGCTTGCACAAGCTTGCACAAGCTGCCCGGAGGTGACTTACAGGTGTGTTGAATTTGTCCCTTGACAGAAGGCTATTATGAGTTATCCAGTCACCCATACTTTTGGAAGTTCTGCATCGCCATAGGCTACTTTTCAAAGTGATCCTGCAGAGGCCATGGGAGAAGACAGAGGGGACGGAGGTGTGTGTCATCGTCATCTGGCCAACATCCTCAGATACAGGGCCAAGACGAGCAGCAGAGTCATCAAACACAACTAGTTCTGTGACTTTCATGGAGGCTGCCTTCCCTGCATGACTGAAAAGAGAAGGGGTTGTGCCCTGTTACCACGGTCCACGGGGGACAGGAGCCCGTCCTGGTGAGCAGGGAGGCGTTCACCCCAGGAAGGGGGTCTGGGAGACATGCTGAAGACACAGGGCCACAAAAGCCAACCTCTGTGCTCGCTCCATCTCCAGAAGGAGAAGGACCCGTGACCTGCAATGCCAGGCCCATGCTGTGGCCATTGAGAAACCAAGCAGGGACCCTGAGGAGCTTGTGGACACCCAGACGATTGAGCCGAAGAGCAGGTGCCGCCCTCTTCTCCAGGAAAGCCCCCACAGGATGGGCAGCCAGATTTGCAATCCAGGGCAGGTTGTGGGGAGCATTGAAAAGGTGAGCCACGTTTCCAGATCTCTGGCCTGACCCCCGGTGGTGCCCGCATTCTGCCTCTAAATGCAGGGTCTGGGGCTTCATCAACCACGAGTTTACTGAGCATCAGCTCGACATCTCTGTCCAGGGCAGGGTATGCAGGGGAGGGCAGAGCACAGATGCATGCTTCCGGGGGCTGGGGGCGGGGAGGGTACGGAGACCTGTGGTCAGCCACCATCATCACACCAACCCCAGGACTTTCTAATGCTGACGGTGGCAGACGCACAGAGCACCTGCCAGGCCACTGCACCCACACGGGGCGTGCTGGCTCACCTCATCCTGACCCAGGCAGCCCACCTGCCACTCTGCCACCTGTTTGAATTACGGACTGTGAAATATTTATGCTATATGGTTTTGAATACTTGATACTGGTACAACATTTGATCTTGTTCCTTAAAAAAAAAAAAAATCAAAACATTAGAGAGGAATGGAATTGCATCCAAGCAGCTTCCCTTTGGGAAGCAGTGATCAGGGGGTCTATTTCCACTGCTCTCTGTCCTTATTAGAGACCCCCCCCCCCAAACCTGCCAGCTCCTATGACAGGGATCGGATTAACAAGAATGAGCTGCAAGGCCTGCGTTCTCAGTGGCCACTGCAGCCAGACCATGAGGCTGAGAGGCCCTCCGTCAGGGCCGACACCCCAAGGTCCACAGACGGGGTGTGGACGGAGGAAGCATTCAGCAGCAGAGGCGTGAGTGCTGGACACATAGATAGGAAGAGCTCTTCAGCTCCACCAGAGGAACCCGACGCAGTCCACGCAGCCGCGAGGAGCAGCACAAGGTGCCAGCAAATCCGAGCCTCAGACGCACCTGCGCGGCCTGGTCTCTGGGGCAGCAGGCGCAGGTCTTGCCCATCACATTCTGGGCCTCACTAGTGACCTCTGCTCGCTCACTACAGTCAGACTCTGAGCAGTGTTTTAGGCCACTGCTGTGGCCATCGGGCAACAAAAGAGATCACAATCGTCCAGCAGAAACTCAGCATGTGCTGAGGTGGGGTGTCCTGGGCAACTGAAATCTGGTCCAGCAGTTGGACTCTGGGGGTTCAGAGCAGGAAACTGAGCTTTCCGTGTAGCCAAGTGGCTGCCAGCGTCCACATTTGGCCAAAGATGAAGTCACCAGAGGCCTTGCTGTCTGTGAGTTTATATGTCCCCTGATGTGCAGGGACCATGGTCACCATGGAGACCCGGGAAGTATCCTCAGAGGCAGAGGAAGAGCTGGTCAGCCAGGGTTGCAAATGCATCTGGGAGCCACCTCTGGAAAAGGTCCCATGTCCCCAACTCGACTCAAAGGAAACACTTCAGCAGTCTGGACCTCAGGTCCACAGGCCTCAGAAATGCCTGAGAGGACGGCAGGAGGCCAGGCTCTGGAGCAGCCCATGGAGGCTGGGGCCCCACATGCCGCCCCCCGCCTTAGGACCAGGATTGAACACCCTTATTTCTCCACTTTCCTTTGTCACACAGGAGGGCCAGGCAAGGTGAGGTAGTGACTGCTGAGGTCTCCAGCCAGAAGAGGGACCTCGAGGACGGGGGTCAGCAGGGTGCAGTCAGAGCCCTCTCAGGGCCGCACATGCTCAGTGTGGCCGGCTGGTCTCGGTGCTCCTCACACCCCAGCCCTGCTCCGCAGCCCCCACCAGGCCCGCCATCCACGTCCCCTCTGTACCTCCAGGCTCTGCCACAGCCATAGCACACCCAGGTCAGAGAAGTGGTGGGTCTCCAGCCTCTCGGTCCACCATGCACACAGCTGCCGGGCCAAAGGTGTGCAGCGGGTCTGACTTGGAGACCTGGTGCTCTGGGTGAGGATGGAGGTCCTGAGCCTCCACAGCATTTCAGACGTGGAGGCTGACTTCCTTCCCACAGGCCTCTGCCCCGGGGGACTTCATTAACATCAAATTGCAAAAGGCCTGGAGCTTGTCGTGCTGACCCTCCCTGAAAGCCCTGCCTGTCAACCAACTTGCCTGCTTCGCACACCTGAAGGACGGAACCCCAGAATGGCCCAGGGACTGCAGGGTGGCTGGGCATCCCAGTGCCTGACAGAGTCCCTGAGTCCAGGTCAGCGTCCTTTGTACAGCAGGTGACTTACCTCTGTCCCTTGGCCTGGGCCTACAGGTGCTCTGTCCTTTTCCCTAACAAGGAGTGTGAGAAGGCCTCCTAAGGCTGCCGCAGCCAACAGCGGGGGCCCTGAAGGCCAGTCCTGCACACAGACAGAGAGCCCCTGGGTTCTGGGCAGCAATCCCTGCCAAGAGGAGTCTGGGGCACACAGAACTCACAGTGGAGCCTGGTGGATCTGGGGGGCCCACTGGGGCCACTGCCCAGCTCCTCCCAATCCCCCGACAGGTCACTTGGGGTCTTCAGTGCCTCGTAATGTGACTTTCCTCCCAATCCTGGAGCAACCGAAGAGCAGACGCAGGATCAAGGCCCAGGCTGGGGTGAGGAGAGCAGCCACACTGGCCCCCCATGTTCCTGTCCCATCTGTCATGATGAAGGTGGCGGCATTGCTGTCTTCACCCCAAGAATCTTGGGGCTGCTGTGTCAGCAGGTGGCCTTCTGGGCCTTGAGGGAGAGTCCATGGGTGCTTTCCTGGCTCTGGTGTTCCTTAGTGTGGACCTGATGTCCCTGTCCCTGCCCCATCCTCTCCAGGCTGTTTCTGGGAGTTGCTTGTGTCAAATCCCCTTCTTCTGGGGACGCAGCATGTGAGATCCAGGCCCGACCTTCTGTGTGAGTATGACCTCATTTTAAACTAATTACACCAACAAGGACCCTATTTCCAAATAAGGTCACAATCCTAGGCACATAGGGGTTATGGTTTCCACATGAAATGCAATCCAACCTCTGGTACCAAATCCTCAATCATGCACATAGATATCTAAATGTGATATTTAAAAATATCAAAAATACTTGGCAGACAAAACACAAGAAATGTTCTTAAAGACGGGGTCAGAATCGCTCCCTTCCCCGGCTCTGGGAGGCTTAGCTCACTGCTCTGAAGGACTCGATTTTATTTTAAAGTCTGACACTTTGTTAATCATCCTGTCGTTTGCATTGACTATATTTTAAAATATTGCGTTGCATATTATTTGTCTAATTATAAAGTTTGCTGGGGTCCCCTAAATGCCAGGCAAGCACCTCCCTCGACTTACCCTGGCCTGGTTCCAAAGGACTAAGTCCTGTGAGACAAAGGTCAGCTCCACTGTGGAGGAGGCCGCACCAGAGGGTTGAGCAGCCCCTGGACCATGGTCTGCCCTGTGCATTCCCCAAGATCACCATGAGGACTCCTTTCCTGAGGGCCGCACTCTGCCCCGCAGGCTACAGAGAGGTCAGGGAGGGAGGGACTGGCCCGTAGGGGTGGCCTGGTCTCGAAATTGATGCTCTGATGCCTGGGAAACCAGAGAAGACCTCACTCGGTCCCCACCTGAGCATCCTTGCTGCAGGTGAGGGGCCTGCCTGCCCGTCCCTCCTGCTTCCTTCTTTCACTGCCCAGGCAGGAGGTCCTGCTGACGGCCCGGAGGGAGCCGCTGCCCAGCAGCCTTGCCTTGACCCGGCTCCTGCAGGACCTGACCTTTCCCCTCCTTTCCGCAGAGAGGTAACGCTAGCCTTCTCGCTGGGCCCAGGTGAGCCTCTGGCCAGGATGGCCAGGATCCAAGTGACCCAGTCATGGATACCCCAGAACCACATGAGCTCCCTGCCGTGGCTCAATCCTCTCTCTATGTCACAGGCTGGGAATGGGACACTCCTAGGTGACTAAGCGGCCGAGTCCCCATGCTCAGCTCAGGCACCGCCTGGTGTGTTAGTAACAGAGGGAGTCCAGAAGACCTGTCTGTGTCCCATGGCAACTGCTTCCCATTCTCACACCATGAGCTGTGGGGCCCCTCTGCAGAGTGAGGAGACTTCCTGCATGACTGGGAGGCACCCTGGAGCCTGGGCTTCAACTGTGGATGCCCTAAAGCACATCCTCCCTCTGCACGCTCCTCCCTCCAGCCACTCCAGTCCTCCCTCTGCACGCTCCTCCCTCCAGCCACACCAGTCCTCCCTCTGCACGCCTCCTCCCTCCAGATGCCCCAGTCCTCCCTCTGCATGCCTCCTCCCTCCAGCCACCCCAGTCCTCCCTCTGCACGCTCCTCCCTCCAGCCACACCAGTCCTCCCTCTGCACGCCTCCTCCCTCCAGACGCCCCAGTCCTCCCTCTGCATGCCTCCTCCCTCCAGCCACCCCAGTCCTCCCTCTGCACGCCTCCTCCCTCCAGCCACCCCAGTCCTACCTCTGCACGCCTCCTCCCTCCAGCCACCCCAGTCCTCCCTCTGCACGCTCCTCCCTCCAGCCACACCAGTCCTCCCTCTGCACGCTCCTCCCTCCAGCCACACCAGTCCTCCCTCTGCACGCCTCCTCCCTCCAGACGCCCCAGTCCTCCCTCTGCACGCCTCCTCCCTCCAGCCACCCCAGTCCTCCCTCTGCACGCCTCCTCCCTCCAGCCACCCCAGTCCTCCCTCTGCACGCCTCCTCCCTCCAGCCGCCCCAGTCCTCCCTCTGCACGCCTCCTCCCTCCAGATGCCCCAGTCCTTCCTCTGCATGCCTCCTCCCTCCTGCCACACCAGTCCTCCCTCTGCACGCTCCTCCCTCCAGCCACACCAGTCCTCCCTCTGCACACCTCCTCCCTCCAGCCACACCAGTCCTCCCTCTGCACGCCTCCTCCCTCCAGCTACACTAGTCCTCCCTCTGCACTCCTCCTCCCTCCAGCCACACCAGTCCTCCCTCTGCATGCCTCCTCCCTCCAGCCACCCCAGTCCTCCCTCTGCACACCTCCTCCCTCCAGCCACACCAGTCCTCCTTCTGCATGCCTCCTCCCTCCAGCCACCCCAGTCCTCCCTCTGCACGCCTCCTCCCTCCAGCCACACTAGTCCTCCCTCTGCACTCCTCCTCCCTCCAGCCACACCAGTCCTCCCTCTGCATGCCTCCTCCCTCCAGCCACCCCAGTCCTCCCTCTGCATGCCTCTTTTCTCCAGACACACCAGTCCTCCCTCTGCACACCTCCTCCCTCCAGCCACACTAGTCCTCCCTCTGCATGCCTCCTCCCCCCAGACACACCAGGTTAAGTCCACGATCCAAGGAAATGGAGAGAAGTGTGGGGACTCACGGGTTCAGCCAGCGGTGGCCTCGTTGCATCAGACACCTTAAATGTGCCCACGTGTCCTCTCATGGTGGCCTCACACAGGGGCCTTGTTGACCACGTGAACAGAGTGCCTCCCAGCTGTGGGCTGGGTTTTGAAAGTGAGCTGCTGCAGTTAACAGTTGGTGTTGCCTTCTCTCTGAGACCACCAAGCAAAGTGAGGATGCCGGTCAGCTGCCATGAGCTGCAGGCCTCACCACCCTGACTTCCGCCATGCGCCCTGTGTTTCCAAGTGGCTGAGAGGAGGACCTTAGGGCTCTCAGACTCCCGAGCAAAGAGGGCGCCATCTCACATCTCAACACCTGTTCTCCTGCTCTAGTCACATGCATGTTTAACCAGACGGACAGATTCTATTTCATGGTGCAGAAGAATATCAAATCTGCTCAGGGACCTTGTGGTCCACCTTGGTGGACTTCTGACCTCTGCTGTCAATGAGAAAACTTGACTGTAGGCACACCACAGTCTGGAAAAGAGGACTGGTCCGCTCGTTCACTTTCCTCAGCCTCAAGTTGTGTCTTATTCTGAAGATTGTCAGTGCGTCTGCTGAGAGGGAGTGGATGAGGCCTTGAGACCTGATCTGGAACCTTCTTGGACAAGTAGGAGAAGTAGATTCTTCACTTGGACCCTCTCTGTGTCCTCTGGCTTTCAGTTCTGGGGAGTCACCAAGCTCTCCCTGGGTACCAGGAGGCCCCTACATGGACAGAGGATACCTTCTCATCACAGCCAGCACAAGGGTTGTGGAAAAAGTAAAGGGTACTCAACCACTTGAAGGTGGGAGCACCTTCTCACCTGCTCCAGCCAGAACCCTCCCTCCTGAGGGGCCATCACAAGGTGTGTCTGGGTGCTCTCAGGGCCAGCTCAGTGCCAATACACCTGACCCCCAAATACTTGCATGTATGCATGCACACACATGCACCTACATGCAAACACAAATGCAGGCATATTCCTTGTGCATGTTCCACACCCATGCACACACACACACACGTACATACTGATACACGTGTGCATACATGCAAGAGGTTATATCTAGTTCATCACCCATTCGGATGTGTTTTCCTTGAAGACACAGAGCTATAAGCTTAATAAGACAGATGCATGACTTTATATTTGTGAAAGAACCTGAAATCGTTAAACAAACAGATTTTTTCCTACTTCAAGATGCAAAAGAGGTCCCCAAATGTCCTTCCTGGTGTGTGTATTCAAGTGCTCAGATTTATTTCCATGAGGCTGTATATGTTCTTTGTTTCTAGAACATTTAGTTGATGTGTTTCAAAGTAGCAGCAAGAACAGCTGATGATGAACTTCTGCCGCTTTCATTGTGGCATCTGAGATGCAAGGCAACAAATCTGGCTTCCATGAGCAGCAATTCTGCAGCTCATTTCATTCTCTGGTGTTGAAAACAGATCCCTTGCTGTTACCTGTGCTCAAGCCAAACTGTAAAAATCTTGGAAAACTTTGGCAACATTACTCAAAATAGGCAGCTGGATTTTTTTTTTTTTTTTTTTTTTATCATTTCCAGGTGCATTTGGGGAAGAAGAGAGTTCTGATGAACCTAAATTGGCTGTGCAAATTCCAAATCTTGAAAGTTATACTCATTTCAAAGAAATATTGCTTTGGAGACTTGAAGGAAGATGCTCTGTCCCCAAATCAAGAGTACTGATCTGCCATAGCACTCACACCTTGTTCATAAATGTGTGGACGCTAGTTTCCCCAATATATTCTTATTTTAGTAATTATTGTCTAACTCTGGGAAGATATTGTTTTAAACTCTGGAAAGAGATGGCCTGCCACCATCCAGAGAACTTCTGATGTTAGGCTTTCCCTTGGCTAAAATGTGCTGAGGACTCAAAATCCAATTTAAAAACAGAGATGGAATGTCACCTGCCACCTAAGACCCCCAGGCTCTGAGACACAGATCCTGGGCACAGGGTTGCAATTAGGTTTCTGCTTAGGCAGATACACTGTGCTGAGAGTCCCCATTTTGGACACAATGTATATTTAACTGGAAAATTAAAAAATTGAAACTTATTAAGAAAATACTTTCTCATGAAATGTTCACTGATACAGTTCATCAAACCAAGTATGTTTTAGGTATATTTCTTTTAATAGGATGAATTAGTACAAGGAAGTTGGGACCTTATTTCAATACTGGATCTGTGGGTAGATAGATTTCACCCACCATTCAAAGGATGACACATTCACCTGAGACTATGGACATGGAGACGAAAGGCACATTAACACAGGGCCAAATGAGGACATTCAGGAAACCGCATTCATTCCCCAAACCAGTGAGGCCTCCTCACTAAGCCCACTGCCTGAGAACCTTGTGGCACATCCCAGGGGCTGCTCCAGGCATGGGTATCTTCCCAAAGGCCACACACATGGAGCTGGCCGCGGTGGTCCCCTCCTCCCTGAAGCTCCTGGTCATTGGAAGTTGTATGTGTTCTGTCTCTCAAAGCCCCCCTACCTGTTCTTGGCCCTTGTGGTGCCGCAGCCCTGGGGCTTAGGGTGTTCCGGGGACTGTGTCCATGCACAGCACACCTACATCACTTCCTGGTTAGGGGAATGCATGTTTTCTCAGTGTTTATACTTGGTGTCACATTTGCATGAGGTTCTTGCCTCTCCTCGGGTGTCCCCAGGTGAACCACATAGAGTCCCACTGCACCCCTTCTGCAGCTCTGTCAGCTGTCTCAGGCCAGGAACTGACTTGTGTCTTGTTGGAGCTCGTGGCTCACAATGGTCTGGCACACGTGGATCATGTCAGAAGTGCTCACAGGCTTGGGGTCGGCCAAGGGAAGAGAGGACATGCTCCTATCAGGGTGCCGAGGGTCAGTGGGCCAGGGCTCCCTTCCCCTGCCCCGTGGGGGGCGGGTCTTGGCAGGGCGGCAGGCTCAGGCTGCTGGAGCACAACAGCAGAGCCCCTGGCAGGACCCGGCTTCTGTCTCGGGTGAGCTTCACTGATGGCCTTTGAAGTGCTGTGACTGATTCCCGGGACCTGGTGAGATTCCCTGCTTCGAGAGGCCTGCCCTTTGCCACAGGAGGGACATGGAAGCCACGTGGAGGCAGGGGCTGGGCTTTCAGTCAGCAGGGACTCTTGAGAGCCACAGCTGAAAGGGGCCCCAGCAAACTTCCAGCTGCCAGCAACCAGCTACCAGCTGATGATTGGCTCACAGCGGCCCCAGCAGACTTCTAGCTGCCAACTGATTGGCTCCTCTGCGGTGATGCTCATTGGGCTGTTTCCCCGCCCTTTCAGACCACAGAGCTGCTCATTGGGGGACTTTTTTTGGCTCCGCCCACTTGACCCAGCCAATCGGCCTCAACAGCGGGAGGAGGGGGGAGGTTGAGGCTTGTGGGAAGCCGGTGGTGGCAGTTGGGCTCTGAAGGTTTTCCTGAGGAGCTGTGTGGTTTGGCGTGTGTGGTTCTAAAAGTAAAGTTCGTTTCTTTGGACAAGTGGCTCCTGAATTGTGCCCAGCCAGACTGCGGCAGGGACAGAGCATGAGGAAGTGTGTCTGAGGAGGACCCTGTTCCGGTCCAGAGTGGGAGCTTTCCTGCTAACTCCGGCTCAGAGTGGGCCTGGGAGCCATCGCCAAGTGTGTTGGTTCTTGAAGGGTGCTACGTTCCCCACTGCGAAGGTGACAGCCAGCTGGGCTCCGTGGCAGCCCGAGTCTCCCTTAAGCACCTCCCAGGATCTTTTCAGGCATTCTTCAAACATGCCAAGGACCCCTGGGTCGAGCTTTGCATTCTGTGTCCTGGCCTCGCTGGAAATTCAACGTGACACTCTGTGGCACCTGGCCTGATCCCTGTGGACCACAGATCAATAGCACTTTACACCTGGCCTTTGTTGCTGCTCTCAGGCTATTTATTCCTTTTGACACACATTTTTAAAGAATTTTTATTACAAAGGATGTAGTTAGAATATTTAATAAGTCTAAGCAACCTGTTGATGGCTGTCATTAAAGAACCTTATAAAAAAATGCGCTTTTTGGTCAGATGATCATCTGGTGAGATTCTTCCTTGGAGTTCCCAGAACACCATTAAAGGCAGAAATCCTTTTTTTCTTCTAAATTTCATTTGGTTGAGAGGAGCACTCGCTGCCTCTGAAGTGCTTGAAAAGGCGGGTGACAGGAATGTGTTCATCTCCATGCATCCTGCTGGCTTCAGCTGCAGAATCACTGCTTCATTTGTGGATAGGAGGGAATTTCTGATAAGATAACTCTCTATGTACAGACTCATGCTAGAGGGGCGCTGGCTGTGAAAGCGCAAGGATGAAAGCCACCATCCGTGGGTTGGCGGGACATGATGACTTCTCAGGACAGCTGTCCCCACAGGGGTGAGCCCAGCAGTATGTCTCAGAGTTCACCTGAGGACTGTCTCCAGGCGAGGCTCTCTCTGTTCCCCACAGTGAGATTTACCTCATGCACACATGCGCATGTGTACACACACATACACACGCACACCCACACACACACAAGTACACTCGTGGGAGATGCCCCCGTCAGCCTGCATGTGTCCATGGATAATACCCAACAACTTCCAGGGCACCATTAGAGGAAATGGCCAGCAGCGGCCAATGGGAGGAAGATGGTGTCACCACAGTGGTCATAGCCCTTGGCAGTTGTAATGGCACCTGAGCTGTGGTCTCCCTCCTGGTTAGTGTCTGAGCTCAGGGGACAGGAGCTCTCTCTGACTGAGCTGTTGTTCTACCTCCTGAGTGAGGTTCCCTGAGGGTGGCGAGAGGAGTAGCATGCCCACTTGGGCTACAGGAGGCCCGAGACCATGGGTCCAGTGCTGGGTGGGTCAGCCTGTTACCACCGTGTCTTGGGTGGTGAGTTGTCACTTGTACCTCAGAAGGGCTCCCAGGCCTGGGAAGCAGTGGGGCTCCCAAGCTGGCAGATCTGCAGACGTCCTTCTGAACACAAGGAGGCCCCTGGGTCAACTTCGCATTCCATGTCTGGGTCTAGCTGGAAATTAAACGTGACACTGGAGGGCTGGCTTGGTCCCTTTGGACCACAGATCAATAGCACTTTGTTCCTGGCCTCTAACTCAAACTCTTTATGTCGTTTGATGCACATTTTTTAAATCATGGAATACAAACACAAGAAAAATAATTTATTCTGAAAAACAGTGTTTAATCTATGCAGGGAAAACTTACCAGATGCTGACACCTTTTTGGACTTTTTAATCTGCAGAACCATGAGCCAAAAAAAATTCTATTGTTCATAATTTACCTCGTCTATGGTATCCTATTACAGTTGCAAAAGATGAATTGGCATAATAGGCAGACCGCTTTCAAACAACCTAACATAAGTTAAATTTGTGAAACTGTTAAGGAATAAGATTTCCTTTGTTTCTTAAAAGTACAAATGTATGTGTAGACTTATTTAATTATCATAGATGAAATAATTCAATTTGTATAAATTTATATAAATCAACTCCTCCAAATTCTACAAGAAAGGCTTGCACCATTGTCTGATGGCATCTAGCTGCCCAGGTCTGTGCCCCAAGGGGGAGCTAAGCATCTGGAGATGGACCCTTGTTGTGAGTTTTTAAGTGTGCATGCTCGGGCTCACTCTGAAGGCTTAGTACCAAGGGCCCAGTGTCACAGAGTGCCTTAGGACCTAGTCCTGGATGGTGTGGGAAGCCCTGGCTTTGGACAGCCACCTCACTGTGATCAGGATGCCCTTGTTCCTGGGTCAAGGGACACTCCTTGCTGAGGCTGGGAAAGTTTCAGGCAAACTGGGAACTTTGGTCACTCTATTACCACCATGTTGTAGGGGGACCAACCAGTCAGAAAAGCAGCCCAGTTTCAAGATGAAGGAAACTAGCATCCACTTCTCAATGGAAGGAGAGGTAAAGATTCAACCACCTGGGGAAATGCTCTCCACAGAGAGTGAGACTCACTATTGCAAACATCATTCTCTCCAAAAGACTACAAATTTATTGTAATTGCAATTCACATTTCAATTATGGAAAACTCAATTCCAGAAATAGCCAATATGGACCCATTACATAAGAACAGAAAAAGAAAGCAATCCACCAAGTGAAGATGGATGTTTAAAAGTTGATTATCCATGTGGAAAAGCATGATGCAGGTGGATTCCTACCTTGCACCATCCCTAGAAGCTCAGTGTCAAAACAACATCCTAAAGCTCTGAAGACAGTGTGGGTGGTTCCCTTTGTGATTTGGAAGAAATAATTTCTTTGAATAGACACTAAAGCAGGAGTAAAGAAAAAGAAAGATTTTTATTATATCAAAATTAAAGACTTTATGTAATAAAAGTACCATAAACAAAGAGATGAGACTAGTCATAAACTTACATTGTAATTAGTAAGGGAAAGGTTCATTCATGAATTAGTCTTGCAACATATACATCCTCACACAAGACTACATGAAATACCTACAGTCTTAGAAGATGAAGCAAAGGAATAAAACGAAAAACTTACAAAGAAGACGACATGGGAAAGACTCAGAGAAATAAAATTAAGTTTCCACTGTGTGTATCAGTTTGCAGAGGTGCCTGCATCTGACCCAGCAAGTGCTGTTGAGAAGGCACATGCCTCATGCTGTGCTGGTAGAAGGTTTGTTGGAGGTGAATACCTTGAAGCAAGAATAATTCCATGTGCAAGTGCGTTCCTAGGGTTGTATTGCAGGGATATTTATTTCAATATTGTTTGAGATGGAGAAAAATCTAGAAGCAATGTGAATAGTTGGCAAAAGGAGAGAGAATTAGTAAACCAAGCAGCATGGGTGCCAAGGTGCCCTCTGCAGGAGTGTGACCAGTGGGCTGCATCCCACACAGGCCTCTGACACCACACAGGCCTCTGCACACCACAGAGGTGTGCCACTCTGGCTGGCCACCCATGTTTGTAAATGAAGTCTGAATAGCCCATGGGGCTCTGTGTTGCCATCAGGGGCCGCTTGCCCATGACAAGGCTATAATGAGTCACGGCCCCCAGAGCCTTCACAGCTGTGGTCTGTCCCTTGCAGAGCCTAACATATCAGCATTGCAAAGCTCTGTGGACCAATCTGCAGCCAGCTGCAGAAAGACATATACCTACAATGGCACCTTTACACAGAGCCTTAGGACATGTGCAAAACTCAGTGTCCTTCATAGAGAGTACATGGTGGCAGCAGGGAGACCACACACAGGCACATACAATCAGCTCCACATCCATGGGCAGCCTGCCTCTGAGAAGGGGTGCAGGCAGCAGGACAGGAGGGAGCTATGGGCTCTGGCTGCCAGAGTGGTGAGAGGTGCTGTGTTCCTAATCTGATGGAACTGCCGAGCACAGGCCTGGAGACAGGAGGTGCTGTCACAGTGTGTGTCCACACCCTACCCTGACTGTCCTCTGGATGTTCCAAGAGGACACACAGCAGTGAAATGTTGTTGGGAAGCATGGACAGGGAGTGACAGGGGCAACACGTGGGTCCTAGGCACTGCCTACAGGAGGGACCGCTCACGTGGAGATGGAGTCGGGGCCTGGTCTCCACTAGGCTTTTCATCACTTGCAACCTGCACATTTTAAAAGTGTCCCAGAGATGAGACGTGTGCAGAACACCAAGGTCAAAGCAGCCCAGGCTGGAGTGAACAAGCCAGGTTCCACAGCCCACGTGGGTCCATGGGCCAGGAGGGCTCAAGAGCGCCCAGAGGGAAGACCACAGAGGACAGCCACAGCAAGATGCTCCCCAGGACCTACCGCCCAAACTGAAGCCATCCTGATGTCCTTGGGCACTAGCTGGACTCTCAGATGAAACGGATGGTGAGCTTCACATGTGCGCCTTTCAGTGGAAGGACATGGTCAGTGACCTGTCAGCTCAGCGCTTCTGCTTGCCTGGGGAGGTTGCTGGTGTCCAGTCAGCACCAAGAGGCCCAAGTGCATCGTCCTTGAGCTCCTTAGACTGCCCACAGCTGCCAGGAGAGGAGCTTCTTCCTGCCTGGGTTGATGGTTCCGGATTGGCAAACTGAGTCTTGTATGCATGAAAAACTTTTAAAATTTAATCTGTAGATATCTTGGACAGAGGTGATCTATGTCCAAAGCAGACGCTGTTGTTAGGAAGCTACCTGTCACTCACCCCACACATTGTATCTCACTGTGACAGCACTTTGTCACAGGAGGCAACTTGGACCAGGAGGCATGGGAAGCACAGCTGCAGGGTGCTGGCCTCACTCTGCATCCTGGGGTCCCTGACTGCTGCAGGTGGAGACAGAATGGTCATGGAGGTGACCAGGGAGTGCTCCTGAGTCACACCTGCAGGGAAAGTAGAGGAATGCAGGCCAGGCAGAGAGGAGACTGGTTCAGCGCCATCGCCAGGATGGTTGGGGTGACCTTGGCCAGCGCTGAAGCAGCATGACCCTCTGGATTTGCCTCAAGCAGGAGTATGGAGCCAGCTGCCTGGGAGAGCGGTGGAGACCCTGCCTGAGGGAGGCTGACCACGGAGGGCGCTGCTGGCCTCATTCCCACAGCCTGGAAGATCCGTCTTCCATTCCTGCAGGCTGGTCTGGGTGAGCCCTCCTGGGCCGGCAGTCATTCTAAGCCCCAAGCTGGGGTCACCCACGGTCCCAGAGCACTGTACATGAGAAGCACAAGATGAGCATCCTCAGTGAAGCAGAAGCTACGAACAACGCGCCTGCGGTTCAGTGCGCCTTCTAGACTCTTTATTAGGGTCCAATTTTGCTTTATTGAGCTTTATTGGGTAAGGTGTTGTTTGGAAGTGATTTTGATTATTAGAGAAGTTGGAAGGAGTTCATATCTTCCTTCCTCAAGGCCCTGCACCCCGCTGGATGCAGTCCACCCTCTCCAGTGCTGTGCAGGTGCGCTGAGTGTGGTCAGGAAGGCTCCCCACCAAGCCAGCTCCGCGTTCCCGTCTCCTGTCTCCACTGAACCCACTGGGAAGCAGTGGGAGAGCCCAAGGCACCCAATCCTCCCTGCGCACCCACTTCAAATCAGGTGTGGCCAGAGGATCACAGCCCCTGAAAAGTCCTGGCTGGATTCCACACCTGCCTCCCTTCCAACAGGGTGACTTTCCTAAACCCCTTGAAGTTTTGGGGTTTTTTTTCAATCAGAAAATATGGAGTTGATGCTACTTTCTTCATAAGCGGTTGTTAAGATTAAGTAGATCACACATATTAGATGTCTGCTTGAAATTAAGTACCAAGTTAGTACATGTTTTCTTTCATCTCATTCCTTTAAATTCTACCAGATCTCCTCCCATTAGAAGTAACTATATCAATTGCCTGCGCCTTATTTACTAAATAATTCTTTCCCCATATAATTGCATGTGTTTTTACATTTCTTAACGCAGGGAATGAATCCCCTGGGGCAGCTCTGGCTCTGCAGTCTGCTCTGTTGACCTGCTTATCTACACCTGTGCCAGCATCACATCCAACCTATCAGTTCCCCGGGGGTCTGTCTGGTTCCATGACAAACAGGGATTTACCTTTGGGGTCCTTCAAGGGTGCAGAGCCCTGACCTGGGCCCCTGGTGTCCCCTCTGCTGTACCCTGATCTGCATCATGGATGCTGTTCCACTCCCTGCTTTCCCCTCTAGGGCCAAGGGAGTCCCTGGCCTGCTGCACTGCCCCCACTCCTGATGCCTGCTCTGCTGAGGGCTCAGCCCCGGCCTGCGTTCTCCACCCTCAAGCGCCCCGACATCAGCTCTCTAAATCACTCCAATCGGCTTCTCCTGGACCCTCTCCCTTCCATTTTATCGAGAAGTGAGTTTGGTTTGGGTCCTCGTTGGTCTAAGTCTTTACGGACACCCTCCTTGCCCCCCGCCCTCCCCGCCTCAGCCTTGCTCCTCCTCTCAGTCCTGACGCCCTGCCCCAGGAGGACGCCCTGCGGGGGAAGGACATCCCACGGAATCCTGCCAAGTCCCTCCCACCTGGACAAGCAGACGCTCCTGGCTGTCCTGGTTACATACCCGCCGACTCTGCGTTTTAACAGGTGAGCTTCCCAGTGAGACTCTTCCACACCGGACTCCTCCCACACGCAGTGCGCCTGCCCCTTGCTCCTCCCACTCCTTGCTCCTCCCGCTCATGACTCCTCCCACCTGCGGCCCACCCCTCCTGGCTCCTCCCACACCTGACTCCTCCCACACACAATGCCCCCACTCCTTGCTCCTCCCGCTCATGACTCCTCCCACCTGTGCCCCTCCCCCTGGCCCCTCCCACACCTGACTCCTCCCACACACAATACCCCCACTCCTTGCTCCTCCCGCTCATGACTCCTCCCACCTGCGGCCCACCCCTCCTGGCTCCTCCCACACCTGACTCCTCCCACACACAATGCCCCCACTCCTTGCTCCTCCCGCTCATGACTCCTCCCACCTGCGGCCCACCCCTCCTGGCTCCTCCCACACCTGACTCCTCCCACACACAATACCCCACTCCTTGCTCCTCCCACTCATGACTCCTCCCACCTGTGCACGACCCCTCCTGGCCCCTCCCACACCTGACTCCTCCACATACAATGCCCCCACTCCTTGCTCCTCCCTCTCATGACTCCTCCCACCTGTGGCCCACCCCTCCTGGCTCCTCCCACACCTGACTCCTCCACATACAATGCCCCCACTCCTTGCTCCTCCCGCTCATGACTCCTCCCACGTGTGGCCCACCCCTCCTGGCTCCTCCCACACCTGACTCCTCCACATACAATGCCCCCACTCCTTGCTCCTCCCTCTCATGACTCCTCCCACCTGTGGCCCACCCCTCCTGGCCCCTCCCACACCTGACTCCTCCCACACACAATGCCCCCACTCCTTGCTCCTCCCTCTCATGACTCCTCCCACCTGTGGCCCACCCCTCCTGGCTCCTCCCACACCTGACTCCTCCACATACAATGCCCCCACTCCTTGCTCCTCCCGCTCATGACTCCTCCCACCTGTGGCCCACCCCTCCTGGCTCCTCCCACACCTGACTCCTCCACATACAATGCCCCCACTCCTGGCCCCTCCCACTCCTGGCCCCTCCCCTCCTGACCCTCCCACACCTCGCTCCTGCATCCCAGCTATGGTGTCTCTTGGTTTCTCAGTCCTGACAGACAGTGAGAGGTCAGGAGTGGAGGTAGGCACTGAGAACAGTGGGAGAGTCGTTCTGACCCGAATTACAGTAAAGGCAGCATTGGGATTCAATCACGTGAGAGATGGCAAGTTAGAGTGAATGTAGAACCGAGGAAAGTGAGTGGACCAGGACACCTTTATCGGCCATACCTCGTGAATATCCTGTTAAGATGTCACAGCTTCAACTTAGCATGTCACAAACTGAATATATTTCACCACCCACTGACACCTATGCCCCCAATTCCCATTCGCTTTAATGCAAATAGTTTGCTGGGTGCAAAACTGTGATTCTCCCCTAACATGGTTCCTCCCCAAACCCAATCAAGTGGGAGTTTCTAAAAACAAAGGCTGGTCTCCCGTTTCCATTCTACATGCATAGAAACATCTCGCACATTTTGAGTCACATTCTAAGTTATCTCTGCTGCCAGATCTTGCTGTGCCTCCTTTTCACATTGGTGGCCTCTGTGTGCACACAGGAAATGGGACAAGACCCTTCCCTGGGAGCCTCACTCCAGCTCTCCACTCCCGACTCAGTGTCTGCGAGAGTGCAGGCCTTGTGTGCATGGGTGTGCATTTTCCAGCAAGGCCTTCATGATCATTTTTGTCTGCATACTTAATTTTGAGACCAGCCAACCATGGATTGTCCAGCCCTTTGATTTTTACCCCAGTCCATAGCCTCTTGGCCGTGCCACATCCTCTGAGTATGTGCTCAGGACGCAGCAGTTCCCTAATCCAGGAAGTCAGTTCATCCTTCACACTCATCAGGACCCAGGCAGGACCTGAGAGGACCCAGGGCCTTCTCTGGCTGGTGTGGACGCAGGACACACAGCTTGTCCAGCCGTATGCTGGAGTCCAGATGCTCCAGGAGTGAAGGGCCTATGTATTAGCCACTGCTGGAGTCGGGGCATTGGAGTATTGCTGAACTCTTTCATCAGCGGATGACATGGCTGCTTCTGCTTTGCAGAGGGGGGGCCTTAGAAGCGACTCTGATGAACTGGGAACCACCTGAGTCCTCCATTGACACTCAGAACATTCCTTCTCCTTGCACCACGCTCCCCTCAGATGGCTTCGGCTGCAGGTTCTGGACACCCCTGCACACCTATCCCTTGGTCTCAGCCCCTTCGCCTGGACTCCTTGCTACCTGGAGCATGACACTCACTCCAAACCACCTCCCAGGTCTCTCCTTACCCAGCCCCAGCAACTTCAGGTCAGGGCCACATGCTGTCAGCCTCTGCTTTCAGGTCTGTAAGGAGAACAGACAAGTGTCCATTTGGGGGCCATTATAGGATGGAAGGGGATGATCTGTTGGAAGCAATCATATCAGTACCCTTGATGCACACACTCGGTGACAGCAGCCACTGCCCTCTCCCTGCTTCTCTCTAGCCATACAACACTGCATGAGAAGTTCACGGCTGATAAATGGTCCCTTGACTTACAGCATTGATTTTCTGTTATTGTAAACTCTCATTAAAACATGTTATTATGTTTTTTAAAAAAATACTTACAGCCTTGACAACTAGATTAGAAGCTCTCTGGTAGCAAGAGGGAGTAAAGGTACTTTATGGTCCCTGGGGGTGCAACTTGGTACCCCTCAGTGATGTTGGGCACCCCAGCCTTCACTGCAAGGTACCTACCCATGAGGGCACATGTGTGTATGTAGACACGTGTGAGTGTGCACACAGAGGCGTGGCTTGCTCTGAAGCGCCCTCTGAAGGTCAAGTACAGGATTACAGGCCGTTTGGACTTAATTATTGCATCATAAACAAGGTTATTTTTATAATGAATGAACACATCCTACTCAAGGACCCAAATACACACAAAATTCACCGGTTTGCTCTAATTTTAGCTTCTTGGGTGTTGACTGGGAGCCTCAGACCTCATCACACAATGTGGCTCATTGTCTGCCGATGGAAAGATGGAGACAGGAGTGTCGGATGCAGCACCCAGACACAGCACTGGATAAGTCGACGTGACCGGTGACAACACACACTGTCAAAGCCAGGAAACATACAAGGAGGGGAGGGAGGGAAGGGGTCCCCGCTCCCGATGCTGCTTGCTCTCCTCTCTATCTCTCTTCATCCGGCTTTAGGTGTCCAGTCGACCATCGATAGCTGGCTGAGGCCTGGTGGGAAGGAGATGCGCTCATTAATCTTGGTTAGGGCCGCTCTGGCTGACGTGAGGGCTGTGTTCCATGGCACTCGCCTCTACCTAGAAAAGTCCTTTTGATGCCGGAGAACTGGTCCAGCATGGGCATACCTTACATCTGTGAAATCGGAAAATGGACGTAGTTATTCGTTTCAGCCAGAGTCCAGAGAGAACATCCCCAGGCCTTTATTTTGAAAGACTATGTTCCTGGGAACGTCTGCATTATGGGCGCCAGGTGTCTCCACGACCACCAGCTGGGTGGACCTGCCCTCAGGAGGGGCCCACAGAGGTCCAGTCACAGAGCGGCCTGATTTCCCCACAGTGCAGCTGAGCCACAGTTGGGGGCTCCCGGGAGTAGAAGGAAGAGGAGAGGGAGGGGGAGGTGTGAGCCTGCACCCCAGGGACAGGGAGGCTTATCCCTGTCTGCGCGGCCAAGGCTCTCGAGGTTCTCAAGAACCCGCGTAAACTGTGCCAGTCAGAAAACATGCAGCCCCGACTGTCAAAAGAAGGTCTCCTGTGGAAATTAGGGATTCTTGTCCCACCTTCTATTGGTACGACAGTCTCCCATGGGCGTCCTCTTTTTCCTTTAGGAAAAAGCAAGGACAGCTTCTCTTGATAAACACCCGTGTGCATTTGGGGGTCTTGCTCAAGTCATAGACCATAAGGTTTGTTGTCAAGTTCACATTTCATTAGTGACTCTTAACAACAAGGTGGTTCCTTACCATTGCCTCTCCCCAGTCCAGGGCCTGCGGACGATGGAAGGCTGCCAATCTTGGGCAAGTACACGAGATGTGGCTGTCTGCTGGTGTCCCCCCCCACACACACAGCATAAATGACAGATGGCCCATGGCTGAAGTCCATTTCCAGCCCATTCAAGAGTGGCTGGACATCCTGTTCTGAATTCAGCTTCCTGATCTCCATTCTCCAGAGGTTGCCCTGGTTAATTCTGGCCAAAATGAGGAGCAAATATGCAGGTCCTCAGCACCATTGTGAGTGTACACTGCAAAGAGCAGAGGGAGACCAGCTGACCAGGGGCAAATGGGCCCTGGTGGAGGTGGGGTGGCCAACCCCCTGTGAGCAGGTGTGCCAGTCTGTCCCAGACAGTGTGGGCACATGAGGCTGGAGTAGACACTGCCTGGGTGAAGTCAGGTGAGAGGTTGGCAATAGCGCTTCTCCTCCTGACCTGCCTTCTGGAACCTTCTGTGGAATGAGCTAGAAGCAGGTGGGAGTCCTGCACACCCTTACCTGTCCATGGCCAGAGGGGCTGCATCCCAGGCAGCTGGGCTGAGAGGGTCCTGCAGGTCCCTTGTTCCTGGTGTCCCTGTTACCACATCTGTTCATTTTTTACCTGCTGCTTACCCTGGTTTGGCCCTCAGTCAACGTAACCCTGAGCGGGTGCATGGAGGGTGAGACCCCAGGCACTGCCCCCAGGAGCTGTCTCTGCAGGTGCTGAGCAGGGGCACCCATGGAGCTGCTCTGGAGCTCACACCATGACCAGAGGAGAGGTCCGGGCGGGGCCTCCGAGGCAGCCATGCATTTTCAACAGTAGCTGACTTCATTGGGAAACCCCCTCAAAGCCCTGCTTTGAAGACTGGGTTTCTCCTCCACTGTCACCCTGCTGGGAAGGTATCAGGGATGACCTCAGGCCCCAAGGCCCACGCACACACTTCCAGGGCAGGCTATGGGGACTCCAGGTCTCGGATGATGTGGTTGAGCACATGGTTATTTTTTTGCATGGTTATTTTTTTGAGAGTCTTTGTGTAGTTGACTTCAAATAGAGCTTAATTCCCAACCTGCGCTGACTCTGGGGTGCCCTTTAGCCTTGTGCATGGTTCAATTCAAAGCACTGGGGCCTATGTGGGCATTTCCTCATTTTCAAAGACAAGGGCGAGGGCACGGAGGGGCGGCATGCCCCAGGCTCGGCCCAGCACCCCGGTGACCGCTGCCCCAAGCTCCTTTCTCTTTGCTGACCTGCTGGCTGGCGCCTCCTGACCTGTGACACCCTCCAATTGTTATCTAATCAATTCAGCTGAAATTAAAAAGGTGTATTTGTATTTGCTTTAACACCCTTTGGCTCGGGTGTTTGCAGGGGTGACCTTTCAGTATTGGATTCTGGCTGCTGATAGCATACAGCCTGCCAGATTGCTTTCCCTAATAAATAATGAAGTGCCTTCTGAGGCAGGAGAGGGACGCGGGGGAGAGCTGCACCCACCCAGGCCCCACCGCCAGGGAGCGCCTCTGCCTCGGGTGGGAGGCGCAGCCCTTGGGCTGCTCCTGAGTCTTTGCCCCTCAGCCTTAGCGCATGTCTGGTTTTTAGCAGTTTAGTTTTTAACCTGCTTTTTATTGTGGTGAAGGGCATACTCTATGAAATGAGCACTTTGACCACTTTTAGGTACATATTTCAGTGGCATCAAGTTCATTCACAGTGTTATACAGCCAGTGCCACTACCCACTTCCAGAATTCTTCCATTACCCCAAACTGAATTGTTGTACCCATTAAATGAGGACGGCCCTGCTCCCTCCCTCAGCCCCTGGAAGTCTCTATTCCGTTTCCTGTCCCCGTGGATCTGCCTCCTCTAGATATCCAGTGCAAGTGGAATCAAACGCTCGTCCTTCTGTGTCTGGCCTCCTTCATTGTGTTGGGGTCCTGACTTCAAAACGAGGAGACCCAGTTGTTGTGTGTCACTCACTCTGTCACACACACACAGGCCCAGATCGACAGTTTACTGTCCATGGATGGTGGACCCCTGGAAACAGAAAGGTCTCACATGCTGGAGAGTCTGGGGTTAAAGGACTCCTTGAAAGAACTCCTGGAAATCAACACTGGTTTGCTCTGATGAGTATTTCAGAGGCTAAAAGACTGATGATCTAGCTCTGTATTAGAACATGGGCCAGAAAACACCCTTGGAGTCATTACGGCCATTGTTAGGCTTTGGGCCATGGTGAGTAAGTTTCTTCCTCCAGTAAGGGCTGTAATCAAACTCGCTAACTTTGAAAACGTGGCCAAACATTTAATCAAAGGATGAGAGAAAGTGCAAAGCACACAAGCCACTGACTAAATAGGGGGATTGTAAGTGACCAGTTTGAGAAAGTCTCTGAGTCTGATTTAAATCTGGTAGTTATTTTAAGCTTTGGGCTAGAGATAACATGGAAAAATTAAGAGCAGCCCCTGTGATGCCTGGCAGAGTTCTCATATTGGTCGGGTACTTATTTGTTTCTGATCTTGGTTTCCTGGTGTCAGTCTCCAAACTAGCCACTGCATCTGCTACCTCATGATGTTGAAGTCCAGTCTCTGGATGTCCCAGGTGCTCTGAGGAGGACAAGGGGGGTTGAATCGGTGATGATCCTGGGGGTGATAGTGCTAATGATGGTGATAGTGAAGATGATGGTGACATTGGTGATGACAGTAGCAGTGGATAGTGACGAGGGTGAAGACAGTGGTGGTGATGGTGGTGAAGTTGACGATGATGGTGGTGGTGATGTGCCTATTGTGAAGGTGGTGTATAATAGTGATGATGATAGTGAGTTGGTGATGTTGATGGTGGTGATGGTGTTGATGATAACAATGAGGTTGATGATCACAGTGATGGTGACGATGGTGATGGAAGAGATGCGGGTCACGGTGGTGGTCATGGTGGTGTGCTCATGGTAATGGTGCTCATGGTGGTGGAAGACATGGTCCTGGTCATGGTAATGGTGCTCATGGTGGTGGTAGACATGGTCCTGGTCATGGTAATGGTGATCATGGTGGTGGTAGACATGGTCCTGGTCATGGTAATGGTGATCATGGTGGTGGTAGACATGGTCCTGGTCATGGTAATGGAGGTCATGGTGGTGGTAGACATGGTCCTGGTCATGGTAATGGTGCTCATGGTGGTGGTAGACATGGTCCTGGTCATGGTAATGGTGATCATGGTGGTGGTAGACATGGTCCTGGTCATGGTAATGGTGATCATGGTGGTGGTAGACATGGTCCTGGTCATGGTAACGGTGATCATGGTGGTGGTAGACATGGTCCTGGTCATGGTAATGGAGGTCATGGTGGTGGTAGACATGGTCCTGGTCATGGTAGTGGTGATCATGGTGGTGGTAGACATGGTCCTGGTCATGGTAATGGTGGTCATGGTGGTGTGCTCATGGTAATGGAGGTCATGGTGGTGGTAGACATGGTGATGGTCATGGTAATGGTGGTCATGGTGGTGGTAGACATGGTCCTGGTCATGGTAATGGAGGTCATGGTGGTGGTAGACATGGTCCTGGTCATGGTAATGGAGGTCATGGTGGTGGTAGACATGGTCCTGGTCATGGTAATGGTGCTCATGGTGGTGGTAGACATGGTCCTGGTCATGGTAATGGTGATCATGGTGGTGGTAGACATGGTCCTGGTCATGGTAATGGTGCTCATGGTGGTGGTAGACATGGTCCTGGTCATGGTAATGGAGGTCATGGTGGTGGTAGACATGGTCCTGGTCATGGTAATGGAGGTCATGGTGGTGGTAGACATGGTCCTGGTCATGGTAATGGAGGTCATGGTGGTGGTAGACATGGTCCTGGTCATGGTAATGGTGCTCATGGTGGTGGTAGACATGGTCCTGGTCATGGTAATGGTGCTCATGGTGGTGGTAGACATGGTCCTGGTCATGGTAATGGTGCTCATGGTGGTGGTAGACATGGTCCTGGTCATGGTAATGGTGCTCATGGTGGTGGTAGACATGGTCCTGGTCATGGTAATGGTGCTCATGGTGGTGGTAGACATGGTCCTGGTCATGGTAATGGTGCTCATGGTGGTGGTAGACATGGTCCTGGTCATGGTAATGGTGCTCATGGTGGTGGTAGACATGGTGATGGTCATGGTAATGGTGCTCATGGTGTTGGTAGACATGGTGATGGTCATGGTAATGGTGCTCATGGTGTTGATAGACATGGTGATGGTCATGGAAATGGTGCTCATGGTGGTGGTAGACATGGTCCTGGTCATGGAAATGGTGCTCATGGTGGTGGTAGACATGGTCCTGGTCATGGTAATGGTGCTCATGGTGGTGGTAGACATGGTCCTGGTCATGGTAATGGTGCTCATGGTGGTGGTAGACATGGTGATGGTCATGGTAATGGTGATCATGGTGGTGGTAGACATGGTCCTGGTCATGGTAATGGTGATCATGGTGGTGGTAGACATGGTCATGGTCATGGTAATGGTGATCATGGTGGTGGTAGACATGGTCCTGGTCATGGTAATGGAGGTCATGGTGGTGGTAGACATGGTCCTGGTCATGGTAATGGTGCTCATGGTGGTGGTAGACATGGTCCTGGTCATGGTAATGGTGATCATGGTGGTGGTAGACATGGTCCTGGTCATGGTAATGGTGCTCATGGTGGTGGTAGACATGGTCCTGGTCATGGTAATGGAGGTCATGGTGGTGGTAGACATGGTCCTGGTCATGGTAATGGAGGTCATGGTGGTGGTAGACATGGTCCTGGTCATGGTAATGGAGGTCATGGTGGTGGTAGACATGGTCCTGGTCATGGTAATGGTGCTCATGGTGGTGGTAGACATGGTCCTGGTCATGGTAATGGTGCTCATGGTGGTGGTAGACATGGTCCTGGTCATGGTAATGGTGCTCATGGTGGTGGTAGACATGGTCCTGGTCATGGTAATGGTGCTCATGGTGGTGGTAGACATGGTCCTGGTCATGGTAATGGTGCTCATGGTGGTGGTAGACATGGTCCTGGTCATGGTAATGGTGCTCATGGTGGTGGTAGACATGGTCCTGGTCATGGTAATGGTGCTCATGGTGGTGGTAGACATGGTGATGGTCATGGTAATGGTGCTCATGGTGTTGGTAGACATGGTGATGGTCATGGTAATGGTGCTCATGGTGTTGATAGACATGGTGATGGTCATGGAAATGGTGCTCCTGGTGGTGGTAGACATGGTCCTGGTCATGGAAATGGTGCTCATGGTGGTGGTAGACATGGTCCTGGTCATGGTAATGGTGCTCATGGTGGTGGTAGACATGGTCCTGGTCATGGTAATGGTGCTCATGGTGGTGGTAGACATGGTCCTGGTCATGGTAATGGTGATCATGGTGGTGGTAGACATGGTCCTGGTCATGGTAATGGTGATCATGGTGGTGGTAGACATGGTCCTTGTCATGGTAATGGTGATCATGGTGGTGGTAGACATGGTCCTGGTCATGGTAATGGTGATCATGGTGGTGGTAGACATGGTCCTGGTCATGGTAATGGAGGTCATGGTGGTGGTAGACATGGTCCTGGTCATGGTAGTGGTGATCATGGTGGTGGTAGACATGGTCCTGGTCATGGTAATGGTGGTCATGGTGGTGTGCTCATGGTAATGGAGGTCATGGTGGTGGTAGACATGGTGATGGTCATGGTAATGGTGGTCATGGTGGTGGTAGACATGGTCCTGGTCATGGTAATGGAGGTCATGGTGGTGGTAGACATGGTCCTGGTCATGGTAATGGAGGTCATGGTGGTGGTAGACATGGTCCTGGTCATGGTAATGGTGCTCATGGTGGTGGTAGACATGGTCCTGGTCATGGTAATGGTGCTCATGGTGGTGGTAGACATGGTCCTGGTCATGGTAATGGTGCTCATGGTGGTGGTAGACATGGTCCTGGTCATGGTAATGGTGCTCATGGTGGTGGTAGACATGGTCCTGGTCATGGTAATGGAGGTCATGGTGGTGGTAGACATGGTCCTGGTCATGGTAATGGAGGTCATGGTGGTGGTAGACATGGTCCTGGTCATGGTAATGGTGCTCATGGTGGTGGTAGACATGGTCCTGGTCATGGTAATGGTGCTCATGGTGGTGGTAGACATGGTCCTGGTCATGGTAATGGTGCTCATGGTGGTGGTAGACATGGTCCTGGTCATGGTAATGGTGCTCATGGTGGTGGTAGACATGGTCCTGGTCATGGTAATGGTGCTCATGGTGGTGGTAGACATGGTCCTGGTCATGGTAATGGTGCTCATGGTGGTGGTAGACATGGTCCTGGTCATGGTAATGGTGCTCATGGTGGTGGTAGACATGGTCCTGGTCATGGTAATGGTGCTCATGGTGGTGGTAGACATGGTCCTGGTCATGGTAATGGTGCTCATGGTGGTGGTAGACATGGTCCTGGTCATGGTAATGGTGCTCATGGTGGTGGTAGACATGGTGATGGTCATGGTAATGGTGCTCATGGTGTTGGTAGACATGGTGATGGTCATGGTAATGGTGCTCATGGTGTTGATAGACATGGTGATGGTCATGGAAATGGTGCTCATGGTGGTGGTAGACATGGTCCTGGTCATGGAAATGGTGCTCATGGTGGTGGTAGACATGGTCCTGGTCATGGTAATGGTGCTCATGGTGGTGGTAGACATGGTCCTGGTCATGGTAATGGTGCTCATGGTGGTGGTAGACATGGTGATGGTCATGGTAATGGTGATCATGGTGGTGGTAGACATGGTCCTGGTCATGGTAATGGTGATCATGGTGGTGGTAGACATGGTCATGGTCATGGTAATGGTGATCATGGTGGTGGTAGACATGGTCATGGTCATGGTAATGGAGGTCATGGTGGTGGTAGACATGGTCATGGTAATGGTGATCATGGTGTTGGTAGACATGGTCCTGGTCATGGTAATGGAGGTCATGGTGGTGGTAGATATGGTCCTGTTCATGGTAATGGTGATCATGGTGGTGGTAGACATGGTCATGGTCATGGTAATGGAGGTCATGGTGGTGGTAGTTATGGTCCTGTTCATGGTAATGGTGATCATGGTGGTGGTAGACATGGTCATGGTCATGGTAATGGTGATCATGGTGGTGGTAGACATGGTCCTGGTCATGGTAATGGTGATCATGGTGGTGGTAGACATGGTCCTGGTCATGGTAATGGTGCTCATGGTGGTGGTAGACATGGTCCTGGTCATGGTAATGGTGCTCATGGTGGTGGTAGACATGGTCCTGGTCATGGTAATGGTGCTCATGATGGTGGTAGACATGGTCCTGGTCATGGTAATGGTGATCATGGTGGTGGTAGACATGGTCCTGGTCATGGTAATGGTGATCATGGTGGTGGTAGACATGGTCCTGGTCATGGTAATGGTGCTCATGGTGGTGGTAGACATGGTCCTGGTCATGGTAATGGTGCTCATGTTGGTGGTAGACATGGTCATGGTAATGGTGATCATGGTTTTGGTAGACATGGTCCTAGTCATGGGAATGGAGGTCATGGTGGTGGTAGATATGGTCCTGGTCATGGTAATGGTGATCATGGTGGTGGTAGACATGGTCATGGTCATGGTAATGGTGATCATGGTGGTGGTAGACATGGTCATGGTCATGGTAATGGAGGTCATGGTGGTGGTAGATATGGTCCTGGTCATGGTAGTGGTGATCATGGTGGTGGTAGACATGGTCATGGTCATGGTAATGGTGATCATGGTGGTGGTAGACATGGTCCTGGTCATGGTAATGGTGATCATGGTGGTGGTAGACATGGTCCTGGTCATGGTAATGGTGATCATGGTGGTGGTAGACATGGTCCTGGTCATGGTAATGGTGATCATGGTGGTGGTAGACATGGTCATGGTCATGGTAATGGAGGTCATGGTGGTGGTAGACATGGTCCTGGTCATGGTAATGGAGGTCATGGTGGTGGTAGACATGGTCCTGGTCATGGTAATGGAGGTCATGGTGGTGGTAGACATGGTCCTGGTCATGGTAATGGTGATCATGGTGGTGGTAGACATGGTCATGGTCATGGTAATGGAGGTCATGGTGGTGGTAGACATGGTCATGGTCATGGTAATGGTGATCATGGTGGTGGTAGACATGGTCATGGTCATGGTAATGGTGATCATGGTGGTGGTAGACATGGTCCTGGTCATGGTAATGGAGGTCATAGTGGTGGTAGATATGGTCATGGTCATGGTAATGATGATCATGGTGGTGGTAGACATGGTCCTGGTCATGGTAATGGAGGTCATGGTGGTGGTAGACATGGTCATGGTAATGGTGATCATGGTGTTGGTAGACATGGTCCTGGTCATGGTAATGGTGCTCATGGTGGTGGTAGACATGGTCCTGGTCATGGTAATGGTGCTCATGGTGGTGGTAGACATGGTCCTGGTCATGGTAATGGTGCTCATGGTGGTGGTAGACATGGTCCTGGTCATGGTAATGGTGCTCATGGTGGTGGTAGACATGGTCCTGGTCATGGTAATGGTGCTCATGGTGGTGGTAGACATGGTCCTGGTCATGGTAATGGTGCTCATGGTGGTGGTAGACATGGTCCTGGTCATGGTAATGGTGCTCATGGTGGTGGTAGACATGGTCCTGGTCATGGTAATGGTGCTCATGGTGGTGGTAGACATGGTCATGGTCATGGTAATGGTGATCATGGTGGTGGTAGACATGGTCCTGGTCATGGTAATGGTGCTCATGGTGGTGGTAGACATGGTCCTGGTCATGGTAATGGTGCTCATGGTGGTGGTAGACATGGTCATGGTCATGGTAATGGTGATCATGGTGGTGGTAGACATGGTCATGGTCATGGTAATGGTGATTATGGTGGTGGTAGACATGGTCCTGGTCATGGTGGTGGCCATGATGGTGGTATTCATGGTGGTGATGATAATGATGATAGTGATAATAGTGATGAAGGTGATGATGGTGATGAAGATGATACTGGTGAGACAAATAACTTTGTTGGATTCCTACACATAGTGAGCACCAAAGGATTTTTCTATATTCTTTAGCCTCAGGTATGAGAAGTAGGACATGGTTCCATTTCGTAATGATACAGGCAAGCAACATGAGCAGTTTGTTCAAGGTCACCCACCGTGAAATAACAGAAGTGGTGTCAGGGTTGACTACAAAGCATTCTCTTCCAGCATTTGGTGCTGGCTGCTAGAGAAACCCACCCTCAAGCACCTTCCTTTTTTCTGGACATGCTCAGGATGTGCACCAGTACAAGACTTACCCCTTGTGTGCAACTCTGTTAGTCCATGCTTCATCCTCTCCCAGTGCCCTTGTGAGTGACATTCCTGCCGACCCTCCCACCACCACCTGCCCTCACTTCCTCCCGACTGACTCAGGGTATATTCATCTGCCTCCCTTCTTCTGTGGTCTCCCAGGGGCCCAGAGCTGTAGCACCCAGTCAGAAAGTCAAGAGGGAGGCACAGATATTGTGGGCTGTTAACACTGATGGAATTGGAAGAGGGCTTCACTGTGCTTCATATTTTTTAGAAGATTGAGACATAGAATTCTCTATTTTAATCCAATGTATTTTGTAATTTTGACAAATAATTATACCAAATGTCTTGTAAGGAAGCGTAGAGAGAAACTCAATGTTCATGCAAAGCAGACCTTTGTTTTCCTGCTTAAAGCATGCTTTTAGAAGCAAAAGAAATTTCCAAAGCACGTTGAGCTTTTTGATCACAAAGGACAGCGGCTTGGCTCTTTTCTCTGCTGGAACACTGCTCAGAACCCTCTCCCACCTTTGGATCCCCACCATTGTGCACGTAAGAGAAGGGGAGAATCAGTATGTGTTAGTGGAATTGCTGCATTGTTACCATTTCTTCGCTTGAATATTTACTCAAAATCTTACATCAATAAATAATTATAAAGTTAAATGCTTTTTGAGGGAAATAATATTTTTGTTAAAATCATATCTCCTCTATATATTTTTCTTTGCATTTATTACAAATATTGAATATCTGTAATATCCCTGCTACTGGCTTTTATTAAGACTTAGTTGAGAAAATAGCTCCAGATAACTCAGCAGCTAAGCTGATGAGATAGAAGAAAAAGTGACAGAATACAGTTAGGCCTCATCCTGCAAAGAGGCAAAGAGGAGAACTCAGGGAAGCTGGCGTCTCTGGAACACGGGACGGGAAGCAGAAAGGTGGATGCTGGGAAGCAGAAAGGTGGATGCTGGGACGCGCGGCCACGCTCTGGGCCTGGCAGCTCTGCCGGGCGCCCTTGGCCACTGTCTGCGCACCAGGGAGGCGGCTGCGGGTGGAGGAAGAAGTGTTCGGCCTCCCAGCAGCCACAAAGCCATGCCCTGGCTCTGGAGTTCAGGTCGCACGGAGCGGGTGGCTTTTGCCTCTCCACAGAGCTCAGGGAATCGTGGCCCTGCAGAAGCTGGCCCAGAAGTGACCTCTGCCTCCCCGTGGTCTCCAGACGGTGACGTGGAGCGTCGGCCTGCGACGTGAGCATAGCGCGTCGTCTCGTGTGGGTGGCTGCTGCTGCTCCCTAGAGGCTCTGGCCAGCCTTTCTTCCCTCTCTCCTGATCTGTACGTGGTCTGGAAAGAGTGTCTGGACAGTGTTTTACCAAACTCCTCAAAATGACTCTTGAATAGAAGCTCTTTGCCCTTGACCTTCAGTACCTTTGTATCATAGAGAAGCACGGGGCGGGACGGGGGGGGGGTGCTGGCAGATTGAAGAGGCTCGTGTTCCTTTAGGAATCTGGTAGGAAAAGTCTCGATTTGTGTGCTAGAATTCCCTGGAATTCCTACATGTATATGTTGAGCTAGGAGAAACTTGTTTTTAAATAAAATGCAAGTTTACTACTTGACAAAGAATTCACCACATGCTGATATTGTGATAGAGTCTTCTCAGTTATTTTTTCACTTAATAAAGGAAAAGCTATTTATTTTCTCAAAATGCCTGGGTGTTTCCTGATGCCAGTTTAGAATGAGAATTCTTAGGCCTGCGATGTCAGCTGAAGGGCTGGGCAAGGCTGTGAGAGAGCGGGTGGGGGGCTTGCCTGCAGCGCCCAGGCGCGTGCTCCCAGGGAGGTGCCGACAGGCGGCTGAGTGCTCAGGAGGGCGCTTCACCTTCTGCATGGGAACAAACAGTGACCAGCGACACCTGCAGCTAGCCACAGCTGTGCATTCTGGGCATGCAGACAGGCCACCCTCCAGCCACTGGAGCCCCGAGGACATTAGGTAGAGTCCAGAGGTGCCTCACGGGATGTATGGAGGAAAGCGTGAGCTGGTCTGCAGGTGAAGGCCACACACCCAGTAACTCAGATGCCGGACTGGTCCGACTGCAAGTGTGCTCAGCAGAACAGAAGAAGCACTTGCATCCAGAGAAGAGATAGGGTGCTATAGTAGCAAAATTGAAAACAAGAAAAATGGAAAAAAAAAATGGAAATTCTTTAACTGAAAAATTTGAAATTGACACCTCCAGTGGAAAGGCTAAATCACAAATGGAAATAATGGATGAAAGACTCTTTGACCTGAAAATAGATCAATAAAGAGCATATCAACACAGTAGGAGGGGAAAACAGGAGCTAGACTCCAGAGAACACAGTAGGTCAGGAAACAAACACTTGCAAGTTAACTTAAAATTAGATTGTGGTGCTCTGGGAAAGACCACAGGCCTGGAGAGGCAAACCTCCCCGGAACGCGGAGCCCAGGACGGGCAGAGCAGCCCCAGCAGGACAAGCAGTGGAGGCTGCGGGCTGGAGGCTGAAGGGATGGGGGGAGGTGGAGCCCACGGAGGTGGAACAGAGAAGAGGGCGCCAGTTGCTTGGGAGACTCTGGAAGAGGAGCGATGGGCTACTCAGCTGCTGAGAGTCACCTCAACCTGGGCCAAGGCTCCTGGCTGGGCACGTACACAGTGGCACCCCTGAAAGAAACTAATTTATGGAACCAAAGAGGCCGCGAGGCCGCAGAGGGGAGACCTGCCAGGCACACTCCCCGCCTGACTTCTAAGCACAGCCCTCTGCTCCCAGATTTGACACCTACAATTGGCGGAATGCTCAGAAAACGCGGCTGTGTCCCCGCCCGGGGTTTTCCAGTAAGGCTTGTGGACTCTGAAGGGGAAGTCCACGTCCTCCAACAAGACCAGGACAAGTGTCGTGGCCACAGGCTGTCCAGCAGGTGATCCTCCACAGCCCACAACAGAGCCAAGCTGAGGGTCACTTCAGTGGGTCGGGGCCACATCACCAGGGCCATTAGGCCCTAGTGATAGAACTCACCAGCTTTGGAATCAGCCCTTCCCACCTGGCCTCAGAACAATGGCAGTGAGGAAACCAGGGGACAGTGTGGGACTGGGCCTCCAGGGGCACCGGCCAGTCCAGCAGCACCACCCAGGGTGGGGGTTGGCGAGGGAGGTCCAGGGTGTGCACTGAGCAAGGGTGTCCCGTTGTGTCAGGCGGACCCTGATGAAAGCCGGGTAGGGTGCACCAGGTGGTGAGAGCGGGGAGGACTCACGGGTGAGTGAGGCCCAGCGTGGGGAGGAGAGGCTGAGCAGCAGGACGCCAGGGTCAGGAGCATGGACCCTGAAGGGCCAGAGGAGCAGTGGCGTGCCCAGACTGGGGCAACTGCTGAAGGCCCGCGTGTGGGGCAACTCCAGGTGGGCCAGGGTCTACTGTGACCCTCACGTGCAGGGTCTAAAATTCATGGCATCTTGGTCCATGGCCCCTTGGGACTTGGCCATTCCAAACCCAAAATATGTTCTTTGTGTTGGTTTGTGTTTGTTTTGGTTTGCTTTGGTCAGTACAGCGTCCCCTGCGCAGGAGACATTGGGAATGACTGGTCACTTCCAACAAGAGCTCAGGTCCCTGAAAAAGAAAGGCTTCTGTTGAATGTTTCCTGTGGGCCCTGGCCAGCCACCAAACACTGGATCAACAGTGAGAGGTGCCAACAGAGCGCAGGGTGCGGCCACGTCAGGGTGAGATCATGGTGGTCAGTCTCCTGCTTTGACTCCCTGAACAGCCTGGGCCTCTGCCCTGGGAGCCACTGGGACACAGTTACAGCCAGGAAGTCACCCCCCCCCCCAGTGCAGAGCAGCCCTCCACTAAGCAGGCACAGGTGTAGTGCCCGTGGGAGCCGAGGGCCATGCTTGCAGGCGTGCCACCACTTGAAGTCACACTTGACTCACAGCTCCATGTCCCACAGATGTGCTCTGTGCCCCTCAAGGGAGAATGTCGGTGGAGGGCAGCAAGACACTCTGGCCGTGGAGTGGTGAGTGGTGAGTAGTGGACTTGTCACCCAGGAGGTGCAGGACACCATGCCCATGCGCCTGGAGCCGCGGGGCCTGACGTGGGCCCGAGCACCGTGGTACAGGCCGCCAGGAGAGCCCAGTCCAGCAGCAGCAGGCGGCCCCGCAGGCTCTCTGACAGCAAGTGCAGTTGTTCCTGTTTGGATCTAATTCAAGCCTAAGATGCATTTTATTAGAAATACTTTAATCTTCCATGTTAGATCAATCAAATTGAAGCTAATTGGCCAAAAAATGCTAATGATCAGTTATCCCCAATTGTTATTTTGCACATTAAGAGCTGAGTAAATTGAAAAGCTAGGCAAAAGGCATTATTATTAATGAGGGAACATTTAGTCATAAAACATGATTATTTCACATGGATCTGATGTGCAATACCCTGGCCCCGCCGCACTATCAGCCAAACCCATTCAGAGCTCAAAAGAACACGCTTGACTGTGGATGCCCCACCAACGTGCCTGCTCCCCAGACCAGGGTGAGGCACGGAGCGAGGGCTGCCGAGAACCCAGAGAAGGACCAGAAAATCGAGTGTAACGGGGAGAATGCTGAGCAAGTGTGTGGTGGAGGAGAAAAAGTGCGAGAATAAAAATGGCCTTGTGCTGGGAAGAAATTTGTTATTGCCCTGACGAGATTAACCGCGGTAATTGGCACTGTTTTTTTCTTAAACATATTGTGCAGCCCGTAGAGGCAGTGGTAATAAATAATGTGCACTTAGCTGCACTGCTGGTCATTCGCACCCTATCACCGCCACCTCCCCCATTCAGGGAAGATAAATGTGAGTTAAATTAATAGCCAGTCCTAAATAACTCCTCAGCTGGTAAACGGCCCATTTATCAGGCCCAGACAGGCAGTGTCCTTTGATTCATGGTCCCCCCACAATGTGAAGGGTACGTACAAAGATTGTTATTACTTTTTAATAAAGTGTAGCAGTCAGCCTTCCGCCATTTGTCAGAAGCCATGGCATCCTGACAAACAGAAATATCTTAGCTGCGGATGAATGAGAGGGATAAAGGACACATTTCTCAACAGAAATAATCACTGCCTAAATAATCTCATAAAAGTCATTTTTAAGTACCTTGAAATAAATGTATCCAGAAAGATACAGCCCTCGAGGGCTGTTGGACTAAAAACTAAACAAACTATTTCAATATTCACCCCAGCAGCGGAGCCCTGCATTGTCGCCTTCTCTTTGTGTGGCGAGGACTGAAGTGCCCAGAACGCAGCCCACGAGGCTCCCACCCAGGTCCCGCCTGTGCAGCCCCTGCGACTGCGCGGGACACACACGCAGGCCCGGCTGGGCGGGTGAGGAATTAATCCGGGGACCGCTCACTAAATTTGTAACGTGAGGCTCTGGTTGTTTTAATTTTCCTCCTCTGACACGTTGTGCAGAACAGACACCCACTTGGCTGGCCCTTGATTTATTTGTGGCTGATTATCCTCAGACTCCCTGGCTTTGAAAAGTATACTTGCGATTATGCACATAATTGGATTGGTCAGCGAAAATTACAAAGGCAGCTCGCACCCTTCTCTCCACTGAAAGAAGCCCTTTCTGTCTTAATTAAATAGTGAGTGGGAGCGGTGCGTCAGCAGGTCAGCCCTGCAGACGGCGGCCGGGTGGGGAGCCACCTCCTCCCCATGATTCCCTTTGTGCTCAGATCAGGTGACCAGGCAGTGCCTGTCCTTACATGCCCCGCTCGGGTGGAGCCCTGGCCACACGCACTTCTGCAGGCTGTGTGGCTACCATAACTGAAGAGCCAGGACTTTGGAAGGACTCAGGAGAGGGGTGACTCTGCTTGCTACCTGTGACGTCTGAGCCTCACACAGTTTCTAGGCCTCCCTGTCCTGTGACTTTCCAGTGAAGGGATGCATCTTAAAGGAGTGACTGAAAATCAGTAGAGCTCCTCAGAGAAATGCACTTCCCTTGATCCCACGACTTTCTCCCTCTCTTCCTACATCCACCCCATTGAAAGGGATGTTCTGTGTTCAGATTTGTTCAAATGTTTAGCTCTTATGTCATTAAAAATCAGCGTGCCTTAGGATGCACACCTACCAAGGTTTACAGCAGCACAGTTCACTGTAGTCGACTTACGGACCCAGCCTAGACACACACATGGTGGAGTTCTACTCAGTCAGGAAGAAGAATGCAGTTCTGTCATTCGCTGGTAAAAGGAAGGAACAGAGAACAGCATCTAAGTGAGATAAGAAAGTCAAGGTCAAATGTTTTCCTTTGTATGTGGAAGGTAGAGAAAAATAAGGAGTTTTTAAAAGGGATCTCATAAAAATGGAAGGGAGAACACTGGAGTAGAGGAAGACCAAGGGGAGGGAGGAGCAAGGGGGAGGGAGGAGCTGTAGATGGAAGTGGACAAAGCATGCCGTGTCCACCACACTGTGTACGAAGGCGTCACCAGGAAGCCCACCCTAAGGGCACCACAATGCACCAACTAAAACACAGTGGATAATGGAGGGAAAACCAGTGGCGTAGAAGGGGATTGGAGAGAGAGGCGGGGAGGGAAGGGGGAAGTGTGGGATTGACATGGAGCAAATTGTGTTATAGGGGTTTGTGAAAGTGAACCCCTAATAAGTGTGACTAAAATGCACTAATAGAAACATGAACGTACCGAGGCCTAGGTTGGATAGACACTCTGAGATGAATAGTGCCAACTGTGAAGCAAGATAAATGAAGCAAAGCACATGTTGACGAGTCAGGCGGCGGAGTGTAGTGCTGCTCGCGATGCCGGGTCTGGGTGCTCCTGAGCTCTGACTCACGACATGGAGCAAAAGTGCTGCAGGCAAGATCCGCAGAGGGGTGAGGCCTGCAGGGCGCGGGCATTGCACACACGTGGCTTCTCAGTGAGTGTCCTGGGTCAGGGCCCGGCAGACCTCCCACCCGGGCAGCATGTCCACCTCCATGGGCATCTCTCATGAGGAGCCTGGCTTCATTCGGGACACCAGGGCCAGCTCGTCTGTGAATTACCCCATGAACTTTCACAACTACAAGCTAAGTTCATGACAGGAAAGGAATTCCACTCCAACTCAGCCTCACCACAACCAAAATGGCAGAAAGACTGATTCAGCTGCGGTGAGGCGTGTGTCACCTCCTGCCTGTGTTCCTGCTCCAGAAATGACTGAAGAATCCTGCTGCAGCCCTTTCCAGAGGTGTCCATCCAGGTGCTCCTGCAAGGACAAGTGTTCAAGTCCCCTGCAGCCTTGCTGGGCCGTCCAGGGGCCCTGGACGGCGTGTCCTGCGGGTTGTGGAAGAGTGGATTCCTAAGCTCCTCCACCAGGATCCTGGAACGGTTTTCAGGGGGACTGCTCCTGCTGCCACCAGCCGCGGGACTTCTCCCCAGCGCACCTTCAGTTTGCAGATGGGTGTGCTCGGTGCACCCGGTCTCCCCACCTGACTGAACCCAGAGCATCGACACCGGCCCCAGGAGCCGACGCAGCATGGCTCTTAGAGGTGGATCTTAGAGAGGGGTCCTGTTTCCTTGCACATCGGCAGGCCCGCCATCCCTCCACCCCCAGACTGGATGGACCCTCGCCTCCGGCTCTCGGGGAAGGATACAGCCGGGGAGCTCTCCTGGTGCTGGCCGGCTCTGTGCTTCATACACAGGTAATAGTCAATCCATTAACCTCTGCTTCTAGCTGACCCGCGTGCCTCCCACGCCCCCTGTGCCTGCTCCTAATACCTTCCCTTAATAGTCGTTCACCCGCAGCCGGAAAGGGCAGAGCAGCTCTTGGCGACGTCCAGGGTGCCCTGCAATAATAAGCTCTGCTCTTTCTTCCCCACCTCCTGCCTCACTAGAGTGTCAGCGACCATTTTTCTTTCTTTCTTTCTTGCTCTTTTTTTTAGAAGCTAATCTAAAAAGAGCGGTGGAGGCAGAGGTCGTGTTAAACTGTAACGCAAATGTTATTCCTCGATTATCTGGCTGGGGTAAATGTCAACTGCTTCAGGCGAAAGCAATTGGAGAGCGAGTGTGCGGCTCCAACAAAGAGTGGGAGGAAGGGGCCGCGGCTCAGTGGGGCTGCGCTGAACCCGCTGGCTTCTGGGCTCCCCGCCAGCACGTGGCCAGCCTGACCAGCTGGGCCGAGCCTGCTCCTTGCGTTTGCCTCCCTCCCTGAACCTTTCCCCACGTCTCCAGGGCACACCTCTGGTAACTTAGGGCTGTCCTCTGGATGTCACATGTCACTGGAAGAACAGTGGAAGCCTTTGAAACAGAGGCAGCGCGATGCCCACACACGGCCATGTACTCACGCACCTTTCATGTGCTTGTACACCCATGCACACACACAGCCCCATACCCACCCATGCACACACATGTGCACTCTTAGACATGCACATACGTGCGCGCGCGCGCACACACACACACACACACACGATTTTTTCCCCTACAGGCTTAATACAGCAAACTGAACATATTACCTACACTAGAAGAAAGTTGTAGAAAATGTATATTTAATATTGGAAAGAGCAGCAGGACAGAAGGGGGATTGAATCAGCGTGTGGGAGGCTGCAGCTGGTGAGTAAGAGGAGAGGAGAAACAAATCGTGGGGCAGTGCGGTGGGAGCGGCCCCGCCCTGAGCCAGAAGCCTGGCCTGAGCATCTTTGCACAGTGCCCCCTCTTCTCTCCCAGGAACCAGGTTAGCAAGGCTCTGCCGCTGGGGTTGGTGAAGAAAGGGACAGGCTGTCCCGAAGCCGCAGTGTCCCATGTGTCTAGTGGGAGGGCACAAGGCACTCCTCCTCTGCACACCCAGCACCCCTCAACGAGGACCCAGGCAGGAGGGCCTGAGGCACCCAGCAACGTGGGTGAGAACCAGCTGCCGTCCCTCCTGCATCCAGAGGGAAGCGGAGACTGGGACACGGGCAGGCCACCAGGAGGGCTTGGTTTAGGGGTCCCTTTGCTGTGGCTCCCCTGTCTTTCCTGTGGGTGGGTTCTCCAGCTGTCAGGGCGATCTTACTGCCATCTAGTGCAGGTGGAAGGGTCCAGTACTCACATGTGCATGTTCTAGAGCCAGGCCGTGGCAGGCCACCTGCTGCTGGAAGGAGGAGTGTGAGCAACCGCTGAGGTCCCTGCTCACCTGGGGCCGGGGCCGCTGGCCTGGCACAGCTTCCCCCGAGGTGTGGGAGCCGCTGCCCATTACGTGCTCCCAGCAAGGGGAGCAGAGATCTCCAATGCAGCCCTCGCTGCCCAACCCTAGAGCCTCTGCCCAGGGTAGCCAGCGTGAGGTCCTCCTCAAAGCACCTGCTCCTCGGCATGGCCCAGGCAGCTCCAGGAAGCAGGTGGGCCCCAGGCAGGTGCACGGGCATCACCTCATCAGTCACTCAGGCTTCAAGAGTCCTCACCCACACGCGTCCAAGACCCTCAGGGACAGCCTGCGAGGGTCAGCCTCTGCTCTCCACGGCCAGGCCCTGGATGCAGCCCCAAGGAAGAACAGCCCTGGGAAAGGGACTATGTGCCCGTGTGTGGGTGTCTTCCAGCTGACGGTCAGGAACAGATAGATATGAGGCATAATGAACGTGAATCTGTAGTGAAAGGAAGTTTCAAGGTCAGGAAGCCCTGCTCACATACACTTGGCGTCAGATTCAACACAAGTGAAGTTCCTCTGTCCAGCTGTGAAACGGCGCTGCCCAATGCTCGCTGCCCATTTCCTTGTCACTCTGGGAGCCGGTGACAAACAGTCCCAGAACAGTGGTCCTCTCCTTGGTGGCATGGCTGCTTCCTGCTCACTAGTCCAGAAAGAGGAATGAAAGCCAAGATCCTGGTGGACAATGGCATGGCTCCTGCGGCCATCACTGGACACGCAGGGAAGAGGCCTGACTCCCAGAGAGCATCTCCCACTCCATCTGCATGGCGCGAGTGGCCATTTCCGGTGGCTACTGCCCCCTTTCAGGTGCCAGAGCTGCCTGGGCAGGCTGTGTTGGTGACGGCCATGCTGCTGAGCACTCCTCCCAGCTGGAGCCCTCTGGGGACAGGGTCCCTGGACTTGGGGCAGCTCACCCAGACACAAAGCCACGCGGACTCTTCCCTCCCCCTACGCTAGTGGGAACAGGGCGGGTTTTACCTCGAACCAAACAAAAACTAAGTTTCTTATTTTTCAAAACAGAAAAAATTGAAAATCTTTCCACCTATTTTTTAAAGGCTGATGTAAATATGGCTTAAATGCAAACTGATGATTTATGTTTTTCCCTGTCCCAGGGAAAATTAGATATTTGCGCATTAGAATACAGAGAAAGGATTTAAATTTAATTCCAGCTCTTTCAAAAGTTTAATTGCATTTTAATTTTAGGGTAATAAATTAAAAGGTTATCATGCACTGATCTAACATCTTTCTTCAAGGGGTTCCATGCATCTGCTGAGGAGGGAAGAGGGCTTTCACTAGCTTCCTGCAACATACTTTCCTGGGATCACTGCTGAGGGATTATTTCACGTGGTAATTAGCATAAAGGGCACTGCCCAGGGACTCTGACTGCTTTAAAGCATTATTTATGTCGCTCCCTTTCTAACAGGACTTTGCAAATATTTATGAAACTCCAGCCTTAGTGTTGCTTCTTTTTATCTTTCTGCTCACCCAGCCCTGTTACAAGCCTAATTGAAATACAATAATTATAAATGGGCTCAGTTCCTCAGTTTAATTTCCCTGCAAGCAGTGCCATTTATTTTCCTTGGGCTTTGTTAACATGCTTTAATTAAAAGATTTAACAAAGCTAAGGAGAAAAAATGCCATCAGGGGCACTGCACCCTGGTTCCTTCGCAGGACAGCCCCGTGTGACCATGTTCAAGTTCACTCCTGGGGGCGGGAGGGGGAGCCTGTAGGATGGGAAAAGCTGCCTGAGGCGCCCCTTGTGCAGAGCCCTGATCAGCCACCACCACGGCATGGGCAGCACAGGACTTGGAAGTCGGGCCCGGCCGTCTGCGCCTGTGGGTCCCCGGGCAGGCAGAGATTGGGCTGAGCCCCCATTCCCTCCTCCCTCAGACGGGGCAGCTGTGTCTGGGAAACTCCTCTTTCAGCACAAGTCTCTGGTCCACAATGGTTCTTAATAACTACCAAACATGATATATAAGTCTGGATTAATAATTTAATTAAAAAACAACAAATGCATATTGTAATGTCAATAAACACTCTTAAAAAGATACTTCTGCATCAAACGGTGGGCGAGTACTAAACATGTGTTGAGTGGATTTGTGAAATATCCTGGCTGACCATGAAGTGCTCTTGTATGGCCCTTGATGCTGGGTGCACGGCCAGATCTGCTTTGCTCAAGTGTGCAAATCCCTTTAGAAGCACCCTAATCCCCTTGGGATGACAAATGAGAAGGAACAGAGAGCACCAAAGGGGAACGGCCCTGGGGTCAGGAAGACATGCCAGCTCTGCTACGCTGAGCCAGTTCCATGAGCCTGAAACTATTCCACTTCACGGGCCTCTGTCCCCTCCCCGTGAACAAGACAGGCAGCACTTGGTCCTCAGGGACAGCTTCTGACAGAGCCCACAGGGCCAGCAACTCCTCGTGTCCACCTCTGTTTGATGGGTCCCTGGGTTTTCAGTGCAGCTGGGAGCCAGCCACTTGCTAAGGAGAGACACTTGCTGGTTTCAGCCAAGAACGTGTACCTGTGGCTTCAAATCCAAAACACACTCAAGACTAAGCAACGAGAAATAAAAACAAATAAAGGCAGAGCTCTTGCTTGCAGAAGTGTAGACACCTATTGAGCATCATCTGCAGCCCCTCCTGCAGATGGGAAGCCCTGGAAGGTCCTGTTGCTGCAGAACACCGGATACAGGAACGTCGGGGCGTGAACGTTTCTGCTGCTCAACAGTGCACCCAGACAGACAGGTGCTTCCAGAAGAAGAGACAACTGTAAGGAAAACAGACGTGTCCTCTGGAATTGGGATTCAGTGCAAGTTGAATGCCTGAGCCACATCATGGACTTAGGCACTTCTGCTTTGACATCATCAAGCCTAAAAGGCACCTGAAAAGATTATTGAGTATTCTTAAACAGCTGAAATTTACTTGATGCTTTATTTTTTTTGATAACACCTATCATCATATACTTTCTGTTATTACCTGCACACACATTATTTCTCTAATATTCTGAGTTATCTGATAAAGTATCCCACTCTGCTTTGGCTGTTGTGCTGTTCTGTTCTTTCTTCTAAGGTCTCAGAAAATAGAACAAGCAAAACACACTGAAGGAAAAAATTACCTCTAATTTTATTAATTCTCCAAATTTTTATTGAGCACCAACTCACTGCTAGGCAACTGTGCGACGGACTGAGGACCAAGGGTGGACGGGCAGAGGGAGGGGCTGAGGCTGGGCTGAGCCAGCAGCCAAGGGGCCAGCGCTGAGCAGATGCTAAGACTCAGCAGAAACCTCACAGGCAACAACAGCTGCTGCTATGGGGAAGAATGAAAGCTGACTTCAGATGATTTGTTTAGGAATTGGATAGAGTCTGACACAACTAAGAGAAGGAAATAATTGGTTTATATTACAGGCTTTTTGTGGAATATGTAGAATTTATTAAAGAAGCATTTTTCAAAAGTCCTTTATGTGACAAGTGATAAAAAGAAAAATCAAACAAAGTAAAAATATTCAGTTTCAGTTTTCCCAGTGGGCCTGACAGAGTGGGGGAAATTGTATAAAAATAGTACTTATTAAAAATTGTACCATTAAAAATGATTGAAAACTTTTCACGTAAAGATACAAATAACATACATACAAACAGTAGATATGAATAAATAGTTAATGTAAGTAAAAGTATACATCACAAACGCTGACAAAATGTGTAACAGGGGAGGAAAATGGGACACAAAAGAACAAAAACACAGAAGGAAAAACAATATGAAATGGTAACGGAATTTCAGCCACTCTGGTAATTACGCTAAATGTAAATGACCTAAAAGGCAGAGATTATCAAGTTGCACTTAATAAAGAAAATTGTGTATGTACCTTTGCAAGAAACCCACTTTAACAATAAAAACAAAAATGAATTAAAGTAAAAACGTATTTCAAAAGAACAAATTTAAACTCTCACAAACCTGGAGGGGCGCCTGTGCCAGGCAGAGGGGAATGTGGAACAAGGAATGTCAGCAGAAACAAGTCAGGACCTCACAGATGCCTCTCCGTCCCACAGCAGCTCCCAGAGTGCACAGCGACACGCGTGGTGTCGAGGAGACACAGACACTCCCGCACTCACCACTGGGACCCCAATTCTCCTCTCCCAGGGACGAGATGAAGCTTGCACTTGGAACAGAAAGGACGGGCGGGGGCACCGTGCTGAACACCATCACCTATGTGACCAGGCTGACCGCCATGCTGCATGCACATGCTCACCAAGTGACCCAGAACAAGTGTCCCGGTTCTGAAATCAGACCTAGGACTCGTCGCCATCGATTCAGAATACTTCAGATCACGCAGAGTAAGCCTCAGCCCAGGAAAGACTGATCAGAGAGAGAGAACCTAGAGTTTAGGAAAGCCCCACGTATTTGATAAACAAAGGACTTCCAAATGACTCATTATCCAAGAGAAAATTATTAGTGATTAGAAAAATATTTTCAATTGATGAGGATAAAAAAACCTTAATTATGGAATGCTGATAACGCATAATAAAAGGAGATTTACATCATTGAAATGTCTATATGAAAAAAAACAGTTGTATTTCAAATCAATAATCTAAACAATTGCTTAACACAATATAAAGACAAGAGCAAATTAAGACCTAAAAAAGACAGTGAAGAAGGTAACAGAGAGACCAATTTTATTACTTTATTATTTTTAAAATAAAATGATGAAATTTTATTATTTTATTTTAAAATAATAAAATCTAATTATTTTACTGGGAAACAGTAAAATAATTAGATCTGTCTGATTTCTTGCTTAATGCATTAGGAAATGGGTAACAATTCCTCTCACTTATGTTCAGATTTCTTTATGAGCCAAGGGGGAAGCATTTTGATCTCAGGTTGTACTGACAGATCCAATTGTGAGGCCCTGTTGGCCGTGTCGTTGAGTTCTGTGTTGAACCTGCACCTTTTTATAAAGACCACTTTTGTTTATTAGATGTGTTGGATTTCATGTTGCTTCTCTGGTCTAATTAATTAGAAAGCATTGTTTTAAATGCAAGTCAGGAAATCTGAAGGCTGACAGATCACCAGAGCATGTGGGAGAAGGCCTTCAGCAGCACTGGTCACCAACCCACCAGCAGGACCACAGGTCAGCCTGTGCTGGCCAGCCCCTCCTTTATCTCTGGAAACTTCTTCATCTGAGGCACTCCCACTCTGGAGCCAGGTTCAGCATCACCCCTGTCTTGGTCTCAAGTATGTGACCTGTAAGTACGACTCCTTGACTCCCAATCCAGGGTGGAGGCACTGCGGCCAGTTGATGTCTGCACCTCTAGAAGACCCTGGAGCGCCCCGACGGGGCAGAAGGACCTGCGAGAGTTCTCCACTGGAAGGTGGGGGAGAGACATGGAGCAGCCTTCCCGCTCTGCAGGCAGCTTTCCAAAGCAGGTGCTGAGTTTGACCTTATAAAAAAGGAAATGATTTCATCGGGACTCTTGAGACAGGCCCTCAGAGTGGTCAAGGCGAAGGGACGCTTCGTAGAACGTCTCCTCAGGAGCACAGGAGCAGGCACAGCGAATGGGGAGCTGCTGGCATGTGGGTGAACAGGCTGCAGGGACCCCAGAGGCAGGTGGGCCCACGCCAGCGAGTCCCAGAGCAGCGCCCTGGTTCGGCCTGCCAGCCAGGGCACAGCTCCTCTGGACACCCCCTCTTCTTTGCCCCCACCTGTCTGTGGCCCTCCAGGGCAGGAGCTTGCTTGGCTTGTTCTAATTCCCCATCAGATGAACCAGGTCTTGGTGGGAAACACCCAGCTGTGGGTCAGAGCCTTCCCCCTCTTGTTTCCAGTGCTCCGAAGGCTTAGGGGTTGGGGCTTCATGTCTCAAGAGCTCTTTGGGGGATTGCGTCTGGTTTTCCTGTGGTAGAGATCTCCTCAGAACAATGAAAAGATGACCGCAGCATCAGAACAAGGTGAGCCCCCCAAGCTCAGTGGAGCATCACGGCTGCGCTGCGGTATAGAAATAGAATGCCCAACCAGAACTTACGTGGCTACAAAGAACTAGTATGTGAACGGAAGCTAACCACAGTTCATAAGGCCATGGCCCCCTGAGCCCAAGGCTCAGCCTTTGGCTACGGATCTGCTGGGCCAGTGCCAACCACTAATAAACACGGCTTCCTGCTGAGGGTCCCGGTGGGTGACTCCTGTCTGAGGGAGAATCCCACCACATGGGGCACCTGAGAGCCTGCTCTCCAACCCAAGGCCAGGCTCGAGGCCCGTCTCTTGCGCCCAAGCTGGGAGTGAGATTCAGCTCTCCATGGGACATGCATCATGCCCTCCAGAGCCTGGCTCCTCAGGGCTGGGGTACCAGGGACAGGTCTGGCACCCAACCACCCTCCATCCACGGCACTGTCGGCCTCACCTGCTCCAAAGTACACCCTTAGGTGTCTTTACTCAGAGCCCAGCTTCAGACCACGGTGTCCCAGCTCTCCCCTGGGCCAGGAAAACCCGACATTTAGGTCCCACAGCCTGTGTGTCCAGATGAGGGTGCGGGAACAGGGCAGCTGCTCTCTGGGCTGGGTTAGAATTTCATGGCTTACAAGCACACATCTTTCTTTGAAGCCCCCAGATCCTGAGCTGGCCAGCAGGCCTTGCCCACCACACATGCTCTGGGGTCTCATCCAGACCTCTGCCCAGCCCTGGTGCTGCTGTCTGATGCAAAATGACTCTTTACGTTTGACATAAGACTTGCAGCTTGGACCCTCTTGAAGCAGCATCAGGTTTCGGACAGCAGAAAAAACACCGAGGAAGTTTGAATTAATCACCAAGTTATTTTCAGATAATTGACTTGGAAGCTTTTGTCGTTTTAGTTTTTCCCACGGTTCCCAGTGATGGCCAAGCCTGAGTCGTTCCACAGGTGGCAGTTCCAATGAGCAGAGGAGCCCAGGCGGCAGGGTGGTCAGGGAGCTGGTTGGAGGGGAGCAGGGGCAGACAGGCAGGCAGGAGGAGCCCCACAGGCTTCGACACTTCCTCAGGTGGGTGCCGTAGCAGATGGCCTGGCACGGGGGGAGGGAGGGGCCCTAGACGGGGAAACCCGCTGCCTTCACTCCGTGGGTTGGGTTCCCTGGGACATAGTTATTCTTGTCTGTACCCAGAAGCAGAGACTCCACGGCTGCCAGAGTCTTCAGATCAGATGAGGAAGGCTGGGCTGCTCTCTGCTGCCGGAAGCCTGGGTCCTCTGTGTCCACTGGAGTCTCGTGGGTGTATGCACAAGAACAGGGACTGGTCCCCACCACCAGTTTCACACAGAAGGCTCTGAGGGCCTCACAAGCACAGGACTATTCTCCCCCATCTCTTTGACCATAGCACTAATGACTGGGAACCAAGGCACCGGGAGGCGAGGAGCTCACACTCCCCTGGTCTCTGCAGGACAGTCACTGGAGGGACTGTGGAAGTTCTGCCTAGGGGATCTGAGTTCCTCCAAGGGAACAGGCTGTTCCTGTCCCAGCCTGACCGGCTCAGTGTGGGGAGAGGACCGTGTTTACCTGGGACAACGGGAGGGAGCCCACCTGCAACGCTCAGTAGCCTTCATTCCAGGCCCTTGCAGACCGAGCCGAGCGGGCCTCAGCACAGGAATGGAGAGGTGGTGTCTGACAGCCGGACACTCAGCAGGGAGTGCCTCATGGGTCAGGAGCAGCTTGGGAGGGGCCACTGTACTTAACAGGTGACTCAGCCACACACCTACCCACGGCCTTGGCTAATCCATGGTGCTCTGAGCCCACTCTGGTCAAGGGCAGCCCAGCTGTAGAGAAGGTCCTGGAGGTGGACCACCAGCCACCTGGTCAGTGAATGTCACGAGACTTAGAGCAGTGTTCGCAGAATCAAATGGCAGAAAACCAGAGCTCACTCCTCTCCATCTCCAGTCCAAAGAGCAACAGCACAAGCGGCACCAGCGAAATCCCAGGGGTTTGCAGCTCGGATGGACCCTTCCCAGAGGTTCCCTCACACCTGGAGCCTATGAACCGGGGTGTGGAGATGCCCAAGTGCCATCATGTGCTTGGTTCTCACACGCCAGCTCTTGGACGGCAGTGCCCGTTGTTGGCCCACCAAGGGGAAGGGGACACCTGGCGCCTGCTCGGCTGGCCAAGGAGGTGACCAACACCTCTGCAGATGTGGCACGAGGAGACAGTGCCCTGTAATCCTCAGACTGTGGACTCAGGAACCGCAGCACCTTCCCAAATGTGTGCCCCAGCACTGTTTTAAATCTCTTCTAGACAACTTCAGGTTTAATAAACGGCCGCAAGTCAGATGTGAGACTGCACTACACACTGTTTTGAAAACTGTGTTTCTTCACAAATCCCCTGTAAAACACATTGTCACGTCATCAGACCTGGTTTGGATCCCCTCTCCAGGACTTATCAGGCTTACACTACGTGTTCATTCCACCGCACAGAAGCGAATAAGCAAACCTGAGAATGTCCCGATCCCTGGCTGCACCCCCTGCGGCCCGAGGAGGCTCAGTCTGTTTTCTACAACCAACTGCACCATTCTCGGAGGGCCACAGCAACTCTGTACTAAAATCCAGAGCTGCACATGGGACTCGGCTCCTCAAAGCCATAAAAGGAAATAGGAAAGAGCCATTTAAAATACCAGGTACTGTTGGAAGAGGATGGAGGAAGATACACAGATTCTGTGCTTAACATGGAATGTACTTTAAAATTTTCTTGATGCCTCCGCTCCAAAAACCTAGACACCAAACTGGAAAAAAAAAAAAATAGACACCTCAGTCCATACGCTGGGAGCTAGAGCTGGGTGAAGATGTAAGTGTGAGTGCCGTGCCGTGCGGAGAACCTCTGAAACACATCCCAGATGGGTGGTCCACCACCAGGGTCAGGGCAGTCAGCTCAGAGGGCAGAGTCCACACAGGACTTCGTAAATGATTAATCAAGAACGAAATCATGATCTAATAGATGATCTAGTCAATGATCTTGGAGATCGGGGTGAGTGATCTGAGAGATGACACCGCGTCCTTAGAAGCACATCGACATCAAGCACTCCACGTGTGCTGCTGACGCCTTCCACGGGCACTGCCAGAGGCAGAGGCAGAGGTGCCCAGCTCTGTGCCGAGCATGCACCTGCCCAGCCCAGAGGTGCCTGGACCCAGCACTGTGTGTTCCCAGGACACAGTGTAGAAGGCGCTCCAGGGATGGGGCTGGCCCATTGGCACCTCAGGTTGCACATCTGGGAGGCAAGGACACCCTGTGGGGTCACACTGCACGTGGCCACTGGCTTGGCAGGGGAGCTTGCTGGTCGACCTCTGGGTGTCAATAGGAAGCAGGTGATTCCTGCCGTCCCTCTAGACAGAGCCCCTGGGCTGAGGCTTGGTGCCAAGGCTGTCATGGGAGTGGGATCCCAGGGAATCAAGAGCCAGAGGAGAAGGCAGGAGAGGTGGGCGAGTGGGGGCATCAGGAGTCTGCAGCCTGCCGCAGCCCCAGCCAGGTTCTGCAGAGGCCTCAGAACCTGGAGTCTGTGCTCCCCGCAGGGTGTAGGAGGTAAGCACCTTCCCGTCCCACAGAGTCCTCCTCCAGGGCCCTCGCATTTCCCAGGCCCCTCTCCAAGCAGCTGCTTGGAAGGCAGCACCCCCACCCCATTAGCCAGGCCGCCAACAGGGGACATGGGTTCCAGACCTTGGCAGTGTAGGGCCCTCCCATGACTGGCTTCCTGGTTGGGCTGGGGCTCCATCCTTTTTTATACCCCCAAAGGAAAAAACAAATGGCTGAATGTTTGGTCTAGTAGGAGTCTGAGTGGCCTGCAGGCCTGGATCCCCAGCTCCCGACACACAGAGTAAGCATCACCCCCAGGGATGCAGAATGTCTTGTTCATAGTTGACCATCATTATGATAATGGCCAGTGTCACTCTATGTAGTTAGTAGTAACTTTGAAATGAAATGAAATGAAAAATGAAGAGTCTTAAAAGTGCAGAAAATTCCAATGCTTCTGCTGAGCCTGAAGCCAGAATTGTACCTGACAGCACCTTAGGCCCGGACTCAGAATGCCCTTCACGGTTCCTCTGATTCTGAGTGCTGTGTGCATTTTTATTTGAGCTGGACCTGCAGGAGAAGGGCCCTCGGTACTCATAGGTGCCTGACTTGCCTCTGGAGGGAAGGGACTGCCCATGCCCTCTGCAGCTGGGCTGTGGTCATCCTCTGCAGCTTCGTGCTGGTCAAGCACCTCCTGAAAGCCACTGGCTGGCTTCTGGGCAGGGAGAGAAGGCTGTGAGCAGGCTGAGGGAGCAGAGTAAATGGTGGACCCTGCTCGGCGGGAAGGCCACAGACTGACCAAAGGCACACTTTTTGCTTTGGGCCCTGCATGGTGTCTGTCTCAGGACTTACTCCTGTGTAGCACATTCACAACCAGTGATCCCAGGATCTGATGAGCAGGGCCACAGGGCACCTGGACCTCTCCCTACCTGCAGGCCCAATAAGCACAGGTCCACCAAGCACTGGCAGGGCTCAGCCTGGGGACACAAAATGTTAGAGTCTATAAACAAGTCTGGATGGCGCCTGGCCAAATGCCAGAGGGAGTGGTTTGTGAAGTAACAAAAGCGAGCCATTAAGTGTGGAGATTCCTTATTGGTTGACTGCTATATCTAGTTTATGCTAATTAGATAAGCTGTACAAAATGTATAAATACCTCTGTTATCCTACAATAAACGGCTTTCACTCCTGCTGCATCAACGTACACAAGTTGTTCGTCCCCCCCCCCCCCCCCCCCCCGTTATTCTGCTGCAGCCGGACTGCGGCAGATGGTGGCCCGTACGGGGAGCCCCAGGTCACTCGGGGGTAAGTGACAAAAAAAGCTGCCGGTCCATAGATAGGACGGGAGCAATCTGCTCGTCCCTAGGCAGATAGGGCGAGAGGAAAAATAGCCATTTCAAGAAAATGGAGAAGATTGATGCAGTATGTTTGTGTCTTGTTTTGTCTTGAAATGTTGTATTGTCTTTGTGATGAAAATATGGAAGGGGTGAGAAGTAAATTGATAAAGGAAAAAGGCACCCCAGTGGAACCAAGAATAGTTAGGGCATGTGTTGATAAAAGCCCAGGAACTCTAGTCAGAAAGAAAAAGAAAGTTCAGAAGAAAAAGGATTATCAGGAAAAAAGTTACAGCAAAAGGCTATTACTGAATACTTTTCGATACCGGAGGGTGCGTGAATCGACAAGGCGGCTGCCACCTGCCCAAGCCGATCATGGCACAGCAAGAATTTTCCAAGCGGCAGTTGTGGGCTCTTCCCAGCCCCCCTGCCTAGGGACGAGCAGATATCTCCCGTCCTATCTATGGACGGGCAGCTTTTTTCGTCACTTACCCCCGAGTATCCCGGGGCTCCCCGTAACGGGCCACCATCTGCCGGGGGGCGACGAAAAACTTGTGTACATTGATGCAGCAGGAGTGGAAGCCGTTTATTGTAAGACAACAGAGGTATTTATACATTTTGCACAGCTTATCTTAATTAGCATAAACTAGATACAACAGTCAACCAATAAGGAATCTCCACACTTAATGGCTTGCTTTTGTTACTTCACAAACCACTCCCTCTGGCATTTGGCCAGGTGCCATCCAGACTTGTTTACAGACTCTAACAAAAAAAGTGGCCTCAAGGCTGCTATGTGGACAGGCTCCTGGCCACAACCCACCACCAGGAAGACCACTGGGTACTTGGAGTGAATCTCATTGCCATCCTCATTGGGTCCAGTGGAACGTGAAGGGAAGGGGGTGACCATGTCTGCCCTCTGAAGCTGGGCATGCTCAGAGCTCTGCATAGGTCTACCCTGCAACTAATGACGAGCCTTTAGAACCTCATTTTCTGCTGAAGCTTTACAAAGAAGGATTCACCTAAAGTTAGGAAAAACCAGGTCTTCTCATGATCAAAGTGAGGCCGAGGCACAGCCATGGACCTACACAGTCTGGAAGCTACCTGTGTAGCTGCTGTCCAGGGCTCCTGGATGGCCAGGCAACATGCCCTCTCTCCTCACTTCCTCATGAAGCATCCAGAAAGCTCTGGAAACCCTACCCTTTATGTCCTTCAGGGTCCCACACACCTGACTCTGTCCTCAATCACTCGGTGGGTAGAGTGCGTGGTCGGAAGTGAAGACGTGAGGGGCCTCGTTTTCTTTTCTTTTCCTTTTTAGAATTTAACCTTTCTTTGTTTATTTATTTGTTTTTTATGAGGGGCCTCACCTATGCAAGGCGAGCGCTCTGCCACTGAGCACAACCCCACTCCTCATGGTCCCCGTTCTTGGAGATGCCCACGAGGGTGGGCATGCCTTGGAGAGACTCGGCCGGCTGCACAGGCACAAGGCACAGACACAGGTGACAGGCCAGGGTACTTTTGTTGTAAGTAAATGAAAAGACAGCTGACTCCATTTCTGTGGAGCCTGTTCCGAAGCTCCTCTTGACATCCTGGGACGCCGCCTGCAGCGCTTCATGTCCTGACCAGCCCCAGCGCAGAAGCCCCTGACTGGTGACTGCCTTGGATGGCTTGAGGTGTGGCCAGACCTGAAGGGATGTGAGATGCAGGCTGCAGAGGGCAGAGGGCACCGAGCAGGCATCAGCCACCCTGGGACCCTCCTCCCACAAGCAGGTACGTCCTGCTCAGTTTCAAGCTCTTTGCAGAACACCAAACACCATCAGATCCTGCACCTGTCTATGAACACAGGCAAGCTCGGGGCACCTGTGCTTTGTAAAACAATCTCTCCTGGCAGCAGAGAGTTAAAATCCTGGGACATTTTAATTACATTTCTGTATTTCAAACCCCAGCATGCAATATAAGCTTTATGAACACAGAGATGGGCAATCATTTCCACATTAAGTTTGGGGTGGAAAGAATGGATCCAATCGCTTCCTTCATCAGACATCTTCCGGGTTCAAACCACACTCGGGGTGCTAAGGAGATCGTATCCCCACCCCGGGACGAGGAGCTGGGATGCTCACCAGGAAATTGAACTGTTCTCCTACAGGAAATAACAGCACTCTGTCAAAATCTACAGCAGAAACGTGTTCAGATTTTCTGTCAACGCCCAGCATATCTGATCGGAGAGTGAGAGCAGCGAGATTACAGGGACCGTGGCAATATCAGCTCTGGCCCTGTCCGCAGCACGGTGTCAACAGCAAGTGCCGCCATCCAGGGAAACCGGCAGAGGAAATCAGTTTTCTCCAACAAACACATGCGCGTCCACTGAAATTGACATGTAACTCTGTGCACATCGCGGTTCTAGAGGGTTCTATGCAGTCAGATTTTGCGAGAGATAGCTATAACAAGTAGTTAATCATTATTCAGCCAGGATAAAGGAAGGACCTCCTAGGAACGTGAGACGGCAAGGGCTAGATTAAAAATGCTGAAATTGGGTGATAATATGACACTGCAACTGTTCTATGATACACAGCATATTACAGTGTGTCACCTATTACATGTCACGGGGTGTATTATTAGCATAGGATACACACATAGCGCCCTGTGTTCTGCGTGGCCTCTCACACTCTCTACACCATACTTCATGTGTTAATGTCACAGTGTGCTCACCCACCAGATGGCCAGACCATCTGAAAGTCTAACTGAAAGTTTTCTAAAGGTCACAACTAAATTCGGACTCAGCTCCCCAACCCCTGGATGACCGACCTGCTCAGCACCAGCGCTGCCCAGGCTCCAGAGCCGAGGACAGTTTCAGGACCAGCCCTTGCAGGTCTGCTGGGATGCTTGCTGGGGTGGACAGAGCCTTTCTGGTCCAGGACAGGAGAGGGCTCTGGCCATGCCCCTGTCACTGCAGAGTCCTGCAGAGTCAAGGCAGGGCAGGGCACTTTGGAAGAGCCAATGTCTTCCGGAATCCCAGGGAACACAGTCTCCTTTAGAATGAGAGAGGGTGTCCTCCACCAGGGAAGGGAAAGGGCAGATTAGCTGTGTGTGGCTCAAGGCAGCATGGTCTGAAAGGACAGCTGGCCCGGGAGCTGACCCCTGCCAGGGCCACAGGCCTGTGCCAGGACTGGCTGCCACCCCTGAGCCGGAGTTCAGTCACCGCTGCTCTAACAGGCTCACACATTTGGTTTTCTAAGACAGTCACGTTCCCTTACTCTGGGGGTCCATATATTTATCATGTCACTTTTGGAGGGCAGAATTCTAAAGCCAAGGTGCCATGGGTTGCCTCCTTCTAGAAGGTTCTGGGGTGCTCTGGCTTCCTCAGTCTCTCTGGCTGCTAGAGGCCACCTTGTTCTGTTCAACTTCATCCTCGTCTTCACCGCCCTCTGCAGCCTCTGCTCCATCCCTGCCTCTTCTCTCAGTGGCTTCGTCCCTCCTGCCTCTCCTATGACACACTGTGACACGTGCTAGCCCCCCGGCTCATCTTCCACTGTGAGGACACTCATTCACCCTCCTCTGTCAACGCCAGGGCACTTTCCGGCTCTCTCAGCAGTTCTTGTTTAATCCCATCGTGGTCTGAGAACAGTTTGTGTGGTGAACCGGTGAGGGTCTCCTGGGAAGGTCTCCTGGGAGGGTCTCCTGGGAGCTGGTGACATCTAGGTGATGACAGTGATGTTCCTCGGGGTGTCCAGTCTCCACGTGTAAGGGGGTTTTGTCCTTTCTGCATTGCGGTGCTACTGGTCACGGCCTTCTGTGTTTTCATATTCTGCTGCTTGGTGTGTATGCATTAGGGATAGTCAGCTCTTTTTAGAGAATTGATTGTCTTATCTTTATCTGATGCTCATCTTCCTCCCAGATTATTTACTTGTTCTGAAATCTGGTTTATCTGAAATTAATACAAATGCATCAACTTTTTGATTACTGTTAGTAAGCTATAACATTCTTTACACAGTTAAAATATTACCTAATATACATATTTTTATAGTAATATTTAAAGTATACCATGTTTCATATATGCAGTTAAATTATCACTACAGTCAAGCAAATTAACAAATTCATCATCTTAAATAACTAATTTTTTTTTGGTGTGAAAAATACCTAAAATCTACAGTCAGCAAATTTCCAGCATGTAATGAGATATTTTTAACTGCAGCCCTCATGCTGCACATTAGATCCCTGGGATTTTTCATCTGACATAACACGCTGCGACCTTGTAGTCGCTGGCCTCCTTCTCCCCACCTGCAGCTCACAGTAACCATGTGACACTCTCTGCAGCCACGCACTGAGTTCTGTGCTTGTTAATATCTCTTAGAATGCTGATTTCAATCATCTCGAATAAATACCCAGGAGTAGGAGAGCTAGACCATCGTGCAGTACTTTTAAATTTTTTTCAAGTAACCTCTGAACTGCTGTCCATAGTGGCTGTCCATTGAAATCCCAATGGACAATAGACAACAGGGTTGCAATTTCTCCACATCCCTCTTAAAACCTGTTGCTTTTTGTTTCCTTAATAACAGCTTGACATAGCTCCCTGTAGTTTTAATTTGCATTTCCCAATAGGGAAATCACCCATAACTAACACCACACTTAGTGAGAAGCTGAAAACTTTTCCAACAAGATCAAGAATGAGAAAAGGCTTTAGGCTTTCACCAATTTTATTCGGCATAGAACTGGAGGTTCCAGCCAAAGTGATCAAGCAAGAAAAATAAATAAAATTCTTCCAAACTGTAAAGAAAAATGTAAAATCATTTCTGCTCAAAGATGACAATATCTTATACATAGGAAACCTTAAGACTTAACACACACACACACACACACACACACACACACATACACACACACACACACACACTGCCACACATCTGATAGAATTCATAAATGAATTTGGAAAAATTGCCAGATACAAAAATCAGCATACAAAAACCAGTTGTGTTTTATTACACTAGTAAACTATATGAAGAGGAAATTAGGAAAATAATCTCATCTACAATAGCATCAAAATGAATAAATTACTGAGATGTTAACTTACTTAAGGAAATAAAAGACTTGTAGACTGAAAAGTACAAACCATCAATTAAAAACAGTAAAGAGAGCCAGGTGTGGTGGTGGAAGCCTGTAATCCCAGTGGCTCGGGAGGCTGAGGCAGGAGGATTGTGAGTTCAAAGTCAGTCTCAGCAAAAGCAAGGCAATAAGCAACTCAGTGAGACCCTGTCTCTAAATAAAATATAAAATAGGGCTGAGGATGTGGCTCAGTGGTCAAGTACCCCTGAGGCCAACCCCCTACAGTCCCCCCACCAAAAAAAAAATAGAAATAACAGTAAAGAGAGACAAAGAAATGGAAAACATTGTCTGTGGATTGGAATATGGTTGAAATGCCCATTCTAAAAGCAGATTTAAGACAATCCCAACCAAAATTCCAATAGCACGTTTTATGGAAGTTGTCAAAGAATTCAAAACTTCTTACAGATGACAAGAGACTCTGACTAAAACAGTCTTGACAGGGAGACATCACTGTTGTTGCTTTCAAAAAGTTTACCCAGTTCCAGTGATTAACACAGCATGGCACCCACATAAAGACCAATATACTGAACACCGGAACAGATCATGTGTCCCAGAAATAGATTTATAATCATGTGTCATCCACTGGTCTTCAAAAAGAGAGGCAAGAATATGCAAAGGGCAAAGAATAGTCTCTTCAATAAATGGTGATAGGAAAAACTGGATATCCATATGCAAAGGCATAAAATTGGCTTTTCATGTTTTAGCCACCACAAAATTCAACACAAACTGCATTAAGGAATCCTCATTTGCGTCTCTTGTGTTGACCTTGGACTTTCCTAAATACTCCTCCTCAAAAAGAGTCTAAATCTGCAGCTCTACTACTGCAATGCACTCTTTTGCATGGCCACCCGAGAGCTTGCTGGCCAGACGCAGGAGCGGGAGGGCTCCCTCCCCTGTGACTGAACACCCATCTTTACCTGGACCCAAGCCCCTGGCCTGTCATCTTCACAGTGTGTTTCAGTGTGACACCTTTTTCCATCCAAATGAGACATAAAGGCTAGACAGAGCTGGCTGGGGAGATCCCATTTACCAACATGGAATCACTAACTTAAAGTAAGGTCTTCTCCTACAGAACTGGCATTTACTGTGTGGAAAACTCTGGATGTCTCACACGGTGACTGTGCTACCAAATGTCATACCAATATGACTGTTAGCCTGCCCTTGGCTTCTTAGGTCCATAGTTATAAACACAATAATAGACCCGGAGAGAATTTAGCCACAGGCAACCCCTGCACATACCTGTGTTCATTTCCTTAAGTCACCGTGGGAAGGAGGGAGACCCAGGTAAATAAATGAAAGAAAGTGTCACCTTCCCCTGGTCTGTAGCACGCACACCTGTCCTACAGCAGCCTCCCACTCTGCCCCAGTCCCTCTGGCCTCTGCCCCCACCGGCCTGTTCCCTGGATCTCCACTGACCTTGGCAGTCAGCAGGTCATCACGCCATCATACCCGCTCTCCAGAGCTCCTTCCACAGCCCAGGCACTGCCACTGTCACCCGGCAGAAAGAAGTCTCTCAGCTCCTTCTGGGTTGGATTTTGAGGGTCTTAAATGCTCTTTAAACTTACTTCAAATTTTTAAAATAGAAAGTTAATTACTTTCTCATGAAGGTGCTGTTTAATGAGTTGGTTCTCTCAGTTGGCTATGCATTCTGTTAACAGTCCCTCCAGGCCCCCAGGGCCCAGCACCATGCTCAGTCCTGGGGAGCTCACAGCCCTTGCCCCACATTGGCATGAGAGGTGTCCCTGAGGGCAGTGGTCCTTGTACTCTAATAGCTGTGAAACCCCCTGTCCACTGCCTGAGGGCAGACCCTGTGTTTTCACTGTCCCTATGTCCTCCGAGCACATGCTGACCCTTCCTGGCCACCTGTGACTACCTGGTTCCTTAAGCAGACACCTTGTTCTGGGGGCTCAGTCCTGATGCTCTTGGCCTGACCAGGAGGCCCCAGATGGGAGGCCTGTGTGCAGAGATGTGGATGTCGATGCTGGTGAGGCTGAAGTTGAGGCTTGCTGACACAGAGTTTATTTTGCTAGTTAGTGTTTTTTAAAAAATAAATAAATAAATAAATTTAGAGTTGGATTTGGTGTTTTCAGTCTAGGATTTAGAAAGTAAGTGTAATAATGTCCTGTGATGTTTAGTTTGTCTTGGTTTGAGTGCAAGAATCGGGTACCACTCCACAAGCTGAAACGCCTCTTGAAATCTTGCCTGACTCTTTACCCCACCCAGTGAGGATGGGTAGGAGAGGACATGCAGAGAAGGGTGGGCATTGCTCTGCACGCTCCTGCAGGTGGTGGGAGGTGAGATTGCTGAGCAGCCACGGGGAAGTAGTGGGCAGTGTCTGTTGTGCTCTGACCCTGGGCTGGTGGCTGGTTGTGCCTGCAGGGCCTGCAGAGCCTCCCTTGGGCCACCACTCACCCCACTCCTGCTCCCCGTGGCCCAGGCAGGTGCTGCTCCTGCCTGCCCCGGCATGGACGCCCACTGGCCATCATCCGCTGTCCTCCCTCTTTCAATGCAGCTGGAAGCTGCCTTTGACTGTGTTTTCTAGCCCCAAGAGAACGAATGCTCCTCTTGCTGGGAAGCCTTCCCTGCGTCCGTGCATTCTGTTAACAGTCCTTCAAGTGGTCCTGAAGGTCCTGAGCTACAAGCTGCATCGTTGGTTGGCTCACTGCCAGTACCCATATGTGTTGTTTTTGGTTTTCTTTGTGATCTTGTTTTTAATTGAACAGCACCAGGGAACCCTGAATGCTCACAGAGGAAGAACACATGCTGATTGTCTCAGCTGTTCCTGAGGCCCAGAGACGCCAGTGAGCCCGGGTGCAGGCGAAGAGCAGGAAGGGAGAGCATCAGAGCTGAGAACACAAAGGCAGGGCACAGGGAGGGCTCTGCAGGGCTGCTTGAAACCCAGGATGCACTGAAGAACCACAGAAGGGGGGAGGAGAGAGGAAGGGAGGGAGGGAGGGGGAGGAAGGAGGGAGGGAGGGAGGGGGAGAAAGGAGGGAGGGAGGGGGGGGGAAGGAGGGAGGGATGGAGGGAAGGAGGGATGGAGGAGGGAGGGAAATGAAGGGATGGAGGGAGGAGAAGGAAGAAGGGAGGGAGGAGGAAGAAGGAGGGAGGGAGGGAGGAGGAGGAAGGAGAGAGGGAGGGAGGGATGGGGAGGAAGGAGGGAGGGAGGGAGGGATGGAGGAGAGGAAGGAGGGAGGAATGGAGGAGGGATGGAGGAGGGAGGGAGGGAGGGAAATGAAGGGATGGAGGGAGGAGAAGGAAGAAGGGAGGGAGGAGGAGGAAGGAAGGAGGGGGGAGGAGGAAGGAGGGAGGGAGGAGGAGGAAGGAGGGAGGGAGTGAGGGAAGAGGAGGGAGGGAGGAGGTGGAGGAAGGGAAGAGGAGGGGAAGGTAGGGAAGAAGGAGGGAAGGGAGGAAGGAGGGAGGAGGGAGGAAAGGAGGGAAAGAGGGAGAGATGAAGGGGAGGGAGGGAGGAAGAAGGACAGAGGAGAGAGGAGATGGGGCTGGAGGGAGGGAGAAGGGAGCTGGTACCTGCTATCCCACCAGAGCCTCAGGCTCCCTACACACCTGCAGACAGAGCAGCAGAGAGCCTGGACCTGGAGGGTGGGAGGGTCAAGGGTGGATGCTAGGAGCCCTGGAGGAAGGTGCCTGGCTGTTAGAGTCTGTAAACAAGTCAGGATGGCGTCTGGCAAAATGCCAGAGGGAGTGGTTTGTGAAGTAACAAAAGTGAGCCATTAAGTGTGGAGATTCCTGATTGGTTGACTGCTGTATCTAGTTTATGCTAATTAGATAAGCTGTGTGGAATGTATAAATACCACTCCTGTCCTACAATAAACGGCTCCTACTCCTGCTGTATCAACTTACACAAGTTGTTCGTCACCCCCTGGTTAGTTTGCTGCAGCCGGACTGCGGCACCTGGCCCTCTGTGGTAAACTTGAGGCTCTAGTCAATCTTGTACCCAGACACTTCTTCTCTAATGAAAATAAATATTATTTTTCAAAAATAATCCAGACACATGGAGAAATCAAGCCATGAAGTGCTGGCCTGCGCTTCCTTGCTGGTGGGCAGTGGACTCTGGGCCCCACCTGGGAGCAACAGCGTGGGGTGGACCTGCAGTGGAGCAGGGCAGGCTCCAGGTCTCTTGCTTGGAGGGGACTTCTTCATGGCCTGCAGCCCGCCACACAGGGGCTCTGCTCCCCCAGCCAGGGGACGGCTGGTCTCACCTGCACAGTGTCTTCCTGGACCCCAGGCGGGGGTCCTGTGCCCTCTGCTCCACCATGGCTTGTCCCTTGTCCCTGTCAACAGGGAAGTGCAGTGGGTGTTGGGCACTGTGCCCCCACGAGTCTTCAGTGTCACTGAAGTGGGGACCGTGCATGCTCTCGCTCTGCACCCAGAACCTAGCCTGATGGCCAACAAGTCACACCACATTCGCCTCCCAGCAGAGGCCCCGGGTGCTGTTGCCACCCTATGAGGCCACCGTGGCTGCTGGACCCCGTGCTGTGGTGTGGGTACACCTGGGTATAGGTGCCTCTCTTGCTGCCCTTCCTGCCCTGCAGACAGGGACAGAGCTCCTGGACGCTGGGAAGGCACCAGATGCCAGCAACTGTGGGGGTTACATGGAGGGAGCTGATCTGTGGTGGAGATGATGATGTTGGTGGCCCAGGAAAGCCCAACATCCTCCGCCTCAGTTCTCCTGAGGTCACGTCCCCACTGGTCCCGTCTTTCAGCCAGGTGCGAAAATGACACTCACAGGGCCACCCCTGGCTGAGCACAGGACCAGTTGGCCCTCCTCAAGGCACAGATTGGTCCATGGACAATTGCTCTGTCCCCCGCCCCAGTCAACATGGCTGCTTGTGCCTGTACTGTGCTGGGTGGCCCTGGGCGGCACTGAGCTACCCACGCCCTGGGTACCCACTGGCGCTGAGTTACCTATTGGCACCTCTTCCTTAGCTCTGCAATATTTCATCTGCATCCTGAGCTCTGGTATCTGCTCTAAATCTTGACAAGGTGATTGGGAAGATGGAATTCAGGAATGACAGAAAAATTTTAAGACTTTTTGAAAATACTACGTGTGGTAGAAACATGAGAATAATTACAAACAATTAATAAGCAGAGAAAATCCACAAGTGGAAAATCACGTGAATGTCCCAACAGCAACTGTTCAGAACTCTCCATAACGCAATTAAATTACACAAACTCCAATTAAATCCCCACCTCCTGCGGCTTATCTAATGGAGCGCTCCTGGGCAGAGCTTCCTGTACGGAGAGGGGGTTGCTGACTGCCTTCTGGGGTCCCAGCAAGCTCAGCTTTCACTCCACCCGAGACCTGGGGGTGGGAGCAGCCCTGGCACGGGCCCTCAGCTGCCACCAACTCTGGTCACACATGGCCGATGTGAGCCAGCAGGGCTCATGGTTCAGTGGGAGTGGACTCCATGGGGCTGACAGTCCTCATCTGTCCACCCCCGTGAGCCCGGCCTTTTCTGTGGCACCCAGCCTATGAGTGATCAGACCCGAGACTCACAGGGGGGCAGGGGCAGGGGAGACCCAGGAGACGTGTGCAGGGGGCTGGGAGGGTGGGGCGGACAGTGGGGGAGAGAGGAGCAGACAGGCCAGGGAGGAGGTGAGGGAGTGGGGAGGCCACCATGAGCAGCCCTGGGCAAGAGCGGTCCAGGTGGGGGCAGCAGAGGGGCTTGGGCTCAGGAGAGCCAGATGCCGGCTCCAGGGCCTCCAGCAGAGCTCCACTGGGCCCACGAGGATGTTACTTCCTCTCCTGGAGGAGAGGGGACCACCAGGAAGCACCAAGCGGCGGCAGAGGGGGACATCCGGGGTGCCAGAGCATAGGTGTGGGGCTGTCCTGAGACGCTGTAGAGGGAGGGGGAAGCTCAGTGGGAGGTTCAGGGAGGTCCTGCAGGTGGCGGGGAGGTGGCCCAGGCTGGGTGGTAGCAGGGGAGGTGGCAGAAGGGACTGGCATGGATTCAGAGGGTACAAAAAAGGAGACTCCGAGGCCTGAGCACCCGCTTGCAGGAGGGGAGCAGGCTCCGTCAGGGCGAGGGAGAGGGAGCCTGCCCTGGGACCCGCTGAGCCTGGGTCTGCCCTCCTGAATCCAGAGGGGATGCTCACACCTCTGGTGACTTCATCCCTAACCCCTCTGCACACTCATGGCTGACTGCAGAGATCCAGAGGGGCCTGTGTCACCTGGGTATGTAGTCCCCTCAAACTCTTACAGCCCACGGGAGGGGGCTCTGCACTCACAACCAGTGGGAAGGTCTCTGGGAGCCGGATGCCACACTGTCCCACTCAGAGGTGCTCTCCGTGGAGGCAGGGCCTTGTTGCTTAATTTGCAAGGTCAGTTACACTAACGGGACATTGGGCTGGGCTGGGCTCTTGGGAGATTTTCTTCTGGCCCCATGGAAGCAGAGGGTGATAAAGACTTTCTTTCTGTCTCTGATTTGGGGGAATCTCCACAGCTTTATGAGGGCAGATTGAGGAGTTTGCCAGGTGCTCCATTTCCCCCAGTGCTCCTGGAGTGCTCTCCGACGGCAGGCAGCTTAATGGAGACGGAGGGTCTCCCTCCCTGCTCCCCTGGTTGCCCTGCTGGTCAGGCAAGGCAGTGCGGGGAGGTGGGCTCATCCCGAGGTGGTGGGGTGGGGTGGACAAGGAAGGCAGGGGACAGGAAGGAGAGCTGGAAGTCCCCTGTCCTGGGGCACACAGGGAAGGGCACCCTTGTGCACCAGCGTGCCTGGCTCAGAGTAGAGGACAGCTAGCTCCTCACACTCACAGCGAGAGAGAGGGAGGTGGATGGAAGGGGGTCCCCGGCCACGCCAGCTGCTGCCTCCCCTCTCAGTGTGCTGAAGCCCTGGGCCCCCCTGGCAGCGGTGCAAGCTGTTGACATCTCCAATCATGCTACTTGGGGACGGTGGGCTGATGACGGCAGCTCTCATCTGGTGAGGGGAGCAGAAATCAGTGTCCACAGTGAGAACAGCGACCGACACACAGCAGATGGCCGGGTGCCGGCTCCGCTCTGTTTCTGGGGCTGTTTACATTGGTAAGTGACTAATTTTGACGTGTTAAACTACTAATGAAGTTTTTCAGTATGACCTCGTAAACTGAGTGCCACGCGGCCACTGTGTGCTCCAGCTCTGGAACCCTGTGCATTTCTGTCCCACCAGCAGCAGGGCCTGGGCCCCAGCTGGAATAGTAATGACAAGCAACCCCCCAAAATGGATGCTGAGAGGAGGCCCCGAAAGCTGCAAGCAGCCTGAAGCAGGGGCTTGGTCTCACTTCCGTGGTCCACAGGCCCACCCTGCAGACTGTCCATATATCTACAGAAATGAGGTCAAGAGACCCAACACCTGAAGCAAGCTACATCCCACTGTCATGGCCACTGCAGACGGGTGGCGGGGCCCCTGCCAGCCCCTGGTAGCTCCAGCACACGGTCAATCCTTGTGTCTGGAAACTGAGCCCTTGCGCTGGGTGCAGCAGCCTCATGGGGTCTCCAGCACACCAGGACTTTCCTGGGAAGGCTGGCCGCTGTGACCTCTCCTGGGACATTGCTGGGCTCTAGGTTCCTGTGGTTCAGAAGCAGGCAGAGCATGCAGGCCCACACCAGGAACAGCAGGGCGTGGACGTAGCGGCCAAAGTCAGCTTCATGGCCACCCACAGGCAGCTCCCACGGTTCCCAGCAGCCTTCCCGCTGCCGCCTAGCATTGCATAAACAGGACACCAGGAGACAGTGGAGGAGCCCCTGCCCTCCCCAGGGACTCTGTCTACAGAATACGCTGTGCATAGATACCCTGTGCCCGAGGCCTGCTGTGTAAACAGCAACCAGGGCAAAGTGACCACTGGAATTATTATAAACCCTGAAAGGCCCTGGGTTCAATCCCTGGCACCACTAAGTAAATAAACGAAAATAATAATAATAATAATAAAAAACAAGACTCCCCTACACTCCAGCCACGTTCAAAAGCAAGATGCAGAAAAAATATAAAGGGGAAAAGTAAGTGTTTTGTTCTATCAGGTTGAATTTGATCTAAGTGTAGATAGTTCCTACTAACACATGAGCGTGTATGTTCCCACAGACGCAAATGCATATGCAGACATGGATGCTTACAGAGCTAGACACGTTAGCGTCTGAAATACTTCACAGCCCTGCTTAGTAATTTAATCCTCATGATTGTAGTATGAACCAGAATGAATACCCCTGCTTTGTTTGTGTTTTAAAGATTCCTTTAAAAGTCAAGGATTTATCAGTGCCTACAAAGTCTTAACCTCCACCTGATTTTGCACCTCATTCTAGACAGTCTTCTTGTCCCTGTGCTGAGCGAGAGTGTGCTTAGCATTCCAGAGGATGCAAACTGAAGTTCTAAGCCCTTCCCCGAAGGGACTGGCCAAGGTAGAGACTCGTGTCCCTAGATAGAGTGTACCAACTATGGACCTCGGCAGGACACCCCACCCCTGGAGTGCTAGCTCTGGACACGTGGAACTGACACCTCACAACTGGCCATCTTTCCAACCCACACCTTAGCCATAGGCATGACCACTGCAGAGTCCTGAGTTTCCCCAAAGCACCACACCGGTCAGTGCAGACACGGGTCATGGGTAAATCTGATGAGGATAACAGACTGGAGCCCCCACGTGGTGAGGGGTCTGCACCCCTGACTGACCACATGTCCCCTGGTGCCGAATGGAGATCTATGTAAGACCTGCATCCCATGTTCCTAGCATGCACTCCTGTAAAGTTGACCCAAAGTTCAGAGAGAGAGAGCCCACACACATGGACATTTCTGCGTAAACTTTTCCAGTGTCTGGGGGGGGGGGGGAACCTGTGTGTGGGGAGTACACCACTGGGCAAGGCATGCACCCGATCTCTGTGCAGTTTACCAACAGGACAGCAGTGCCACCAAGGCAGGAATCTCACGTATCCCTTAGAGCCTGGCACAGCCTGGCATGCAGTAAGTGCTTGGTGAAAGATTGACAGCTTCTTAAAATCATGCTGACATGGACTCACTTGTCGTGGACTCTCTCTCCTTGAGACTCTTCAAGGGGGGAGAATGCCCGAGGTCCCCAGACTCCACTCAACAAAATGTTAAGAAGGGGGTACCGGGAACAGCTCATGGCTCTGTGACAAGCCAGTGGTACCATCATTACACAGTGCTGATTTAGAAATTTAGATCTGGCTGGTCGTGCCTTGGGATGGATGGATGGAAGCAGCAGTTTATGGGGCATGGTTTTCTGAGTGGGCTAAAATGTTTGTGTCCCTGACATACCACGGACATATCACTGGGTCCAGACGCTCCACAGGGGGTCAGCTCTCGGGAGGGAAGCAAAGCCCTAGAGAGTGATGTCACAGTCAAGAACTTGCTACCTGGCACCTGGAAGGCAGCACCTGCGCTAGGAAAACGGCTTGAAGCAGAAACATGGGTCTGAGTGAGAAGACCTGCACCCACACCCTGCCTGCCCGGGCGGCCCTGGTGTCTGCAGACGCTCGGTCCTGCCCTGCTCCTCCGTCCGCCAGGCTGAGGCAGCCCCACGGCCTCCACGAATGGAGAGTGGGAGACCCCTTTGGAGGGCAGCAGCCTGCAGGTGGGTCTCCGCTCCATCTTGCTGAGCTGTTCTCAAGATGCAGAACCACCCTAAGGCCCGGGGAGGGGGCTGCCTCTGGGAAGGAGTCAGGGTGACCTTTCTGCAGGCACCTCCTCTATGCTACCTTTTACTTCTCGGAAGTCTTCTTTTTAAAAAAGTGAGATCATTTTTCTCTGCACCACGAAAGTCATTCTGCTCTCTGAAGTTGAGAGATAAAATTTGGGCTGTCAAGTTGCCACTCCAGAAAAGCATTAAGTCTGCAAGGCTCAGACTGACCACTTGGGCATCTGGCCTGCATCACCTCTCTGGAGTCCCAGAGGCTGCTCATCCTCACCATGGGCTCCAGTTCTCAAGGTCAGAAGTGCCTGGAGGGCAGGCTCAGTCCTCTGTCCCGGGCTGCTGAGGGCCCTGGTCCTTCTTCCCACATTAGGCAGAGTGCACAGGACACTGCAGCCACAGGAAAATCAGATAACCTCAGACTTGGGAGGAGAGGGATCTGCAGAAGAGAAGCCAAGAGCCACCAACCAATTAAGGACAGACAGTATCACAGACAACAGAGGCCACCAAGCGTCTAGTTTTTGTTGTTGTTGTTGTTGTTTTTAATCTCCCCTAAGAACAGGCCCATTCATCAGCAAAAGTTTTAAATTGTCAGTATTGTGAGGGCTGCAAAGAGGCTGGGAAAATGGCTTCACCAGGCAAAGGACTTCACAAAAAATGTGCAGACAGGACAGGTGTAAGTGCGGCGAGGTGACATTTGCAGGATGCGTGTGACAATGTCTGCTGAGACGAGCGACAGACAGACAGGGCCTGAGGGCCCCAGCACGGCTCTGTGCATCCTCCTTCCGCATGCTGCAGCCGCTGTGTCATCGTGAGCAACAGCCCCGGACCCAAGCCGTGCTGCCGCTGGGTCTGGTGCGCACGTGACGCGGGAGCTGGGTGAGCAGAAGGGAGAGGGAGAGTGATGGAGGTGTGTGTGCGACCCACTGTGAGCTGGCAGGGCAGCTGGCTTCCACTTCCTGGCCGACGGCATTCCTGGGTGCAGGACCCGGCGCTTGCCACCCTCTGGCCTGCAGCGTGGGGAGGCACGTGGAGGCATAGTGCTCTGAGGGCAGCGTGGAGGAGAACAAAGGTGAGCGGCATCAAAGGTGGCCTGGCAGGGCAGCACACAGGATACCCAGTGCTGCCCGCCGCTGCCTCTCGGTGTCCTGGGTGAGCACGCTGGCTGTCAGCGCAGGGCACTCCTGCTGGTCGGCCGCCTTGGCTCGGTACCCGCGCCCAGCACATGTCCTCCCCGCACAGCCCACTGGCAGCCTGCAGGGCAATGGATGGCCGGGTTCACGTGTGTCTCATGGCCAGATGTTACCGCCCCAGCAACACCTGGAGGAGCTGCAGGTGAGAACAGGTGACCTTCAGGTGGGGGCCGAGGCGTCTGCCGCCCGAGCAAGAGTATCCATCCACCGCAGCGTGTGGGACGCTGTGTCCACGCCTGTGTGGGGGAGTCGGCTTCCTCGCCTGCCGGCCCTCTGCAGTGCAGCCTTGGGGCCCTGCAGGAGGCCACTCTGTCCTGTGGGGCGTCACACTGAGCTCTGGAGTGCTCTTCACCTCCGAACCTCGAGGTCTGAGACCCTCCAGAACTCTCTGTGGGCAGCAACTCTGCACAAGCAGGAGCCATGTGCTGGGGGGGGGGGTCTCCTGCACAGAATCAGGGGCGGCTTCTCCTACCTCTGGAGCCCTGGAGGATACCAGCCAGGATCCAGGCATAGTCTCTGCCTTCTGCCCTGCCTCCTGGCTTCTCCTGCGCCTGCCCTCTCCTGCGGCCTCCCCAGCCCCTGGCCACTCCCTCTCTCCCCTCCTAGCTTGGCCTTTCCAGAAAGTCACCAGGTGCAGCCCTCAGGGAGGCCCCCTCCAGGTGGTAACGTGCAGGTTCCTCTGTGGCTCCGTGTGGCTCCACGGCGCCTGCCTCTCTGTGCTGTGTACTGCCCCTCTGTGGGACCCAGGGCTTGCTGTCACTCCCCCACGTGAGGTCTGGTGGTTCCAAGTCTTAGGGGTGATGCACGAAGGTGCTGCAAACACTTGTGAGTGTTCTGTGTAAACAGCATTTTCACCTCATCTGGACCAATGCTAAGAAGAGGGGCCCGTGGTGCTGCTGTAGGGGGACTGCCCCACTGTCCCCAGGAGCTCTCCTGTAGGGCTCCGTGTCTGCATCAGCTCCTCAGGCCCTGCTTACGGCCGTCCTGGCAGGTGTGTGCTGGGCTCCTTGTTGAACTTGTCATTCTCCGTGACGGGCTGTTGGGCATCTTCTCATCCCATTTACCACCCGTGTCTTTCTGGTGAAGAGTTGGTTCAGATCCTCAGAACATTCATAAATTGGGTTGTTTAGTATTGATGAGATTTAAGGGTGTTTAAATCTGAATGTCTGCAGGAACCCCAGGGTGGGGAGCTGGGGGCTTCGTGGGTCTCTCTGGACCAGCGCTGTCCATTTGTTCCCTCACTGACAACAGCACTCAAGACGGCCTTTGAGGAAAGGACACAAAGGAACTAAGTCAGCAGTCGGAGAGTTTAAAAACGCCAAGTAGGTGTATGTGTGTGACCCAGGGACCTGGAGGCCAGGCAGGAAGATTGTACATTTGGGGCCAGCCTGGGAAAATTAGCAAGACCCTCAAGACCTTAGTGACACCCTGCTCACAATGTAATATGAAAAGGACTGGCAAGGAGCTCGGGCACAGCTCCCAGTGCTCAACCCTCATACCCAAAAGAAAACAATACCGAGTGTATTATCAGCAATACATGAACTCACCGCAGACATCCTGAGTGAACTGTTTCCTTTAAGAAAGAGATTCTTGGAAACATCTGCCTTGCCCACGTTCCTGAAGGGCCTGGAGGAAGTGTGGGACGTGGCTGCTGTGCGTGGGCTTCCTGTCTGTACAGCGCCTGGGGGATCTCACGGCCTTGCCACAGGAGCCTGGATGCAGCGGGTGAAAATCAGTAAGTGACCTTGACACTGGCTATGCAGACACTCTGCCCTAGACACTGCCCTTGCATCCAACACCTGTCCCTAATTCCAGGTGCTGCTTCTAACTCAGGACACCTGCAGGCTCTTCCTAGGTCCTATCATTCTTCGAGAAGCCCACGTCACTGGTCTCTTCCACACAGGGCTTCCGGTGTCCTCCGTGGGCACAGTGCTCCCCTCCGATGCTGGCTCAGTCCTACTGCTCATCCAGAAGGCAGACCGGGCCCTTCTACAGGTTCAGGTGGCTGTCCCCCCTCCCCGCACCTGGAGAGAACACAGAGCACCGTCGACCTTGGGAGGGCAGGCAGACGGTGAGGAATGAAGCTCTGCGGTTGATTCATGAGTGGCCTGGTAAGACAGCACACTGGAAGCAAATTATGCATGAACAAGTCGTGGTTTAGACGCAGGATCATTAGAGTTTTGAGCTCCCATGTTCCATGTGATTTACTGTAAAATTAACTCATGGCAGGCAGGTGGCACGGGCTTCTATGTACAGGAACAGCCCTGAGCCCTGAGCTTTGTCCTGCCCATGCACTTTGAAATGCCCCTGAACCGTAACAGGAGTCTCCGGGCACGGTCATCCGCACAACTCTAGGCCCAGGCTTACAGCGCGGAGTCCAGCGCCCAGGCAAAACAATGAGCAGAAGTTAAGACATGGACAACATCGCTGCTCAGAGACACGCACAATAAACTGCTGGCAGAGGCCTGTGGGCGTCTGTAGCCTCTAGACCAGAGCCATCAGGACCACCAGGCACGGGAGCTTGGGGACAGGGACTCTGTCCCCAGAGACTCCCCAAAGAGGAGTGCTGTTCTGAGCTAGTGGTGCCTTCAGTTTCCTATAAAGCCGTGATATGCACTTACTATGCATTACAAAGGAAGGACACCAGGTGGAATGCTTGCTTTGGTGGCACTCTGCTGGCCAGCATCCCCACAGGTCACCCCAGCTTCCGGACTCACTGTGGAAACCAGTGGACAAACAGTCTATGGACACAAGCCCAGCAGAGGGGGGTCCTGTGTGCTGGGGGCTGGGCAGCCCTGCAGGGTCAGCAGAGCATGCGACACAGAAGTTACTGTCAAGCAGGTGGCTTACCCGAGCCTGCGGAGCCACAGGAAGCCCCACCCGTCTCTGCTTTCCCTGGGGAGCAAGGGCAGCTCTACCAAGACCCCTCGGATGGTGGATGAGGTGAAGAGCGGCAGAGTGTCTGGTTGCTGCCAAATCCTGGACAATGTGGCCACCTAATACCTGGTGGCCCAAATGGAAGCCACAGCTGAGAAATTTAAATGTTGAAATAAGAAAGTCGTACTGGGATGCTGCTCATCTGTGATGCAACGTGTGTGCAGCGTTGGTTGGAAAACTGGAACCCGTCAATCAAAACAAAACATAAACGAAGAGTCAAATGTGGAGGCTTTCTCACTGACCTGGCTCAGCATCTCCCCATGTCTCCTGGGCCGGGGTGTCCCGGGGAGTCCTAGGAGGAGCAGACCATGTGACTGTCGTGGGCTGAGAAGCAGGAAAACAGCTGGATAATAATGATGGCGGGGCTTCTGCCACGGGGCCCTGTCTGGGCTCAGTGCTTCACTCCACCCTGCAGGTGATGCACAGCCTGCACCATGACCCTCTGGCTGGACAGGGAGGGGGTGCACCTGCCCAGGCCCCAGGCACCAGGCCACTGAGGGGTGGTTGTTGACATGCTTGGTGAGAGAAGAGTGGCACCTCTGAGCAAGCCCCTTCACTCCCACGAAGGAGAGAGCAGAAGCCACCGTCTGAGGGTCCGGGTAGGGGAGGAGTGATCCTTGTAGTGTCCCTATGGGCGGGAGGTTGGAGATGGGCTGTGCCTGGGGAGGAAATAGAAAGTTCTAGGCCAGAAGTTTCCTCTTGGCTTTGGGCTGCTGGTGGGAGACAGGGGTGAACTCCTCCAAGCTGGAAAGGGCCACTCCTCAAGCCACCAGAGCAGGTGGGTGGGTCAGTGTCTGGCCATCATTCCGGTCCCAGTGCCACTCCTCCCCATCACTGCATGGAGGACCCACCCCACCACAGACAGCGGCCCACTGACTCGGGAGCCTCCTCCAGTGTCGCGCACTCGTCATTCAGCAGCGTGATTCCAGGCTGCTGAGCCCTCAGAGCCCACCTCACTCAGCTCAAGTTCAGCCCAGAGTTGGCCAATCCCTGTTCCATCTGCACTGAGCATGCAGGGCTCCAGGGGCCATCAGCAGCCCCAGAGAACAAGGAATAGTCGCTGGCTTAACCACAAAGAGGTCGAGGGTGCACACAGATAATGTCCACCGATGTGATGGGGAGGGGACAGAGCGGCAGAAGGCAGGAGTCCCAGGGCATGGAATGGCGTGGCACTGGGAGACCAATCACCGGATGGTGCTGAGGCCGGCAGCACCAGGCAAAAAGGCCTGCGTGAGTCCTGAGACTTGAGACCATGGGGAGTCCAAATGAGAGCTGCATTCTAAGTGCAGAGCGGACAGGCAGGCTTTGGAAGCTCCTGGAGGGGAAGCCCAGGGGCAGCCTTCAGGGGGGCTCCATTGCTGCCGGCAGTGGTCCATGAGCTATGTCCACAGGCAGGGTGGTCAGTGGGGGAGTAACCAGATGAGGTCTCCGGACCTGATGGCTATCAGGTAGGTGAAGAGGGGACCGAGGGACAAGTTCCAGACAAGGTCAGGGCAGACATCCCCAAGGCCTTGACCCTGAGGGTGGAGGAGGGTTGGAGGTGCAGTTGGCCCATACCTACAGCCACCTGGTGGACAAGCCTGACATTCTGGGTGAGGATAGCCACGTGCTTGTCTCCCAGCAGCCCAGGTGACACCTGTGTCCTTGCAAGGTGCAAACCACCTACTTGCTCTCAAAAGGTCCTGTTCATGTGACAAAGGACGTGACCAGTCTCCTCGCTGGTGGCCACAGACATTCCTCAGATCCTCACTGGTGGCCACGGACATTTCTCAGGAGCGTCTCTGATAAGGAGAGCAGAGGGGGAGATAGGAGGTCACCAATGCTGGTGGCTGGACAGCTGGAAGGCCTGTGAGTGCAGGTGGTCCCCGTCCAGGTGAGGAGCTTGGCTGCGGTGCAGAGCTCGGGGAGGACGGGGCCAGTTACTGTCGCAGATGAGGTTCAGCATGTAGAGAAGAATCCCAAGGACCTGCCAGGAGCAGGTCTTCTCGTCCGACCCTGTCACCAGGAGAAAAGAACCGCGGAGGCTGAGGTGTGGAAGAGAGCTACACAGACAGGACCCCGGCTGCGGGAGGGGAACTCACCACCAGGCAGAGCCGTCTTGGGCTTGGGCAGGTCACAGGAACCCCAGCCGCTGGTCCTGGCCACCATGTGGGGCAGAGGGTTTTATGCTTGGCTGGCATCCCCGTTACTGCTCTCTGCACCTTGCATGGAGTGATCAACCGGGATCCTGACTGCGTCCTCACCAGGAGTCCCCTCCTTGATGACACTTCATCCTTGCCATGTCATCAATGCTGAGAAGGACCCCAGGAGGTCTGGGGTTTATGGTGGTGAGAAGCCTGAGGCCCCGGGCTGGGAGCCGCTCGTGGTCTTGCTGAATTCCTGCAGCTGGGGAGGGGCTCTCTAGGCTGTGTGAGCTGGTCCAGGGGTCTGAGGAGGTCTGCAGGCAGAGGCCACAGGCAGCCCTGGAGGAGGCAGCTGGGGGCCTCTGCACTTACCTCTGGACCTTGGTGGTGGGACCACCTGACTCTGCCAGGGCCTGGGCTCTGCCAGTCGAGGGCAGCCCAGCCGTGCTCATGCCTACTTGTCTACTGCAGAGGACACGGCACTCAAGGGCTGTCACGAGGCCTTTGTTCTGACTCTGAGCGCCTGGGCTCTGTCCCCTGTGCATCCTAACGAGGAGCTGGTTGCTCGCCCTCTGGGGTGCTGCCACACCTCCAGGGACAGCTGGATTGAGGCTGTTGTGGCTCTGACGGACCTGGACAACAGTGAGGTTGGTGCCCGGGGAGGCCCAGTGGATGTCCACCAGCTGTGAGATGCTCCAAGGACAGTGAGCACAGGCAAGCGCACCACAGCACTCAGCCCAGCCTAAGTGTCCCCTTGGGCACACATGGATTCTCGCTCCCCTGCAGGGACCTTTCCCAAGTGTCACCCCAGACAAGCATCAGATGCTCAGCTCAGAAGACGTAAGAAATGTCTAGAACCCTGGGGAGCCCAGACCCCACTGAGCAGAGTGGAAAACTTGAGTAAGAGGCAGAAGAAAGAATCTCAGGAAATCAGAAGCCCTCCTGTCTGCAGAGCCGGGGAGACCCTTGAGGAAGGAGGCGCCAGCAGCCGCACCTGCCAGGCAGGGCTCGCGGCCGGCCGCGTGCCGCGCTTCTCCGCCAGCTCATTAATCACAGGCTGTTACTGTAATTTCAATGAATGTTTATCTTATTTTCTTTGTGTAATCCAATTACTTTTGTTTTCTTCGCCAGGTCGGGGATCTCTCGGTTTCCAGCATTCTGTCAGTCAGTCCACTTTAGATAGGGACAATTCAATTCATTATCATTAAGCGTCAACTTTTAATACCACTTTTGGGGAAAATCAGTGAAAGAAAATCCGTCCTGCACAGCCCCTGCCCAGCGCCGGGGGAGGCGATCTGTTCTGAGCACCTGAGCAGTCCCGAGCCACTGTCCTCAGGGCCCCCTAATGTCATTCTGAACTTGAAGCTCATTAACAACCCGTCGTCTGGCAGCCCCACTTGGCAGGGAAGAAACTGGATTTGAATTTGAAGGTTGTGAAAATAGGCACCCCTGCGGGACGACACGGTCGGCTGCGGAAAGTACTGCGACTGGCCAGAGCGCCAGGGTTCACCTGCGGGCAGCCCTGCACGCTGAGCTCCCGGGCGGGAGATGCATGGGTCTGGGTGCTCAGAAAGGAGGCACCACGCTCTTTTTTAAAATTATTTTTTATAATTTGGACCATGCTTTCCTGTGACACTTGCTGGGCGGGGGCAACCACAGGTCACCAGCAGGCTATGGCTGGCCCAGCGTCCTGTTGACTATGTCCGCAAGGGGCTGTGGGAGGCTCAGCACAGGTGAGCGAAGCTGAGGCAGACCCCTCTCCCTCTCAAGGACCAGAAGCCCACCTGGTGCTGCTGGGCCTGTCCACGTTCAGCCACCCCTCTCCTGCGTCCCTTCACAGCCTGCTGGCGAGGAGGTCTGCACTGAAACTGCTGTTCTGGGGGGTGGACTGGGGGGCGATTGTAGGAGCAGCTCTCAGTCCCTCAGAGAGAGGAAGGACACGGTCAAGAATGACTTGGGGCCTGGCCAGAAGGAAAGAGAAAAGGGGAAACAGAAAGGCTTCGAAATGCGGAGCAATCCCACCAAGCAGCAGGAGTGACCGAGAACCACAATTAGCCTCTGGAGGTCAGCAAATTGCACACAAGGCTAAGGTGTGAATCTCCAGGTAATGGCTTGCTCAGAAAACCAGGAGTGAGCTGCATGGCTGGACTGCCGTGGTGACCAGGTAGGAGGAAAGTCATCAGAAACAGAGCCTAGAGGTGTCTGGCTTGAGAATGGCCTAGCGCTCCACATTCAGAGGGGAAATGAGCAAAGACAAGGGGTTGACTAGGTAATAAATGTCAAATTGGGAATACTTGGAATAATCAGCCATTCAGAGAGATACAGCTCTTTTCAACACTCTCGTGTCCCAGAGCTTCTTTGAAAGCGTCCACATGGACAGCAGTCCCAAGCAGTCAAGGACTTAAATGCACTTCACCCTGAAGCCCACACGGTGAACAGCCGTCAGTCAATCCCGCAGGACTTTTCCTCAGGTGCCGATCGCTGGTGCATATTGGCGTGTCCACTCTGTTGTACACAGCCTGGGCACACAGCTCTTCACGGGTGGATCTGCTGCCTGAAGGGATCCTGCTCCACGCTGGAGTCTGCTTGCTTTCTCCATGTGGTGCAAGCACACCTTGGGTCACTCAGGGGTCCCTGACCCACAGGAAGACCAAGGAGCGAGGCACGTGTCCTCGACTCCCGACACTGAGCAGACCAGCAGGCAGGGCTGGGAGGGCCTTGGTGCCTTCAGTCACCCCAAGTACATCACAGTCGGAATGAGCCGCAGCCTGCCCCACACAGGCATGGATTGCCAGGGGCCTTGTCGATCTGGCCCGTTCGGCAGGTGGGTGGGGCTCAGCCTGAGGTCGCACTTTTAGCAGCCCCCCAGGTGAGGCGGCTGCTGCAGGTTCCGGATGCCTTTGAGGACAGACTGGAGGCCAGCACCAGGCCGTCCCCCCTTGCACCAGGGCACCAGCTCACCCACTTATCAGGGTGCCAGACATGGAAGGCAAGACACATCCCAGCTGTGTGGACACTGCCGGGCCTTATTTAAAGGCAGTGCTGCAGGGATATGCTCAATCTACAGCTCGGTGAAAGTGTTGCTTATTGGTGGACATAGATGACTGCTCTGGATTAGTTATGTAAACAAACCTTAATTTTCGATTATCTAAAGTGTAATGTTCAACATTAAAATTTAAGCAAAATAAACTTCTTCTTCTCTTGTACTCTTTCTGAAGCATTCTTTATTCTTAGATTTATTTTCCCAAAAGCCGTCTATAGGCTCTTGTGTGTAAAAAGCAACCTAACTGCAACACGAACCAGGTCATCACTATCTCATTGGCTTTCTCTAGTCACAAATGCATAGAAATCTACTAAATGTAACATTAGATGTGGGCTTTCTCTCTATCATGTGATTGCTCCTCTCCTTTAAAGGTACATGCCTTAGAGACAAACGGGCTCCTGGAGGCAGCTCCTGGGTGAGCTCTGTGGATGGATGTCAGTGCCGGCTATGGGCACTGAACCTGCTCTGACCCCTGCCACTCAGCAGTGCACCTGGGGACATCTAGTGTACTGAGTCCCCACCACAGGCTCTGGCCACGCCATCTAGAGAGATGCCCAGGTTGGCGTTTCTAAAGTTCCTAACGGGAACTTAGAGCTAAGAATTGTGGCCCCAGCTGAAGTTTTGGAAATGCTTCTCTGTTCGTCTCCATGTCTTGCATGTCTAGGAACCATCTCCAAATCCACTTCTCTTGATCCTCCTGGGATGCATAGAGATCCAAGCTGAACTGGGGCAAATCCTCGGTTCTCAAATCCAACCGAGGTGGAGGTATGTTGAGTGTCTAATGTCTACATGAATTCAGTTTAAGAATCATGTCAGAATATTTTTCTGCTCTCTTTAAAAAATTCATATAGAATAAGGAGAAACTATTCTAAAGGGCAGTGAAGGTTTTTCCACAGGAAGGATTTGCACATCTGTCTGCAGGCTTTGTTTGGGGACTTCATGGTGCCTAGAAGTTGAGCCCTGGAATGAGCAGTCAGAGACAAAGCATGCACAGAAGTCGACTGCAGAGCTTGCCAGGGTGCTTACTCCCCACATGGACCTAAACAACAGAAGAAGACCTTGGATCTGTAAGTGGAGTATTAAACCTCTGCAGATAGGAACAATAGGTTAAGCATTTAGATAATTAAATGACAACAACAACAACAACAAACATTACAAAATAAAAGGAAACACATAATTCTCTCAACCTTACCTGTTTTTCTATTCCTCACCAAAGGAACATTGGTCTGGGTATAAAAATCCAAACATTCTTTGTCTGCTTTCTAGTCTGAAGTGACTGTGGAAATGGTGTTTATTGCATTTTTCACTGATTTGGCCATTAATTACCAACTGTTTTGTGAGAGTTCTTACATTTTTATTGTGTGTTTGTCTAACTATTTCTTAATAACCTTCTGTACATTGAATTTTGGTTTCCTCACAAAATTCAGAGTGCCTATTATATATATATATATATATTTCTACTTTTCCATAGTAACTAACCCAGTAAACTTTCTTAATGTGTATTAAACAGAATCGCTTTTATTAATATGTATTTCAAGACAAGAGAAAAAATTAAAAATCACCTTTAAATGCAAAAATAAAATGTCTAATCATTTAAGTTAACTAAGAAGTGATGTCAGTTCCACCCAGTGGAATATGAGTTTTGAATTCCATTCCCCTCACAGGAAGTCCATCTAGCAACCATCCAGAGATAAAAAAAAAAAAAAAAACAAATTTGAGTAGCAATTTGAAGCTCCAGAGTGAGGCTACATTTCTTACAGGACCACAGAACCGAGAAGAGCCACATCAGACGAGGGAGAGAAAGGCTCGTCCGACCGAGTCAACCTCCCCTGCTGACCTCTCACAAGGAGGTTCTCCTGGGCTGCTGCTTGTGCACATGAGGAGGGAGGCTGAACAGACATCTGGCTGTCCCAGCACCCTGCTCAGGAGGCCACCCTCTCCCCCACCGACGGGGAGCACCACCGACGTCTGCAGACCTGAACCACCTGGGGTCAGCTATAACAAAAGGACTGGGGCTCGTAGCAAGGAGAGCCTGGGCCTTGGAAGTGGTAGTGCATTGCTGCCTCTAGAGATGACACCTAGAGACACCAGTCAGCAGCAACCCACCTGCAACCCGGAGCTGGGCCCTTACAGAAGCAAAACTGGATGTTCCATCTGCTTGGGTTCCTGACAGGTCACCCTGCCTCGCCTCAGAACCTACACCAAGGCTCCTCCCAGTGCAAGGGGGCCAATCTGCATTTGTGCACTTCTGTGCAGCAGAGGACCTGCCTGACCCAGGAGTCAGAACAGCAGCTTGCCTAAGCCTCTACTAAGGTGAGGAAGAAAGCCAGGACCATCCACCCTGTGCAGCATGCTCTCTGGCACCACCCATCTTGGGCAGTCAAACAATGGTCTTGCCCAACCTCACAGCCCAGTCCACAGCTCTGCTTCTACAGACTCCACACAGTGGTACCACTGGCCAGTGAGTAGTCTGTGACCCTGTCCAATCGGAGGCAACCGCAGTCCCCATCCCGCAACTCTGCCTCACACCACGCTCAGCTGCTAGTCTACTGGACAGCAGAGCACAGCAGCACACCGGGCTTCAGCACGTGGGCCGTGGTCCAGTGAGCCAGAGACCTTGAGGCAAACTCCACTTTCCCATGTTAGCTCCCAGTTGGCCTAAAGAGAAGCTCAGACTAAACTAATAAGTGAAAGTCTTCACAGGTGAACAACACCTATAAAGACTGGAGCAGGTGGTTGTTTTCACAAATGTATGGATACTAAGGCAAGAGCACACAAAATACACCACAGAGAAAACTCATAAATCTCCAACAACGGATCCTAAAACATGGGGCTCCATGAACAAAATAACAAAGAATTCAAAATACTCTTCTTAAATAAATAAACCACAAGAAAAGAAAACAAAATGAAATTCGGAAAATAATACATGAAAAAATATGAAATTTGAAAATTCAATAAAATAATAACAATAGCAAAACCCAAAATGAATAGAATCCTAAAGATAATTAATTCAATGACAAAAAATTCAGTAGAAAGCTTCACCAGCAGTCAAATCAGAACCAATCGGATCCAAAGAGGACAATTGAAATTATCCATTCAGGGGATCAAAATAGGGGTTGGGGAGGATAAAGAAAACCTATAGGAAGTATGGAGCATCGTCAAGAGTACTGAGCTTTATATATTGGAAGTACCAGAAAAAGAAGGGAAAGAAAAAGGGTTAGAAAAATACCTAAAGAAATCATAGCTGGGGGCTGGGGTTGTGGCTCAGTGGGACAGCACTCGCCTAGCATGTGTGCTGCGGCCTTGGGTCTGATCCTTAGTACCTCATATAAATACATAAATAAATAAGTAGAATGTATTGTGTCCAACTTCAACTAAAAAAAATAAGAAAGAAAGAAATTATAGCTGAAAACTTCCCAAATATAACTAACTTCCAAAGAAGGAAAACACAGAGGTCTCCAATCAAATTAAACCAGAGACAAGTGCACCAGTCCATATCATAACCAAGCAATCACAAATCAAAGCAAACAATCACCGTTTAGTCAGCAAGTGAAAATGAACATGTCCCATGGAGAGAAGCCCCAGTAGTCATCAGAGGATTCCCCAACAGAAATCCTTCAGGCCAAAAGACAGGGAGACAACAAGTTTAAAGTGATGAAATAAAAAGAAAGACTTGCAAAGTTCTTTTACCTAGAAAAACTGGCCTCCATAAAGGGGAAGTGAAGCTCTCCAAGATAAACAGAAGCTAAGGGAGCTTATTACTACTAGAATCATAAAACCTGGTATAAATAAGTCCATAATCAAATTTAGACTATTCTAATGCTGCATTCTGGTGTATAAATCAATTGATTTTTAGTAGAAAGGGTAAATAAACTTTAAAAAAATAGCTATAATGGCATTCATTTGTAAGGGATAAAAATCACAGAACGTGTTACTTATGATATCAAGAATATGAAGTGTGGCAGGGGCAAAAGTGCAGAGTTTTTAATACAATCAAACTTAAATTATCATCACCTTCAAACAGCCTGTTGTAAGAATAAGATGGGTTATAAAAGCCAAGTAGTAACACAAAGCAAAGGCCTACAGTAGGTACAGAGAGCACCAGAAGGAAGGGGCCAGAGCGCTTCACCCCAAAAGCCATCAGGGCTCAAAAGGAGACGGCAAGAGAGGGAGGGAGGAGCTGAGGCCTGCAAAAGGAGCAGGGGACCCCAACAAGCCAGTCCTGGGCCTTCGCCTACTAACCATCGCTGTGGGCGCAAGGGGATCAAGTGCTCCATTAAGGAACATGAAGAGGCTGCAGGTGTTTTAAAACCACAGACCTAACTCCATGCTGTCCAAAGAGGCTCACTTTACTTTAAAGACAGCTTGGAGGTGAAGAGATGGCGAGAGACCCTCTAAACCACGCGGGGCAGCAGGGCCGCACTGGCAGGCTGCACTTGTTGCACTTACACTTACATGACTGGTGGGATTCTACATCATGCATAATCAGAAAAATGAGAAGTTATATCCATCTACATATCAAGACCGTGAAGAGACAAAGAGGTCATTACGCGACGACAGAGGGCTCCATCCATCAAGACGCAGAACCATTGCAAACGTGTATTCCAAACCCCAGAGCACCGAGGGCAGCACAGCAGAGTGGGATCTCCACTTCTAATGAGGGACCGATCCATCCCCAGAAGGAGAATCAACAGGAAACCGTGTGTATGTGCACCCACAGACAGGTGCAGAGCATGCAGCCACAGCACGGCACACTCTTCTCAAGCACTCGTGGAAATTCTCCAAGAGAAATCATGCTCAGGCCACAAAACAAGGCTTGACAAATTTACAAAGAGTGAAATCATATCAAGTGCTTTTATTCTGACCTCAGTGGAATGAAAGTAGAATTCAACAACAGGAGGACTATGGGAAAATTCAGGTAGGTGGGAATTTAAAAAAGAAAAAGACTTTTAAATGGCCATAAGTGAAAAAGGAAATCAAAAAGGAGACAATATCTTGAGACAAACAAAATGGGAATACCATATACTCAAACTTATATGTTATAGTGACACAGCCACAGAAACGTTTATACCAGCTCAACTCACAGTAGCTATAACTATGGAACCAACCTAGGTGCCTTCAACAGATGAGCGGATAAATAAAATGTGATATATATATATATATATATATATATATACACACACACACACACACACACACACACACACATACACACACACATATATGCATACATATATATAATAAATATTACTCAGCTATAAAGAAGAATGAAATTATGGCATTTGCAGATAAATTGATGAAGTTGAAAAATATTATGCTAAGTGAAATAAACCAATTCCAAAAACTCAAAGGCCAAATATTTTCTCTGACATGTGGATGCTAATTCAAAATAAGGTGAGGGATAGGGAAGAGAATAGTCACTTTAGATTAGGTAGAGGGGAGTGAAGGGAAGAGGGGGGAGGGGAGTAGGAAGGACAGTAGAAGGAACCAGACATTATTACCCTATGTGCACAAAATACTACATGACTGGTGGGATTCTACATCGTGCATAACCAGAAAAATGAGAAGTCATATCCCATCTACATATGATATATCAAAGTGCATAACTGCATTCTACTGTCATGTATCACTAATTAGAACAAATTAAAAAAAAAAAAACTCTCTCACCCCCAAAAAACCAAAACCAAGTATGGGGTGCAGAGGAGAGGAACATTTGTCATCATAAACACTTACATCAAAAACAAAGAAAGGTCTCCAACTGCACCCAAACATTACACGTAAGGGAGCCAGAAAAGTAACAAGAGACGACACAGGGAAGGTGGCAGAAAGGAGACAGCAAGGATCAAACCAGAAACAAACCATGTGGACAAGAAAAACCAACTAAAACCCAGAGTCGGTTCTTCGAAAAAATAAAACAAAATCAACAAAATATTAGCTAGACTAGGAAAAAGAGAGAGAAAACCCAAATTAAATTAGAAATGTAAGAGGAGACACTGAGTCGATGCCACAGAAATACGCAGGGTTCTAGAGACCACCCCACACACTGCCGTCCTCCGTTTTACCAAGTCAGCACCCCAGCATCAGAGCCAGACAGGCACACTCGAAGGGAAGATGTCACAGCTGTGTCCCTGATAAACACAGGCTTTAAAAATCCTCAGCAAAACTCTAAAAGGCTGACTTCAACAGCATGTCAACAGAATTGCTCACATGATCAGCCGGAGTTGTCCCTGGCATGAAGGATGGTTTAACATGCGCAGATCAGTAAATGTCAGGCGACATGTTAGCAGCATAAACATGTCATAAGAGCACATGGTCATTTCTACTGATGCACAAAAGCATTTGACAAAATTTAACATCCTTTCACCATAAAACAAATTGGGTATGGAAGAAATGTACCTAAAGGAAATAAAGCCATAAACGATAACCCCACAGCTAACATCATGCTCAACTATGAAAAGCTGGAAAGTTTTCTTCTAAGATCAGGAATAACACCAGGGCTCCCCACTCTGTGCTCCCCATGGGACTAGAAGTCCTAGATAGAGCAATTAGATAAGAAAAGGAAATAAAGGGCATCCAACTATGAAAGGAAGGGGTGACCTTGCCTCTGTGTGCTGGCGACATGATCTTACACAGAGAAGACCCTCAAACGTCCACCACAAAACCATTGGAATTAGTGGACAACATCAATAGTGACAAGATCAACTTGGCAGGACAGAAAATCACATACAAAAGTTGCCAGCAATTTTATACAATAACAATCTAACTAGAAAAAGAAATCAAGAAACAAGCCCAAGTATAATGACAAAAAATACTCAGGAGTGAAATTAACCAAGGGAGATGGAAGAGCTGTGCTCTGAAAATTGTAAAATACTCATGTAAAAAATTGAAGAAAACCCAAATAAATGGAAAAATGTCTTGAGTTCATGGTTTGGAAGAATTAGAATAATGCCCAAATTCATATTACCTGAGTGGTCTACAGATTCAGTTAAACCACTCTGAAAATCCCAGGGTCACAGAAATGGAAAAGCAATCCTAAATTTGTAGGGAGCCACAAAGCACTCACTGGTCACAGCAGCTCTGAATGACAAGAAAAGAGCTGTGGACCTCAGACTAGCTGATTCAAACTGTATGTTGAAGCTACAGTAGTCAAAACAGCATGGTCTGGCATAGAAACAATGTATCCACCTGATACCTAGGAACCCCAGAACAGGAACCCCAGAATGAACCCATTCATTCACTGTCCTTGGATTTTTTGACAAAGGTGCCGTTTGAACCAACAATGGGAAAATGGCAGTTTCGCCAGTAAATGGTTTTGTAAAAACTGGATATTCACACACAGAAGAATGAAATTCAAGCCTTATACACCACATACAAAAATTAACTCAAATTGGATTTAAAATGTATAGACAGAGCCTGCGATTATGAAGGACTAGACGAAAACATAGGGGGTCCCCACGATAGTCTGAGCTTGATAGTTTGGGGTAGGATACAAAAAGTACGGACAATGCTAGAAAGAAACAACAAATAGAATTTGCATCGAGTTAAAAATCTTTGTAGTCGAAGAAGCAATCCAGAGCCAGGAGGCCGCGGCGGAATGCCGGGAGAAAACACGTGCAAACCACACCTGTGATAAGGGACGGATACTTAAAATATAGGGAAGGCAAGCAATTCAGCATCAGGAAGACAAATAGCCTGGCTCAAAGCTGGGTGAAAGGCTTGAACAGACATTTCTCCAAAGAAGATGCACAGGCTGTTTCATGGGGGGAAGCTCAACATGACTGTTTACCAGGAAATGGAAATGAAACTGCACTGAGATGCCACCTCACGCCTGGGACAGTGGCTGCCAATGCTGGCCAGGATGAGCAGGAAAGGGGAGCTCCAGGTTCCTCAAGCCTAAACCCACAACCACCACAGCCTGGCAGACCCCACGGGGCAGGAGGAGTGTCGGGAGGTCCCTGCACCCTTCTCCTGGCAGCTCTGCTCTCAGCACCACGGTGTGAAATCAAGCTGAGAGTCCACCAGGGGACAGCAATAAGATCACCATGGCATCTGTGCACAGGAGGAGGGAGTCCAGCATCTGTGACGGCAGGGGACCCTGGAAGGCTGCGCCATGTGAAATAAGCCAGGCACAGGAAGACGGAGGCCGGTGGCCTCATTTATATGCTGTAATCTAAACACAGGTCTCACAGGCAGGAGTGAGGGGGACACTTGCACAGCACACAGTGGGGACGAAGAGAAGACCGTGGGTGCCTCAGTCTCTGGACGCTGCAGTGTCCTATGTCCACAGTTCCCTCCCTCTGAGTTCCCAGCCACAGACGTCGGGGCCACCCCGCAGGGCTCGGCCACGTTGCTGGGCAGGGTGCTGATGGTGGGCAGCAGGGCTGGGCTTTCAGGGGCTGGCTGCCAGCCTCCTTCCCTGAGGAGCCGGGCTCCTGGACTCGCTGTCCCCAGGTGCCCTCCCCTGGGATCCTCCTGGGTGCCAGCCCGTCACAGGCTGCCATCATCAAGTCATCCCTGAGCAAACATCGACTCCCAGAGTCCACGGCACCACCATCGCACACCACGGCATGTCCTTAATTGTGTTGAATGTTTGCACACATTTTACACATTTGTTTTGTATTTTCATGAGCATATTTGCTTCAATGTTATCTCTCTTGGGTTGTGAAGTAGAAGTCAGGGGAGTGTATTTTTAATGATGTTTGTGCAGGACTTAGCACTAAATCTCAACCAGGGAAACAGGGTCAGATCAGGTGATCAGGGGAGCCCAGGCAATTACACTTCCCCACAAGTGCAGAGTGCTGGTTGAGCTGCCCCCGTCCGAGTGGGTACCAGGAGTGGGCAGTTACCTGGTGTCCACCACAGGGTGTGCTACTTTCAGTGCCTTTGTACCAGCAGGGACTCAAGGCAGGGACTCAAGGCAGTGCCTGGTGGACAGGGCCCATGGCACACCACGCTGTGACATCTTTCTGAGTCACAGCACTGTGAGAGGAGGGGCGAGGTTGGAGCACACCCCACTGGACTCTGGAGTCTGTCCCCTGAGCCGTCTTCCTCAGGTCCTTCCAGGACGCCCCCCACGTCACATTCTTGTGCACAGCCATTACTCCAACTCGGGGCTTAAACCAGCCCTTCCTCAGGTGGCCATCGCTGCGGCCGTAGGCTTGAGCCTGGGTCAGAGGCTCTGATTCTGGGTCTCGCAGCTGGAGCTTTCAGCTCTGGGGGGGTGGAAGACCACCGCTCAGCTTCTTTCTGCTCTCAGCTCAGAAAGGCCACCTGCACCCCTCACCCCACGGCCACAGAGCCTCTCTGGGAGAGCAGCCCCCACTGCCTTGGCCACATTGACCTGCTGGAAGCCAGTCACAGGTTCCACTCACACTCAAGGAAGGGGCCTCCCCAGGGTGTGGCTCAGGGCCACCCCCGTGAGGGTCACAGTATTACTGTGGTGACACGTTGATGCTGGACCCTCACAGGTGTAGGGTGCTGGGTTGATCTAAGTCCCACTAGGTCTCAACTTTCCCTCTTGAGAATCCAGGGATGTGCCACTGGAAGGAACCTGGGCCCACCTGCTGGCCCTGCCACGGAGACCATGCACTCCATGGAGAGAGGGACAGGCCAGCAGAGGCAGGGCCCACGGAGGGTGCTTCAGGGTCTTTGGGGAGTGAGAGGGGACAATTGTAACGACTCCAGCATGACAGGTCACACTAGGACTTCCTGGGACAAAGGAGGAAACCTGGCCACTCTGGGGTAGTCCACCTGCATGGCCCTGAGAAGCCCAGACTCTGTGAGGGAGACGTCAGCCAGACTGTCCCCCTAGCCCAGCCCCACGGCATTCCCCAAACAGGAGAATGTTGAGCCTCCTTAGCTTCAGTGAGGTCAAGGACTGCATGTGGGTAGGACTCCCAGCCAAGAGTTTAGAATGCAGGGGCACCTGGGAGTAGTGCCTCCATTGTCCTTTGCAGAGAGATCACATGTGTGCGTGGTGTCCTGCCTTTACCCTGTGGCCCTCTGTGGACAATCAGGCCCAACCTCCGGTTGGCAGTGGGTGAAGGCAGTCCCCAACAGGGGAGCAGGTCTGCAGGGAGCAGGTGGGTCAGAAGCGCATGGCCTGACCCGGCAGTCGCCTCCTCTTAGGGGAGAGGAACCCACACAGGCGGGTGCACCTGGCAGAATAGGGTCACAGGAAACCGCACCCCAGGCCCCGGAGCCAGCCGGGGGGGAGAACCTACGCAGCCGGGAAACTGTTACTTGGTTTTCAGTTGTTTTTGCTACAGAAGCCCTGGCCTCCACGCTTGAGTCATGGGGACAGGCCACAGCTATGGCGTCATGTGGTCACAGGTGGAAGCTGGCTCAGCTGAGCCCAGGCCAGTTTGTGCAGGATTCTGTGTATGGACAGACCAGGCAGGCAACAGAGGCATTGATGGTACAAGAGGAAAAATGAAACAAACTGGGTGTCACCAAGGGAGTGCTGGGGACAGAAGGATGTGGAGGGAAGAGACGCATGTGGGAGATGGGGAAGGCAGGGCCGTGTCCTGGGGAGGAGGCCAGCTGTACGAGGGCTGCAGTTTGCCGGTGGAGGGGGACCAGCACAGTCAGGGAGGATCACCCTGCAAGACACTCACGGCAGCCAGGACGCACCAGGCTGCTCCTCAGCTGGGTGAGTTCATTTCCTCACTTTGTCACATCCTGTGTCTCCCCCACAAATCCACCTGGCCAGCTTCTGTAGGTCACTTCCCGCCATGTTCCGCCATCATCGTCCACGCGTCCACAGCAGCATCTCACGTACTCCCCAGGCTCTGTGTCTGCCTGGGAGCTAACTCCTGTCTGTTCTCTATTTTGTGGCTCTTTGGTGACCACAACACAGCTTGCAAGCACCTCCAGAGCTTTCAGGCAAAGCCGTGAGCCATGGTGAGTGTCCTGGGCCTTCTGTATCACCCTCTCTCATTCTCTTTCCTACATTAGCATAAAGGAAAATGGTTGGTCATTACAGTGTCCCTAACATTCTTACAATACCTCAGTACACTGTGTAAAAATCTTTAATTACTGCAATAAAGAAGAGGCTCATATTATCAGAGGTGCATCTCGGCGCCTCTTCTGGAAGCCTCTCCCTGGGGCCCTATAATTGCTTCAGCCAACCATTAACCCAGAGCAGGGAACTAATAGAGAGTATATTATTGTTTAAATAATGCATTTGCTTTGAATATACAATTATGCAGTGCGGATGGGGAGTCATGAGAAGAATATAATTTAGTGTGGATTCAGCAAGAGAGGTGGCTTTTTAGCCAGTTTCTCTAATGTTCTTTCAAAAGTGCTCTGAAAAAGTCCCATCATCTTCACATTGGTCTGAAGGAGAAGGGGTTCCAGACATGGGGACTGCAGCCACTCCTCTGTCCCAAGGACTCATAGCAAGCTCCACCCTCTCCACAACACTGGTGACTTCCTCAGTGGCTCACAGTTGGGGCTCAATGGTCATAGGGTCGCCGGGGGAGCAGAAGAGGGGTCTGAGCCTTTCCTGAGCAGCAGATTGGACCTTTATTGGAGAGTCTGCTAAGCTAGACCCTGGGTTATGGGGTGGACAGACTGGAGACCTGACCCTGGGTGCCTATGATCTAGGTGGGAAGACACAATGCCCTGCAGAACACCACTGCATGTGGCCTGAAAGCTGCAACCAGTTAGATGCAGAGAGTAAACAGCAGCGACCCCAAGAGCAAGAGTCTGGCCTCCCTTCAAGGGCAGCCGAGTGCACCTTGGTGGACAGGGAGCAGGTCAGCCGTAGGGTCTGGGCAGCAGCGCAGGTGTGGGGAACTCAGGAGGAGCTCCTCACGCACCGTAAGGAGCTCGGCTTTGCTGGAGATGGGAGCAAGCAGGGCGTGTCTAGGAGTCTGCCACAGAGGCCTCCCCCAGGAGGCAGGGCTGGACTTCCTGACCTGGAGGGGCGGGGTAGCCAGGGCTCATGGAGGAAGCTGCCCCAGAGCTGTGCTTCCGAGTCCCCAGGCAGCCACATGAGATGCACTGGAGGTAGTGGCATTAGCAGAAGCAGATCAAGTGAGCCAGGATGAGGTTGGGCTTGGGCGATGAACAGTTAGTGTCTCCTTTTCACAGCTCTGCATTTAGAATTTTCGCCTCCCTCCTGCTGCCCAGGACAGGTGAGCCACCTGAACCTCCAGCCTGGATGAGCAGGACACACAGCACTGTGTGAACCGAGTCTCTGAAGTCTGCCGGCAAGGGCTGATCCTTGCCTCTGAGAAGCCGTAGAGAGGTGTCAAATCTGCGGCTGTCTTAATGGGTGGCTCTCATCTCCTGAAATCTTGCTATTTGCTATTTCCCTAATGCTGAGAAGGGTGGTGAAGCCCCCACCCACCCATCTCCTCACAGCCGCTCCACCCCAGCTGCCTCCTGTCACCTCTCACGTCCACTTCCTTACGTCAGCACACTCTCGGGTCACCACAGTGTAGGCACAGGTAGGTCACAGTGTAGGCACCACCCTTGGGATCGCGGACCCGAGCTGCAGAGAGAGCACGCCCTGGGAAGAGTTTAAACACCGCAGGGCTTTACTGAGGACTCCTGTGGGGGGCCAGAGGGAGAGGGTAGGGGCATGGCCTGGCTGGCCCAGCAAGGGCAAGGGGGACTGGCTCTCATGGGTTCTTCGGGGTTCTTCCGGGAGCAGACAGCCCGTGACGTCGTCACAGGTAGAGGTGGCTCCGTCACTCCTGTGCTCCTCTGCATCACGCTTCTTGATGCCTTGGGGATCTCGGTGCCGCCCACAGTGTCCACCTAGAGCTGTGCTTTACGGAGCTCAGAAGGCAAAGGTGACGGGGTCATTTGGGGGGACTGTCCACATGCGCTTTCCCCTCCCCACCTGGAGTTGCCACATGGTCCGTGAGAGCCTCCGTGTGTTCTCGGAGCAGGGCAGACCTGCTGTCCGGCTGGAGCTGGGCTTGCTGCAGACCCCTGGGCTGGGAGCCGACTTCCCAGCCTCCCTGCCCTGATGCGGCTCCCCCTCCCCCGCCCCCGGAGCCTCGAGGGGAGCTCACCCTTGAACTCCTGCCTGTCTGGCCTGGCTGCTGAGGGCTGGCTGGGCTGCCCCAGGGGCATTCCTCTCCCAGTCCTGAGGGGGTCCTGGTTTCCATGAGGACCCAGACGGTGTCACTGTGGTCTCCAGTGGGGGCCTCAAGGCCCATCTCAGACAAGAGCCTGGTCGGTCCCCACTGAGTCAGAACCAGCCAGGGTGGGGGACAGTTGCTGTGCCAGGGTCGCAGACTTTCGGGCCCCTTCAACCTCTGGCTTTGTGAGGAGTCTGCAATGAAAGGCCCACAGCCTCAGCACAATCTGCTCGGCAAATGCCGTGTCCTACAGAGGGGCCCTGGGGACAGGCTGTCTGCAGCCATTGCACCTTAGGGTTAGCACCGTCGGCCTCCCTCTCAGGCAAGGCTGAGTGGTCTGATGACCTCAGACGCTGATGGGAGGGAAACGTGCTGGTGGGGAAATGTCAATTGTCATTAAAGACAGGCCCACCCCTCCCCGGCTCCTGTCTGCTGAGGACCTCAGCTTCTTCAAGATGGCTCTGCAGCCCGCAAGGCACTCCCGGCTCTCACCGCAGCCTCGTCCACCTTAAGGTTGGACTAGACCCGGAGCCAAAGCCCCCAGTGGCCCCTGTGGAGAGCAGGCCACAGCCCTGGGGGAGCTGGCTTCAGCCCTCCTGCATGAGAGGAGCCGGGGACGCCCAGCTGGTCACTGCAGTGGTCACTCAGTCACTGTCCAAGTGTGTGTCCCAGGCTGCCCGTCCTGGAACCAGAAGTGCCTGGGACAGCACTGAGGTGTGTGAGCCCAGCACGCAGGGAGGAAAGCAGGTGGGAAAAGGCGGCTTCCAGTCAGACGCCGGGAGGTGAACGTGTCAAACCATCACTGCAGGCCCGACCCCCCAGGCCCAAGTGGTCAGGACTGAAATCTGTGAAACACGAGCCAACTTAAAACTCTCCCCATTCTAAGTTGAGTATCAGGCATTTGTCACCGTGACAGAAAGCTGCCCCAGCTCCCTGAGGCAGAAAGTCACCATTCCTGGATTCCACAACTGAGGCTCCCCAGCAGGACCTTCCTGAGAGAGTAGCTCCCGGTAGGGCCTGGCCACCTGGTCTAGAGCCTGGCCACCTGGTCCAACCCACTGTCCCTGGCCCTGCCCACCCCGAGTGACTGACGGTGTGGTGCCAGACCTAGGGCAGCCAGGTGTGACGCGGCCCTCTGCCCCGGGACAGAGGGCTTCGTATGAGGAAACCAGGGAGTTCCCCATTTAAAAAGCCCAGATAAAGAGGTGAGAACGCGGAGGGGTGAAGATCCAGGAAGTACGGCCTCTCTGCATTCCCTAAACAAGGTCTGTAAGATACCCCACCAACCTGGGCAGGTTTGGAAAGCAGGGGGTCGTTCAACAAGATCTTGACATCCTCACACATACCTTCCACAAAGGACGTGTGCAGAGTCCAGGAGGCTGGGTTGCCAGAGAGGTCCTGGGAGTGAGGCTGACTGCAGAGCGTGTGCAGAGCGACATGTCCAGAGAGGCCAGGGCCAGGCCTGCTTGAGGTCCCCGTCACTCCTCTGACTGCCGCCCTGTTTCTCAGGTCTGACCACACAGCACAGGAACCCCTCCCTGGGTGCACAGCCCGGCTCGGCTGGAGACCCCTCCAGGCTGCCCTGGTGTTCCTCCCAGGCCAGACACTGGGTGGCCTCCATCTTTCCTTGCAGGCCCACTGCCCTGGCTCTAGCTGTACCCTCGGAGTCACTGATCCCTGAAACACGAAGGTGATTCTCAGCTGGGATCACCTGGAGCTCAACGCAATGAGACCATCTACTCTGCACCCTGGGCTGGACCTGCTGCCAGGCCCTGTGGACAGGGGGACACTGTGGTCAGAGGTGCACCCAAATGGAGAGCTGGCGTTTTGCCTTATTCCCTTGATTCTGTCCCTCTGGTCCCCATAGTCCCATCCTTGGGATATTCTGATTGATTTTGTTTTAACTCTTACCTATGAGCCATTACTCTCTGGATGGTGTCAACTGGAGATTTTATGGCCATTTCTTCCCCTAGTGAGGACATGGCCCAAGATCAAATCTTCTGTGTCCCCAGAGCCTGGCTGCGAGGTGGGAGAAGTGAGGCAGCAGCAGGAGGCAGGTGTGGACTCGATATACCCCTGATCAGGAGGGTTTGAAGTGTGGGAACCCTCTACAAGGTCCCCCGTCAGAGTGGACGTAGGACTCACTTTACTGCGGGAATGGCCACGTGGTGTCCTACCTGCCCAGTTTTCTCAAGGGTGGTCTGCAGGTTAGGAACAGGCAGACTTTAGGGGGAGAGAGACTTCCTACTCAGGGAGCGGGTTTTTGAGGAACAGGGTGACTCCTACAGTCTCTCAAGCACTTTTGGCCTAAGGAACAAGAGGTGAAAAGAAACCGAGTCCCAGGAGGCTGCAGACTCTGCAGGCAGAGCCATGGCTGGGCCAGAAGATCTGAGCAGCCTTGGAGGCACAGAGAGGGCTGGGGCGGGTGGGGGGCACATGGGGCCAGCACGGCTTCCCAGGGAGCCAGCACGGCTGCACAGGGCCCACGGCTGGAGAAGTCACGAGGCCTGGGCCTGTGGAGCCACACCAAGGCGCTGAGGCTGGCCCAGACCCACCTGGTTGGCTGCTGCAGGTCCCCGTGCTCCTGCTGCAGGGAGTCAGGGTGGAGTGGGAGCAGGATGCACACACCCAGGTGAGGTCTTCACACTGCAGGGGGCTGGGGCACTCCCCTCAGGTCTGCCAAGGACCGCGGACGTCCTCCTGGCCAGGTGTAGGGCCGTGAAGGATGAAAACGACGCGCCTGCCCAACAGTGTTCAGGACACAGTGCTTCTGCCACTTTCTCTTCCTTCATGTGCACAAAACCAGAGCTGGAAAGATGATGTCAGATCTGCAGTGGACACCTCCCTCCGTCCATCTCCATCCGCGCTTCTGTGTGTCTGTGTCTCTCCTCTACTGAGGCCGCTGCTGCCTTCCCAGTGCCGCAGGACGGAGGTAGAAGCAGGTATGCAATCCCAAAGGAAAGGCCCGCCTGTCCAGACCTGCACGGCCTGGGCGCCCTCTGCACTGCAGGCCTGCGTCCAGGCTCTTCTGGAACACTTTGCCCAGGTGTTGCTGGCATACCAGACCATGTTCATGCAGAGGGCTTTAAAATAAGCAGGCACAGCACATGCACCCGAACACGTGTGCACCTGTGAGATGCCAGGTGACTGCTCTCTGATCTGCCACCTCGGAGACAAGAAGAGCCGAATGTCAGCTGACTGGGACGGGGCTCGCCTTCAGCAGCCACAGCAATGGCAGGTGTGTTTCTGAAGAGGCTGGGCGCTGCGGGAGGAGGCTGTGGAGACCCGCTTTAGCCGCACGCGTGTGGTGAGCCGGCTGGAGCAGAGCTGGCACCGCCCTGCCCGGTCGCCATCCGCACCCTGCCCTGGCCGAGGGGCCTGGTCTCCTTCAGGCTCATGGTTCACACTCTCATGTCCTAAAGTGTTGCTTTGGAAATCTTTCCCCACGATAAAGCCATGAAATATTTCCTGTGGAAGCCGTGAAACTGTTCTTGTCGTATTCAGTGCTTTAAGTTGAGCTTTGTGCAAGTTCCGGAAGCCCAGGTCTCTCGATTTGCACAGAGATGACTCATGGCCAGTCACTCAGTGGGCCGCTCTCCCCATCAAGCACTGCTCCTGCTGCCCGCCACGCTTCCACACAGTATGTGGGGTGGGGGTCTTTCCTTCCTGCTCCCTTAACTGCAACACCACGTGTCTCCCTGACCCTGTGATGCATCCCAGGGCCTCCATGACAAACTGCCAGGCAGGTGGCTTAAGGCACCAGCTCGTTCTCTCAGGGCGTGGAGACGAGAAGCCTGAGGTCAGGTCCTGCATGATGGTGCTCACAGTTCTGGAGCTGGGGCACCAGCACCAGGGGACGAGGAGGAGCGTCCCAGGCCATTCTGCTTACGGTGCTGCCGGCCGTCCCTGAACCTCCTGGGCTTTGGACACCTCCCTCTGTCCATCTCCATCCCTCCCTCTGTCTCTCCTCTACAAGGTCCCCATCAGAGTGGACGTAGGACCCACTGTACTGCAGGAATGGCCACTTGGCGTCTACCTGCCCACAGGGTCGCAGGCACTGGTCACCTCAACCTGGCTTTCCAGGGACCGTGCGGGCCACCACGTGACAGCTGTGAAGTAAGTGCTTCACTTGTTCTCTCCAGAGACGGTTGGCACACTGTGAAGGGCTTGGGACACCCCGTAGTGAGTTCTCACTGGACGCGGGTTCACTCTGCACATCCAGTTACAAACCCAGCTCTCTAGGGTATTGATATGCCAGGCTCTAACCAGTCTCCCTTCACTTAGACCCTCTTTAACAAATACTCTACCTAGACAAAATTTCATAATTTTATCCAAAAAGATCATATTCATCCTTTTGTATATTATTACAAGTATTTTATTATAGGCATATTATTGTAAACATTTTACAGTCACATCTTCAGTGTTTTCATGTTACATGAAGATTGATTTTTGAGGTTGATTTGTGTGAGCAAATGCTGACTTCTCTCATGGGCACTACAGTTTGTTGATTCCTCTACATTTTCTATGTAGACAATTATATGATCAAGAACAAGAACAAACCTCTTGCTTTCCAACTTAGTAGCTCTCTTTTCACTTGCTTCATTGCAATGACTAGAATTTTCAGTAAAATATTGAAGTAAAAAACCAGGTTGGCAAACATCTTTGACCTGGTCCTGGTTAAAACGAGGCTCTTATTGATTCAGGTCTACTTCTGGCCTTGGCCGCGGACCTGTTGCTAGTGACTCTTCTTTGTCCAACTGGAAGGTTCTCTCCACTCCTACTTCAAAATTATTTTAAAGAAATCTTGCATTGGGCCACGTGTTTTTACCCACCTACTGTCATGGATAGATGCTTTTCTCATTTAATTCGTTAATAGGGAAAATTGTGCTATTACATTTCCTAATGTTAAATTGTCTTGCGTTCCTGAGAGAAGCTCAACCAATCTGCTCAAAATAAATACCACCTCTCTAATTATTGTTGTTGGATTCAGTTTGTTCATATTTGTTTGGTGTTTTGCATGTTCAATAGTAAAATTGGCTTTTGGATTTTATTTTTTATAATGCTTTCATCTGATGTATGCATCAAGTTTTAGAAGTCTCACAATATTACCTGAGTAATGTTATTTTGAAAATTCTTTTGGAAAAAATTTTTAAAAGATTGTTTTTATCTGTTTTTTGAATTATTAATAGAACTTGCCTATAAAAAAGTTCTGCACAGATTTTTTTGAATTTTGAAATTCAGGTATTCAGATATTTTAGTAATATTCTAAAATGATCTCAGTTTCATTAAGGATAATCCAATTCAACCCAGTTATTAAAATGTTTTGGTCTTGTTTTTTTAAAATCATTTTGCTAGTCAGCTTACTGTTGCTATGACAAAATACCTGAGAGAATCACCTTAAAGAAAGAAAGATTTACAGCTCCTGATTTCAGAGGATTAAACAACAGATGAAGTCAGAGGTTCTTGGTCCACTCACTTCCCAGGAGCCCTGCCTCTGGACTTTGCTGCCCCAGGGACCCAGCCTTCAACCAAGAGCCTTTGGGACATGCCAGATCCCACCTGTGATAGCCTAATTGTCTTCTATTATTTTAAAATCTCTACTGCACATGTGGCTGCCATCTTCCTGCTTCTATGTTGAGACTGGCCTGTGACTAGCCAACCTCACCTAATATTTTCTACTTTTTTTTTTCATATTTTAAACATTACCTTTTGCATTTGTTACTTTTATTTTCATTTTTTTTTTAAAGAGAGAGTGAGAGAGGGAGAGAGAGAAAGAGAAAATTTTAATATTTTATTTTATTTTATTTTTTAGTTTTTGGCGAACACAACATCTTTGTTTGTATGTGGTGCTGAGGATCGAACCCGGGCCGCACGCATGCCAGGCGAGCGCGCTACCGCTTGAGCCACATCCCCAGCCCTTATTTTCATTTTTGTTAATTTTTTTTCTCTTCTTTATTTTCTCCTTTCCAACTGATCTGTGTGTCTTCTTTCCAATTTCCTAAGTTAAATGTTTAGGAGACTACTTTTTCTTAGCTTTCTTCCTTTTAAAGTATAAAAACCTAAATGTCTTCATCTCTCAAGATGTTCAACAAAGCCCTTAGACAATCCCAGGACCTTGGCATGTATTATTTTCATCATCACTCTGTTCCGTTTTAAAGAGGTTTCCTGAATACAATTTGTTAAATTCACCCACTTTAAAGGTGCAATATAATGATGGTTAGCAGGTTTGTGGAGTTTGCAACCATGGTTCAGTCTTAGAACATTTCCGACTCTCCCCTTGCACCACCGGCAGACCTCAGGTCGCTGGGAGCTGCCCGTGCCTTTCTGGGAGGTTCAGGTCTAGTGTTTGTGTCAGAGGTGTTCAGGATTGGCTGTTCTGACACGGTCTCTCCCTTCCTGTGAAAGCTCAGAGCTGTACTGAGGCCAGTAAGTCTCAGGAAACACATGCATGAGGCAGAGGGGTGTGAGAGACCAGGAGTTGGGGCACTCAGGGGCACTGGGGATACACCACATCTCCAGCCATATTTTGTATTTTACCTCATCTAGTTATTTAGCACCTCACTTTTGCTGAGGCTGGCTTTGAACTTGTGATCCTCCTGCCCCAGCCTCCTAAGCTGCTGGGATTATGGGTATGTGCCACCACACCCAGTTGTTCCTGTACATATTTAATATTTTCTTTATGCATTCATCCATCCGAGGACACAAGTTGACTGAATATCTTGGCTGCAGTGGATATGCACAGTGGAGAGAGCCGAATGCAGACGTCTCTTTGAGATGCCGATTTCATTTCCTCTAGGTATATGCCGAATTTTCCCTGAGGTTTCAAGATGGCGCACACCACTCCTCACCTGTTGGCTGTGGGCATCTTTTAGAGTCCTGCATTCAGGTTCTTTGCCCCTTTAAGCCAGTCCATCTGGATCTTGTCTGTTTGCTTCGTCTTCTGAGTTGAGTCTTTCTATATTGTGAATATCAAGCCCCTTGTCAGGTTTTTGTGGTGCCCATGTTCTCTGGTTTTCCGTGAATGTTCTCCTCAGTTCCTTGACTGTTTCCTTCACTGTGTGGAAACCTGTGTTGGGTGCAATGTCTCTTGTCGACTTTTTGCTTTTGTTGGCTAAGTTTTTTTGGGGGGGAATGACATCCAGAAAATCTTTGCCCAGAGCAACATCAGGAAGATCTTTCCCTGTTTCATTCTAGTAACTTTACACGTCGGGGTCTTCTGTCTGATCTTTCGTCTGTTCCAAGTCAGTTCTGGTGTATGGTGTCCTGTAAGGGTCTATCTTCAGTCCTGCATACGGACACCCAGCTCTCCCAGTCCTCTCCCCACCCCGGGTTCTTGGCATCTTTGTCAGAGGCCACTTCCCTGCGGATGTGTGGCTTTATTCCTGGACGCTGTGCTGCGCCATCGGGTGCTCTGCTCTAGGTCAGCCCTGTGCTGTTTCCATTGTTTTGCTTTGTGATGTGTATTCAGGTCGGGTGATGTGACCCCGAAGCTTCGTTCTTATTGATCAATATTTCTTTGGTTACTCACTACCCTTCAGTTTTGTATGAATTTTAGCATTTTTTTTCTTCTATCTGTGAAAAGATATTCGAATTTTTGTAAGAATGGTATTGAATCTGTGGATCGCTTTTGGTATGGAAATTTTAGTATGGAAATTTTAGTATGGAAATTTTCACAATATTAATCATTCCAGTCCAAGAACTCAAGCCATCTTTCTGTTTATTTGTGTTTTCTTCAATTTCTTTCATCAAATGTTTAAAGTTTTCTATATAAAAAGCTCACCTCCCTGTTTAAATCTATGTCTACACGTTTAATGTTGTTACTTCTGTCAGCAGAACTGTTTCCTTAATTTCTTTTATAGTTTGTAGAAATGCAACTAATTTGGGGGTGTTGATTTTGTATCTGGTTACTTTAGGGAATTTTTAAATCAGTTTTAACAATGTTAAGGTAAAGTTTTATATCTAAAATATTATTATAAAATAAGTTGTTGTCATGAGACCACTTAGCTTCTTCCTTTCCAATGGACACCTTTATTATTTATTTTGGTTTTCTGCCTAATTGCTCTAAGATTTCCAATACTGTGTGGATCAGAAATAGCAAGAAGGACGCCCCTCGCTTATGCCTGATCCTGAAGGAAAAGCGTTGACTATTGGTAGCGAAGCATGCGGTCAGCCGTGGACCCCTCCTGGGAGGCGTATGTGGGGTTGAGGTGCATTCTTCTACCCCTAATTTTGGTACCAGGGATTTAACCAGAGAGTGCTTACCCACTGAGCCACACCCCCAGCCCCTTTTTTTTCTTATTTTGAGACAGGGTCTCACTAAATTGCTTAGGGCCTTGCTAAGTTGCTGAGGCTGGCCTTGAACTTAGCAATCCTCCTGCGTCAGCCTCTGGAGTCAGTGGACCACAGTGTGCTCCACGGCACCCAGCTTGCTTTCCCAGTCTGCAGAGATCATCCTGGAGTCGTTATGCCTCGCTCTGTTAATGTGCCCTCTTGACCGTTTGACTTCTGGTGCTGACCTGTGCTTGTATCCCAGGCAAAACTGACCTAATCATGGAGTATGATCCCTTTAAGGTGATCCAGATTATTGGTAGATTTTCCTAAATTTCTTTCTGTTGCTAAACTCTAATTTCACTGTTGGTTGGAGAATATATTTTGGATGATTTCAAACTTTTCGAGTGTTTGAGTTTTGTTTCATGGTTTAGCACATGGTCGACACTAAAGGCTATTTTATGTGTGTTTGAAAAATCCCTGCGTTCAGCTGTTCCTGAAGTTTTAATAACTGTCAGTCATTGTTACCGACATCCGTCATCACATTTTCTTCTCATTTTTTACCTATTACTCTGAGTGGACCTTTGAGATCTCTGACCCTGAGAGTTGAAGTGGTCAGTTCTCCATTTGATTCTCTTGAGTTTTACTTTATGTATTTTGAGACTCTGTTGTTGCTGTCTACATGTTTAAATCGTCACATTTTGACCCCTCTACTGTTGGCAAGCGATCCTGTCTCTTCTCTCACCACAGTCTATTTCATCCTGGCTGGTCTGTCTGACTTCAGTCACGCAGCCCACTGGTGGTGGCCACTGAGTGGACACTGTCTCTTGAGCTCACTTCAAGCTCAGGTGTGGCCAGTCCTGGGCAGGGCCTCGGGCCTCTCAGCTGCGTCCCGGAGGGCTGCTAGTATGCCCAGGCCCCCCGTATCCCTGCTTCTCTTGTGAACAGCGAGTAGCAGACTCTTGGCCCGGTCTGGGAACAGCCTGTGCCGTGTTGGAGCCTCGATCCCCGGGGATCACCGTCCCAGCCCCCTGGGTCTGCGGCTGCAGGGCTGCTGCTCCCTGTGAACCTGCAGGCTTTGGTTTCAACTTCATGTCTGTCTTCTGTGTCCAGCAAATGGCTTTGGTTCCATTTCGATTCCTGTTTACTTTTAACTGTTTAAATAATTTATCCCGAGGCTCCCCGGGGACTGGACTGAACAGTGTATCTGTCTGCTTCGGGTTCACGTTGACTGGATTTCAGCATGGCGGAGCGACCCTGCTCCACACAGCTCCACCTCCCTCTCCTCACCCCTGTCTGCGTGCGTGCGACGAGGATATGTGACACCACATGCTGTAGACACCGTGACGCCGTGTTTCCATCTTCCCTTGCCTGATTATGTGCTTTAGAGAAATAAGAACACACAGCGTTTCCCAGTCACTCAAGCATTCACAACTCAGGGTGCGTTCCTTCTCTTCTGGTGGCTTCACATTGTCATCTGTCTCCCCTGCTGTGCCAGGGTGGTGGGGTAGGTCACGGACTGGCAAAGAAAGTGCCTGGGGACAGTGTGGGACATCTAGTGGGGAAGCTTACAGGAGATGAGGACGAGCCAGGGGCCCCAGGCAGACAGCCTGGCCCCAGTCCCCACGGTGCTCTGCCAGGGGCCTCCTCCCCGGGGCAGCTCTGCCCAGCGCCCTCAGCTCCTCACTCCTCCCCTGAGGGAGGGTCTGAGTGTTGGGCCGCAGGAGCTGCGATGTCACTCATGTCCTTACCTGAGGAGGACAGCACTGGCTCCCTCCAGAGCCCGAGGTGTGGCTGTGTCCGTCCTGGGTGGGGTCTCAGTGTCTTGGTTTTTTTCTCGCTGTGGCTCTCTGTCGCAGCCCAAGTCCCCAGCAGCACATCACAGTGACTCTGGACTCTGATCCCGTGTCTCTCACTTGCCGTTCGGTTCTGAGCCCCTGATGATCCGTCCAGTGTCTCTGGCTTTGTGACGACCTTGGTCTCCAGGAGACCTTCTCTCTGCAGGGCGTTGCTGCCTGCGCGGCCTTGGCTGGGAGCCTGGAGGGGAGCTCGGTGCCTGGGCAGCTTTCAATCCCGCGTTCCTCGTGGACACTATCAGGGCATGGACAGGACTGCGACCCTCTTTTCACTGTCCAGCGTGGGACTTGTTAGGAACCTGGACCTGAGAGGGCTCTTCCGTCCACCTGGCTCCCTGCCACTGTGCCTGACGTCCCAGCCACCGGGGCGCCTCTCCCACGGCCTGTGCTCTCTGTGGCGTCCCCGCCAGCTGCGACCTGGGTCCTTTCTTCAGAACGTCTCCCCGCTGCCCTCCTGCCCTTCCTCTGTGCCACGCCATGCGTGTCCACTCAGCTCCCTTTGTCCACTTCCGTGATAGCTTCTGTGTTAGACCCAGAAGTTCTCTTTGGCACTTTTCCAATGTGACGTCCTTCTATAATCTCTTATTTCTTCTTTAAAAGGATTATTTAAGGGTTTAAACTGCAATTTGTACATTATACATATAGGAATATTCACATTATTCCTGCTGAGGGGAGCTCATGGTGAGTTTTTCTTCTGTGTTCCATAATTTGTAAACTGTAGGAACATTGTTTTCTTGCTCCAGAGAGCTCTGAAGACATGGGTTGAGGATGCTTTCTTCCAAGGAGAGCTTTGCTTTCTTTATTTGCCTAGGGTGCTACCAACCCATCACACCTTTGATTCACGTCATCGGTTTGGATTTCTTACGCACTGCAGACAGTTCAAATGCAAAACATATCTATATACTTCTTAATTCACATGATTTTCACTCCTGGAGACCCTTGGAAATAAGCAGACTGTTTTACCTCCTGCGTCGGGTGCTACCTCTCACATGTCTCTTATTCATTTTATCTTCTCTCTTGGTTACAGAAGTTTATCCAAGACCACTGAAGAATGGCAGAACTTCCCTGGGAGGCATCAATCTTGGGCCAGTGGCCCACGGTTCAGATCTGCTGCAGGAAGGCCCCAGCACATGGACGTGTTCTGGATCCAGGGTGTACTCCAGAATGTCCTCCTACACACACCTACACACATGGTGCCCAAGTCTCCACGGAGTAAGATCGACAGCTGTTCAGCCCTAAGTAAGATGGACAGCTGGGACCCTGGGCTTGGTCGGAGAGCAGCCAGACTCTGCTGGCTCAGCCCAGCCACGGTCCTTGCTGCACACAGCCAAGCGCAGCTCTGAGACCTGCGCCTTCACTAGCATGTAGACTCTGCACCCCCGCTGCATATGGAGTCTTGATGCCTCAAGCCAGGACTCCGCCGTTCAGGGCAACTGCAGGCAACAGACCTTGCCTCCAGTTCCCAGGGCCATGGGAGATATCTGGGCAGTCATGGCTCAGCCTTGGGGGGGTCCCCTAAGAGCAGTAACTGTGTCACCTTGCACCTGCTTCCTTGAGGAAACAGGGCAATCCTGGTACCTGCGTCCAGGTGTGGTTCTGGGGTAAACTGAGTCAGTCCACGGAAAGGGCTCAGAAGAGCTCCTGAATGGGGGTGTGTGGACCTGGTCTCATGTCACTAGGCGGTGACAGCAGAGCTGAGCTGAAGTCTGGGCCTTGCCTCTCACACTGGCTGTCACTGTGCAGAGTTGCAGCTCCTCACGGCTCAGAGACGAGTTAGGCCAGCCTTATGGAAGGTCACCAGGGCCACAGGTGCAGAACTGGGAAGGACAGCACTAGAGAGGCAGGACAGGACCCGGGCAGTGCACAGGGAGGGACGGCCAGGGGGAGTGTTCAGCAAGGTCACTGCCCTGGTCCACGCAGAGGAGCTCCATCTACAGTGGCAGCCGTGACATCGCACAGCAGAAGTGCTGCCTGCACATGAGGGCGCGAAGGGGAGTGCCAGCCATCACAGCGAAGCCAGATGACAGTCGCGCCCAGAGAAACCGTATTTCAGGGCTGGATCACCACACGAGTCTTTGGGGCTGCATTAACTGGGAATGGAGCCGTGCACCTGTCTGGCACCAGATGAGCCTTCTCAGGCTCGGCTCCTCTCTGTGGCTGGCCTGGAGAGCGGCTGATGGGTTAACATGCTGCGGGAGCTTGCAGATGCGCAGGGAGTGGCGCCCGCGAGGAACTCTGAGCCTCTCAAGGACAACCAGGTCAGGCAAGAGGCTCGTCCTGCGCCTCCTGGGAGAAGCTCGCGCCTCGTGGTGCTGCCCTGCCACCCTCTGAGCCGCCCTCAGGCTGCCAGACCCCCCAGAAGCTCACATGAGTGGGGAACTTCTGTCCAGGCAGAGCTCACGCCTGGGCCGTGGGATCTGTGCAGAGGCCACCACTGACCTCCTGTCTCCTGGAGGCGGTGAGGAGGAGTGTCCTGCCTTGATTCATGGGCAGCCTCTGGTGGCCGTGTCACGTTTGGACACAGCAACCCAACAGGAGATCAACACGGAACTCCTGGAAGACCACTCCCCGTCCTTGGGCTGCCTTCTATTTTAAAGTGACCCAAAGCCTAGGAAGCAACAATGACACAAGAGACGCCCCAAACTCTGCAAGTGGAGCCCCTGAGTCCCAGGAGAGGAGAAGAGGCCCCCAGTTGCCCCTACCCCACGTCCAGAAGCTTTGGAACTCCCACAGTGTGGCCTCAAAGTGACTTCCATTTCTGGGTGGGAAGGTGGCTGACAGGCTTCCCAATAAGTTCTCAAATGGGCACCTGGACTTCTCAGCCTCTGTCCCCATCTGTGTGGGACGGGCTGCTCCGAGGGCTCAGTGCTCTCCATAAGGGCCCGACATGTGCCGTTCTCACTGTGACCCATGCTGACCTTCCTTTGGTGTCTCACTGAGCACTGGCTGAAGGGTGGACATGCTGGCTACACTGTGGGTGGCCACCTCTGCTCACAGGGCAACCCCAGAGTCGTGCAGGATGCTGAGGAAGTCCACCACCCACTGACCTTGGAGAAACCTGGGCTTCACCCTGGTCTGAGGGATTTGGAACAGGCATACAAGTACAAGGAGCCCGGCCAAATGGCTCCCTGGGACCTGTGGCCACCTTCCAGCCATCTTGACACACACGGGTCTGAGGAGGCGATGGGCATAAACTGCAGGACCCTGGGCAGCCTGCCCTGGGCTCCATGGCCACACCAGCAACCTGCACGTGCTGCTCACGTCTCTGTGGGCCTTCCAGCGTGAGCCACCTGTTAAACTCAGCTCTTCCCTGCAGCCTGCATGGCGAGTAGGCGTGAGGGCAGCTGCTCAGATCACTTTGGGGGCCACGAGTCTCCTAAGCCTCCCTGACTGCCGTGTGGCGGTGATGTGGCCGGGCTCTCTAATTAGCAGGCTGAGGCGAGGTTGGACAGTTAGAGTCGCTCCTCACTCCCCAGGTGTCTTCCTCAGTAATAATTAAAAACCAAGGACCAGATATTTATAGCGTTCTGCAGGGAGGATGGCCGTGATTCCCGAGAATGTCAAGAGTGCACAGGGTGCGACTGTTCAAAGCCCTTCTGCCAGGTTTGCAGCTCAGGCTGTGGCACCAGGAATCTAAATGAGTTCTGTATTCAAATGACCAGGGAGGGACCTCTGCAGCACCACAGACATGACCGTGTTTGGAGATAATTAGGTAGGATGAGGTCCACTTTGCATCTTTATGAGAAGAACAGGACACAGACACCACCTGGGGACAACCACAGGAGTGCGTGGAGGAGATGATGTCTGCAACCAAGGAGAGAGGCCTCCGGAGGAGCCAGCCCTGACACACCTGGGCGGCAGACTCTGGGCTCTGGGGCTGCGAGGACACCTGAGGGGCAGTTACAGCAGCAGAGCAGTCAAGACACCCAGAGAAGGCCATTCTTCTCCCAGGGCCTGGTGTCTGCAGCCTCCGAACAGGAGTGCAAGGAAGTCCCGCCTCCCATGGTTCGAATGACAGCAGGTGGGTTCCCATGCGGTAGTATATTCTGTGTCAATGTATGTTTAATTTCTCAAAATATTCCATCAGCACATACCACTTTAGAAGGAGCCGTTGGCCTGGAGTGGGTGTGAGGGCTGTGCCCACGCCTTGTACACTTGTAGCCGGGATGAACAAGCAAGGACACACTGTCGTGACTGCCCCCAGCCTTGGAGTCGCCAGGAGCCTTTGCAGGGAAGCGGTTCTTCATGTGGTCGCCTGAGGCGGGCTGGCGTGTTAAAAAAGAAGAGCACCTGGGCAAACACAGGCTGCAGGAGCAGCTGCATTCTCGTCCTTTGTCCCTTTGGGAAACAACCACCGATGATCAAAACGCAGGCTGGGCCTGTGGTGGGTGCCCCTTTAAATAGAGCCTGAGCAGAAGAGGAGTCGGGCCACTTGGCCAGCATCCCGGGGCGCTTGGACTGACCTTTGCGCCGCTGTGCCTGCTGGACAAACAGACCCAGGCCCCTCCCCCGCGTCTTGACAAAATGAGCCCCCTTCTAAAGTGAAGCAGCATTATTGATCAAAGCGTAGGTGGCTCCATATGTACAGGAGACACAGCTGGCCTCACCCCGCGCGCTCACACACGCAGAGCAGACGCCCCTCTTATTAAAAACGGGTCAGATTGCATTGGAGGCCCAGCCTGCAAAATTAATGACAAGCTTGCAATGAGGTATCAGCATGGATTTGAGGCTTGTAATACAACGTGATTACTCGCGTATTTTATTAGCGGCCCGAGCAGCAGGCCCAGCCGGCTGGTATTTGACACACAGACAGGGATGCTCCCAGGCGCTCTGAGCGGCTGACTCACTTCAAAGTCCTCGCCCTGCTGGCTTGGTTTACACCTGAGCCAATTAGCCCGGGAGATCAGAGGAGGCCTGAAAGCAGAGCCCGGCCTATTCCTGGGCTGGAGAGAGTCACTGGATCCCAGGTAAGAGGATCCTGGAGAACAATAGCACATAAAGCAAGAGGGATGCCCGCGCCAGGATGCTGCTCCCAGGGCCGGGGCCAGGCTGGGCCAGGCTGGGGTGCGGCCGCCCTCGCTCAGGGGGTTTGTCGGGCTTTTGTTGGCAACAAAGGGGCTAATTGAAATGAAACGGCCTGCAGTCTGTCTGTTGGCACATCAAATATGCTGTAAGATATGCTGATTCGTGCTCCTCCTGAATTATTGAACATCACAGCTTCCAGAAATAAGTCAGAGGGGAGGGAGGGAGAGGGCGGGGACAAAGTGGCTCTGTTTCTGAAGGCTCCGGGTACAGGAGGGCTCCAGCGCCCGGCCATCTCCTTCACTCCTTCAGGAGCAGAGAGGGAGGCCAGCCCAGCCCCCTGCTTAGGGGTGGTCCACCCACAGGAGAGCTGGACGCAGGTGGAAGCCCACCTGGGCTAGCTAAGGGCAGCATCTCCTCCGGAACGACCAGGTTCTGCCTGTTATTCAGCACTCGGGCACCTTCCAGGGAAGAGCCACCATCCTGGGTGCTGGAGAAACCGGGAGCACGAGGCAGCGTCCTGCGGATCACAGGCTTCCACCCAGGCAGCACGGGCAGCTGTGGAGTCCACCTGATGATGTGGAGCCTGCCCTGCGGCACCTCAGCCACAGAGACAGGCACCTGGCTGTCAGTGGGAGACCCCAGAGGGAGGTCTGTGCAGATGTGTGCGTGAGGGGCCAGCCCTGTGCAGGCATCTGAACCTTCTAGAAGGTGGCTCACTCGGACGTAGGTGGGGCCTGGACTCTCCTCAGAATCACAGGGCGCTGCTCTCCCCGTGGGGAGCTGGGACCCTGCTATTTCTGGATCTTGCAACAAGACGGGGTTCCTGGAATTTGTCTTCACGCAGCGGTTCCTGGGTGTGTGGGTCAGGAGGGGGGTCCAGCCTGCGTGTGCCGTGCGTGCCTGGCTTTGCACTGAGGAGTCCCTCTCAGAGGCGCAGGAGAAGCAGGCCCATCCACTGTGCATGAAGGGACTGCCCCTGAGAATCTGGGCCACCAAGGACTGGGGGGGCCACTGTCACCCCTTCCTCATGCCACCCTCTCCCAGGTGACATGCTGGGGTGTGACATGTGCAGGTTTTCCTGGGCCCTTGTGTCAGTGCCAGGGATACCCCACTCCAGCCCGGCCTTGCTCTCACTTTTGTCCCCTCCCAAGGCAGGTGTGGAGAGACTCCCCAACATGTACGCACGCACACACACACACAAACCACACACCACACACCACACACCTGCAGATGCACACACATACACACCTGCAGATGCACACACACACACAACACACAGCTGTGGATGCACGCGCACACACACCACACACCACACACCACACACCTGCAGATGCACACACATACACACCTGCAGGTGCACAAAAACACACAACACACAGCTGTGGATGCACACACACACACACCACACACCTGCAGATGCCCACACACACACACCACACACACACACACCATACACCTGCGGATGCACACACACACACCATACACCTGCGGATACACACAAACACACTCACACACCACGCACCAAACACCACACACCACACACCTGCAGATGCACACACATACACACCTGCAGATGCACACACATACACAACTGCAGATGCACACACACAAACACCACACACCTGCAGATGCACACACACACACCATACACCTGCGGATGCACACAAACACACTCACACACCACGCACCAAACACCACACACCACACACCTGCAGATGCACACACATACACACCTGCAGATGCACACACATACACACCTGCAGATGCACACAAACAAACACCACACACCTGCAGATGCACACACACACACACCATACACCTGCGGATGCACACAAACACACTCACACACCACGCACCAAACACCACACACCACACATCTGCAGATGCACACACATACACACCTGCAGGTGCACACACACACAACACACAGCTGTGGATGCACACACACACACACCACACACCTGCAGATGCCCACACACACACACCACACACACACACACCATACACCTGCAGATGCACACACACACACCATACACCTGCGGATGCACACATACAAACTCACACACCACGAACCAAACACCACACACCACACATCTGCAGATGCACACACATACACACCTGCAGGTGCACACACACACACAACACACAGCTGTGGATGCACACACACACACCACACACCTGCAGATGCCCACACACACACACCACACACACACACACCATACACCTGCGGATGCACACACACACACACCATACACCTGCGGATGCACACATACAAACTCACACACCACGAACCAAACACCACACACCACACATCTGCAGATGCACACACATACACACCTGCAGATGCACACACACATACACACATACACACATACACACATACACACACACACACACCACACACCTACGGATGAACACACACACACCCCTGCGAATGCACACACACACACACCCCTGCGGATGCACACACACACACACACCTGCGGATGCACGCACAAACTCCTCCGCATCCTGTACAGCTGCGTTAGCACCTGTGCCCCGTGGGAGCCCTCCCACCATCTTCAGCCTCAGCCCCAGCCTCCCCACGACTCCACACCCAGCCTCAGGCTTTGGGGCTCAATGACCCACTGAATAGAGAGAAAACAGGAAGCCGGGCCAGAGTTGGGGCAAGGCCACGCTGCCCGTCACCACCCAATCCTCCAGCAGCTGGGGTGGTGACATTCACACAGGAGCCTGGAAGACCTGAGTTGCAGGATTGAGAACTCCAGGAAATTGACCTCAGGTGCACAGACCACAGCCCCCTCCTAGAGACACACAGAGCCACACGCCAGAGAGGGCGCAGGACCTGAGAGAGGGGCACGGGGGACAGGCACTCCAACGGCCACCACCTCGAGGGGCAGTAGGGACAAGAATGGGACCTTACGGGGTAGGGACAGGGACCACAGGGCACTCTGTGAACATCACGGGGAGGTCCACAATATTCATCAGTGCTTCACCTCGGCCAAGGTACCCTCCTGTGGACTCTGTGTGCCCTACACTATTGACCTCTCTTCTCTTCAGCCTAGATGAGGGACTGTCCTGTGGACTCTGTGTGCCCTACACTATTGACCTCTCTTCTCTTCAGCCTAGATGAGGGACTGTCCTGTGGACTCTGTGTGTCCTACACTATTGACCTCTCTTCTCTTCAGCCTAGATGAGGGACTGTCCCGTGGACACTGTGTGCCCTACACTATTGACCCCTCTTCCCTTCAGCCTAGATGAGGGACTGTACTGTGGACTTTGTGTGCCCTACACTACTGACCTCTCTTCCCTTCAGCCTAGATGAGGGACTGTCCCATGGACACTGTGTGCCCTACACTATTGACCCCTATTCCCTTCAGCCTAGATGAGGGACTGTCCCGTGGACTCTGTGTGTCCTACATTATTGACCCCTCTTCTCTTCAGCCTAGATGAGGGACTGTCCCGTGAACTCTGTGTGCCCTACACTATTGACCCCTCTTCTCTTCAGCCTAGATGAGGGACTGTACTGTGGACTTTATGTGCCCTACACTATTGACCCCTCTTCCCTTCAGCCTAGATGAGGGACTGTCCTGTGGACACTGTGTGCCCTACACTATTGACCCCTCTTCTCTTCAGCCTAGATGAGGGACTGTACTGTGGACTTTGTGTGCCCTACACTATTGACCCCTCTTCCCTTCAGCCTAGATGAGGGACTGTCCTGTGGACACTGTGTGCCCTACACTATTGACCCCTCTTCTCTTCAGCCTAGATGAGGGACTGTCCCGTGGACACTGTGTGCCCTACACTATTGACCCCTCTTCTCTTCAGCCTAGATGAGGGACTGTCCTGTGGACTCTGTGTGCCCTACACTATTGACCCCTCTTCTCTTCAGCCTAGATGAGGGACTGTCCCGTGGACTCTGTGTGCCCTACACTATTGACCCCTCTTCTCTTCAGCCTAGATGAGGGACTGTACTGTGGACACTGTGTGTCCTACACTATTGACCCCTCTTCCCTTCAGCTTAGATGAGGGACTGTCCTGTGGACACTGTGTGTCCTACACTATTGACCCCTCTTCTCTTCAGCCTAGATGAGGTACTGTCCTGTGGACTTTGTGTGCCCTACACTATTGACCCCTCTTCTCTTCTGCCTAGATGAGGGACTGTCCCATGGACTCTGTGTGCCCTACACTATTGACCCCTCTTCCCTTCAACCTAGATGAGGGACTGTCCCGTGGACTCTGTGTGCCCTACACTATTGACCCCTCTTCTCTTCAGCCTAGATGAGGGACTGTCCCGTGGACTCTGTGTGCCCTACACTATTGACCCCTCTTCCCTTCAGCCTAGATGAGGGACTGTCCTGTGGACTCTGTGCACCCTACACTATTGACCCCTCTTCTCTTCAGCCTAGATGAGGGACTGTCCCGTGGACACTGTGTGCCCTACACTATTGACCCCTCTTCCCTTCAGCCTAGATGAGGGACTGTCCCGTGGACTCTGTGTGCCCTACACTATTGACCCCTCTTCTCTTCAGCCTACATGAGGGACTGTCCCGTGGACTCTGTGTGTCCTACACTATTGACCCCTCTTCCCTTCAGCCTAGATGAGGGACTGTCCCGTGGACTCTGTGTGTCCTACACTATTGACCCCTCTTCTCTTCAGCCTAGATGAGGGACTGTCCCGTGGACACTGTGTGCCCTACACTATTGACCCCTCTTCCCTTCAGCCTAGATGAGGGACTGTCCCGTGGACTCTGTGTGCCCTACACTATTGACCCCTCTTCTCTTCAGCCTAGATGAGGGACTGTCCCGTGGACACTGTGTGCCCTACACTATTGACCCCTCTTCTCTTCAGCCTACATGAGGGACTGTCCCGTGGACTCTGTGCACCCTACACTATTGACCCCTCTTCCCTTCAGCTTAGATGAGGGACTGTACTGTGGACTTTGTGTGCCCTACACTATTGACCCCTCTTCCCTTCAGCCTACATGAGGGACTGTCCTGTGGACTCTGTGTGCCCTACACTATTGACCCCTCTTCCATTCTGCCTAGATGAGGGACTGTCCTGTGGACTCTGTGTGTCCTACACTACTGACCCCTCTTCCCTTCAGCCTATATGAGGGACTGTTCCGTGGACTCTGTGTGCCCTACACTATTGACCCCTCTTCCCTTCAGCCTAGATGAGGGACTGTCCTGTGGACTCTGTGTGCCCTTCACTATTGACCCCTCTTCCCTTCAGCCTAGATGAAGGACATCCTGTGGACTCTGTGCACCCTACACTATTGACCCCTCTTCCCTTCAGCTTAGATGAGGGACTTCCTGTGGACTTTGTGTGCCCTACACTATTGACCCCTCTTCCCTTCAGCCTACATGAGGGACTTTCCTGTGGACTCTGTGCACCCTACACTATTGACCCCTCTTCTCTTCAGCCTAGATGAGGGACTTCCTGTGGACTTTGTGTGCCCTACACTATTGACCCCTCTTCCCTTCAGCCTACATGAGGGACTGTCCTGTGGACTCTGTGTTCATTGCACTAATGACCCTCTCCTCTTCACCTCAGCTGAGGGACTCTCCGTGGCTCTCTATGGCACACACAGTACCCCGTTGGGTCCCGGAGTCTTGCACCTTGGTGTAGGAGACTTTCCTGTGGCTTCTCTGATACCCTGTGTTTGTTGCTGTCTTCTCTCCCTACGTCCATGAATCTTGCCCTTTCCCACCTCATGGAGAATGGACCTGGGAGATCTGCCCCCTGCCTTCACCTGAGATCTGAGGCTCTCCGTCTTCCTGGTGTCCTGCCCTCTTCATCCGGGTCCGTGTCCTTGCCCCTGAGCCATCCTACCTCCTGGCTGGGCACAGGGCTCCGAGCCCGAGTGTCCCTGGGCCCGTGGCTGCTCTCTTCTGAGGCTCGCGGGTGAACTGAGTCGTGGTGGGGGCAGAGAGTCCCTGCCTTCCAGCGGGCGGTGGTGGGACTCAGGTGTAGCCGGCAGAGCCGCCCCATGGAGACTCCATAACCTGCCATGGGCTCAGCTGGACCAGCTGCTGGGAAGACGGGTGTCCTTCCCTGGGACCCTCAGGCTGGGCGTGGTCACAGCCTCCTGGGGCAGCTGGGAAGTGGTTGGATGGAGCATCATCTTGTCTTCCTGGGGCTCCTCCTAGGACACGTGGGCAGCAGTAGCGCTCAGCTCTCCACAGGTCGGGGCCAGCAGCACAGGGAGGGCAGATACATGGCCGGCGGGAGAGCAGGTGCCCTGGAGCTCTGGCCTCCCTCTGACTTCACTGGGCCCTCACGTCCCATGCAGATCCACCTGGAGCCAACCGCACCCTCCCTCAGAGGTGGCTGATGCAGAGGGAGCTATGAGGTCCTGCAGGTGCAGAGCCACCCAGAGTTAGGGGTAGGGGCTCATTGAGGACCTTGACCTTGCCCACCGATGAGTGAGCTGGAGACAGAGTGCCCAGGAGAGAGGAGGCCACCAGTCAGTCCCCTTCACTGGTAATCCTCCATCTGGCTACCTGTCTTACTTACTGGCTGGACCAGTTACGGGGCAGTGCTGCTGCTCTCGTCCTCTGCAGAGCACCGTGCAGGGAGAGGCTGGAGAGTGAAGTTAAGATTGCCGGCTGGAGGGCCTCTCTCCCTAAGGGGAGCACACAGGACCAGGAGCAGGATGGGCGCACTGTCCAAGAGCAGAGGCAGCCAGGCCAACCTGCCAGGAGGCAGCAGCCACCAGGAACCAAGCAGCCACACACAGGGCAGCTAGCCACCAAGCCACGCTGCACTGTCCCTGGGCACTGAAGCACCCGAGCGGATTTCCTGCTCCATGCTCAGAGCCCCTAACTGCTGCCTGCTCTGTGAACCCAGCACCACCCTCTCTGTGTGACTGGGACAGCCGTCCAGCTCTGCTCGTCTCTGAAGCCTGAGGTCCACGTTCCTTTCTTTTGCGGTCTCTACGGGGTCACATGGGCTGGTGCATGGCCTCAGACCTGATGGCTGCACCCCCATTGCCTCTTCTCCAGATGTTGAGAGCCACAGCCGAAGGGGCCCCAGCAAACTTCCAGCTTTGATACCTGTTTTTCAAGTTTAGTCTGAAAATCTTCTAGCTCTCCATTTCTAATTGTCTCTTGCTGTAACATTTGCTGCTGTTGCTGAAGAGTATGCTGTAGAATAACATTTTGCTCAGTGGTCTCTTGAAGACTGTGATTTTTTATCTTTAGATCTTTCTGCAAACAGTATACCTCTTCAGATTTCTTCTTCAGCTGTTTTTCAAACTTTTCCTTATTTCCTTCCAATTGATTCAAATGCAAGGCAAGCTCTTCCTTACAAATTTCTAATGCTGAATCTAGTTGTCTAACCTTGATTGTTTCTTCAGATACTTGATTCTGTAATGCTTTCAAAGCTTCATCTTTCTTCATATTTTCCTTTTCCATTTCCCCTTTGCTTTCCGTCAAGAGTCTATCTAGTGATTCAACATGATGCTGTTTACATATTATATCTTGTTGCAACATCGACATAGTCTTTTCTTGTTCTTTAAATTGTTGGTCTTTTTTCTCTAGTTGAGCTTCAAGTCTTTCAATCTGTTTTTCCATTTCTTTATGTTGTTCAAGATGAATTTTCTTTGCTTTTTCAAAGGCTAAGCAAATTTTCTCATGCTCTGTATTGATATTGGTTTCTAGACTCCTTATCTTTTCATTCTTTTCCATAAGTTCCTGTTCAAGTTCTGCATTTTTTGCAGCATCTGATGAATAAGCAACTATTTTTCTTCTGTTTCTCTAGAGTTAAAAGCTGAGAGCATTTCTTTGTCATTTCACTTTCTAGTTTGATAGAGTTTGAAGCTTTCTCTAGAAGCTCCTCTTGAATCAGTTGAAATTGACTAGTTCTGTGAGCCATGTTAACCTTCAGATCAGAATTCTCAGCTTCTATTTGCATCAGCTTAGTGTGTAATTCTTCTATTCCAGTAGCAAGTCTTTGCCTCTCTCTTTCATATTGCTTGTTCATAGTCTGTTGATTGCGGTCTTTTATAATTTCAGCTTGATTACCACCTAGTTTTACAGGTTCTGTTTCTAAAGTAGTCAACTTGCCACTTTCTTGGCTATTCTTACAAATAATGTTCTGAGATAACTGGTTTGCAGTCAGATTTGCATGAAGCTTTTGAATCTCCACCTCTTTTATTGCAAGCTATAAAATGGAAAAGGAAAATATGAAGAAAGATGAAGCTTTGAAAGCATTACAGAATCAAGTATCTGAAAAAGCAAACAAGGTTAGACAACTAAATTCAGCATTAGAAATTTGTAAGGAAGAGCTTGGTGCTGATAATGCCAAGGTCACGGGTTTGTTCCCCGTACGGGCCACCAAATGCCGCAGTCTGGCTGGGCATAATTCAGGAGCCACTTGTCAAAAGAAACTAACTTTATTTTTAGAACCACACATGCCAAACAAAACAGCTCCTCAGGAAAAACCCTCAGAGCCCAACTGCCACCACCGGCTTCCCACAAGCCTCTCCCCCAATCACCAGCCTCTCCACCTCCCACAATCCTCCTGCTCTTGAGGCCGATTGGCTGGGTCGTGTGGGCGGAGCCAAAAAAATTCCCCAATGAGCAGCTCCGTGGTCTGAAAGGGCAGGGAAACAGCCCAATGAGCATCACCGCAGAGGAGCCAATCAGCTAGAAGTTGCTGGGGCCGCTGTGAGCCAATCATCAGCTGGCAGTCTGAAAGTTTGCTGGCAGCTGGAAGTTTGCTGGGGCCCCTTGGGCTGTGGCTCTCAACATCCAGACTCTCCCAAGCCACCTCCTGAGGTCACTCTGTCCCCATCCTCCCTACCCCAAGGTGGCTGCTTGGAGGCCAGTAAGGAGTTCAGACAGCAGGTGGTGTTCTCTGTCCTCCAGGCAGGACCTCAGACGTGGAGTAGGAGAGAAGGCCGTAAGGGAGTGTGGGGCTGGAGGCTGGGGGTCAGGAAGCAGGCTCCTCCTGAGGAGGGGACTGGCCGGGAGAGCTGGGCTGGGAAGTCTTGGAGCGCCCTACAGGGCTACCTTCAAGACAGAGCCACCCAGTGCAGGGCCAGGGCCTGTCACACCGTCCCTGGCTGGAAACTGGCTGTGAGCCGCAGGCCCAGGCCCCTGCGTCACCTCCTTCTGTCTCTCAGGGCCAGCTAGAGGTCGAGGGGAACATCTCCACGGCCTCCACAATGCCAGGAAATGCCTGACTGATGACAAAAAAGGTCGGATTGGTGACAAAGAGGAACAAATGAGACTCTAGACAGAACTGACTAAGAACAGTGCCATCTTATCAATAATTGCATTAAATGTAAGCAGAAGGAACTCTCCATAAAGACAGAGATTGTCAGGCTTAGGTAGAAACTGACTATTTTCTGTTAGAGATGTGCCTTAAATATCAAAACAAAAAGGACCACAGGTCAAAAGGACAGAGGCTCCCAGGCCTGCGCAGCTTTCCTGTGAAGGCCGAGGGTTCGCCAGGTCAGGTCAGGTCAGAGGACCTCAGCCGAGGAGCACCACTCAAACACCTGATGGATGTCCTGACCCCAGGGGCCTGGCCAGCTGCAGTGCACCCAACACAGGCCTAAGAAGTGATTGTCACAGAGCAAGGGCCACGTGGGCTTCAGTCCTCGCCCAGCTCCTGGGGACGTCTGGACCTCCACTGCCCTTCCTGGCCCTGGACCCACTTACAGCCCCAGAGCTCCCCCTCTGGGCCACACCTCCACGAATCTGTGAACACTGCAGAGAAGGATGGTGCCCAGCGCCAGGCTCCATGCCTTCCAGGCCCATTTCAAGGGCTCATTCCCTCCAGGGTCACCCGCCGCCGTTAGTAAGAATGGCTGCCCCACAGTTGGCCCCGTGTTTCTCACAGTATGGGATGAAAGCTGGGCTGAGAACAGCTGGGCAGCCGGGGGGTTCAGAACAGAGAGGCCTCCGGCATCCCTCCTGCCAAGCTCCGGCCCTCTGCTGCCCTCCCTGGCTTCTGTGGTGCGTCCTCGTAGGTAGCACCCTACGCTGTGAGCAGGCACATGTCTGCGAGCTGTTCTGTGTTAGAATCTAAACCCAGGAGAGGCCTTCCACCTTCCTTCAACACAGACAAATCCGATGACAGACACAGAGCTGAAAGGCAGGTGGGTAGACAGGGGCGAATATGAGATAGATAATAGGGAGAGACCAGCTGGGAGGAAGACAGATAGAAACAGGTAAGGAGAGACAGACAGAGGGACGGGTGGATGATGGATGGATGGATAGATGGACGGGTTATGAATGGATGGAAAGAAAATAAATGGCTGAATACGACCAAAATACACCTCTCCATTCCCTCTGCCTAGAGGTGACACCTACCTCCCAGCCTAGGGAAACAGCTCTAGAAAGAAGGAGAGAGATTTGGCAAAGAGGATGCTGCAGGAAACCATTATAATATTTAAAGGTGCAATGACTCTCAACAGGCTCCTGAGAGGGGACTTCGAGGAGGGAAGGTGTTTTGAACAAGCACATAACAGGAAACTCAAGGGGGACGCTCAGGGGTGCGATGCACACGTGGAGAAAGGACGTAGCACAGTTAACTATTTTTTTCTAAAATTAAAGCAACAGTCAAACGAACATGGTGCAGTCTTCTCAGTAGGGTTAGGCCCTGGGCAGATGGAGAGGAACAGAACAAGGTGCAGAGGTGTGGGGGAGGAGCATCCACGGGTCAGTGTCCCACTGGCCGCCTGCTGCCCCCCCTAGTCCTTCCTCGGGACACTTCCTGCCAAGCAGCCCTCGCTGCCCCCATCCCTCGCTGCCCCCATGCTGTGGCCCCAGCTCTTTAAAGCAACTTTTTCCCTTCATTGCATTGAACTTAGGTTTCCCAGAAACAACTCGTGCTTATTCAAATGCTTGTTTTATCTCTTCAGTGGAATCTGATAAGCTGGATTACAACAATAACCTACCCATGTCTACCAGCACCCTGCGCTGCTGAGCCTGGGGGCAGTCTGGCCTCCAGGTGACCCGTCCCCAGGGTGGAGAGCACTGCCTCCTGGCAGCCCAGGTCCTGCAGGTGGATCCAGACTAGCCCCCCATCCCAGAGGCGCTCCTTCATCCATCACCCTCCACAGGAGCACCACACAGTGTCCGACAGAGCTCTCTCCTCCCCTCTGGTCTCACTGCCAACTCGTCTCTGTAACTCTTCTGTCCCCTTGTTGCAAGGCACTCAGGGAAGCTCTGGGTGAACAGCAGACCAGGCTTCCGTCCTCCCAGGACTTGGGCATTTTGCACACCTCAGACCTTGATTCACTGTGGTGGCCACTTCTCCAGCGCAGTCAGAAAGAGGGCACCAGTCCCTTGCCCTGCTGGACCATAGCTGTGCTTGGTGTGAGGAGGGGACCTGCAGGTCAGCCTCCATCCACCAGCTGCCCTGAAGCCCCTTCTGCTGCAGACCTAGGTCAGATTAACCCAGGCACAGTAGCAAGTACCAGCTCAGACCTGCCCACCCACCTCCACCCCAGCCCCGACCTCTGCTCCCCAGGCCAAAGAATCCGCTCCTGGCTCCTTAGGCACTTCTCACTCGAGCTGGCATTTCCAGGTCCACATGCCAGTTCTGATTCTCTGGGGCTGGAATCTAAGTATAGAATTCTGACTACAGAAGATGACGATTTAGTGGACCGATTTCCTAACTCCCAGTATGCACGCACATGCAGACACCCATGTGCACACACCCCTGTTCACAACCGCCAGCCCCACAGCCTATGGTCTCCTTTCTAGTACTGACTCCACCTTTGCTTTTCCCGGATCCCATGGTTTTCTTGCACCTGTCACTTATCTGTACCCAAAGTCTGCTGGAGATGGGAAATTGCTCTTGGTGCAGAAGGTGCATCACGCCACTGGCTATGTCACTCAGTGGGAGGGAGTGTCCCTTGATCCTGCTGCCCAAGGCTGACGTTGAACCCAGCTCCCAGCAGCTGCCCCTGCAGGCTGGCCACTTCTGCACTTTGTCCATGCTGGGTGCTACGTCTGGGAACCTCCCCTCATCCTCTTGCCTGAAGCACAGCAAGGCGTCAAATCAGGGCCTTGTGAGTGCCAAGCACGTGCCCCCCCCCACCTCCCCAGCGCCTGCAGGAGAGGCGGTGCATGGACACTTGGCTTATTTCAAATCACTTCTGAATTTTACCATTACATGTGAAACAGAATGCTTTAGAGATACTTGAATGAATGTATACATGTGTGCACACCCATAGAATGCATATGTATGTGCGTGCACACATATACGTTTTGCTCCAACAATACTAGTCTGAGCCGTAAGTTGACTAAGGTTCCTCAGCGTGGCCTGGCCACTTGTCTCACTGGGCATGCCCTCCAGTGTGCACGAATGGCAGCAGAGGTTGGAGCAGCAGCCAGCTCCTGCTTGGAGAGATGCCCGGGCACCTCAGCTGGGTAGGAGCCCAGATAGTACTCCTCTCAGGTGGGCCTCCAGCAGCCGACCTAGCTCCTATGGGCCCATCTCCCAAGTCTCTTTTCCTCAGCACGTGGTCTGCCTTGGAGGTTGCTCAGCCTCCTTTTGAGGCCAGTTGGCCAGGGAGGCCTCCCCTGCCCTCTCAGACCTAATGTGCTGCCGGGCTCACGACCTCCTCTCCACCCCAAACTGTCACCATCACAGGCACACACTTCACCTGCTTCCTTCTGCAGTCTCTGGCTCCCCCAGTAGACAGCCTCTGCTCCATGCACAGTGCCACGGCTGCTTCCCACAAACGTGCCTGCGTGAAACCCTGGCCCTGGGCCACGAGGCTGGGGAGCCCACACCCACCGCACTCTATTCGCCCAGCGCCAACATCCCCCAAGTGCTTTCCAAAATAAAACGCGCTCTTCCTTTGATGATGTGAAGAGCTAGAGAGCCATTTAAGATTCTTGCTGGATTCATTTTATGAAAAGAACAAATTAATTTTCAAATATGTAAAAAGTACTCCAAGTCTTAAATGTGTGATTTGTGAAAATTTTTATACATATGATGAATATCATTTTGTGCTCATCGTATTAAATATTAACCCTCAAGAGATACGCGGCACCCCGGGAAATCCCAGCGCACCTCCTTAGCACTTCAATGCAACGCTCTTTTAATTATGTCTGCAACACAGGCCTCTGCTTTGTGAGGAGCAGTGAGGACCGTGCCTGGGATCTGACAGGCCTGTGGCACTGGTTGTCAGGTGCAGGCGGGGTGCCTGATGGCTTGCTCTCTTTTCCCCAAATACTCCCCTCCACCCAAGGTGGTGGGGCCCACAGCCTCACGCCCAAGGGCTGGTGGTGGGCGGGGCATGGAGAGTTTCGCCAGGCACCCTCCCAGGACTCGGAGACAGGAAACGTCTTCCTGAATCCAGGCTTTAGGGTTCCTGTTGTCACTTAGCTACCTGCAGCCTGAATGCAGCCTGGGGCCTTGTTTTTAGCTATTCTCTGCTTCACAGGACATCTACAAGGTAGCATGGAGTATCTCCAGGTCCTGGTTTTCTAATGTGGGTAAATTTGTTACTGTAGCAGAAACTATGACGGTTAAAATAAACAGTAGCTTTTACAATAGGAGACTATTAAATTCAAATTTACTTAGAGGTTTATAAAAAATAAGTGTCATCCCAGCAGCTCAGGAGGCTGAGACAGGGGATCATGAGTTCAAAGCCAGCCTCAGCAACAGCAAGGTGCTAAGCAACTCAATGAGACTCTGTCTCTAAATAAAAAATTCAAAATGGGGCTGGGATGTGGCTCAGTGGTCGAGTGCCCCTGAGTTCAATTCCCAGTAACCCCTCCAAAAAACTCATTATTCCTAAATAATTTTAAAACACATATCAATGTTTTAAAATTAAAGTGCTTCATTGTTTTTAATGTATTGAATCTTAAGAGTAACACTGAATCTTCAGTTATTTAATTCTCAATATTGAATAAGAAACCAAAAAACCAGCTATGGCCCAGGTCATTTATACTAATACAAAAAAGAAAGCCCCCTGTAGCAGGATCTCTTCGATATTACCCAGAGAAGGTGTAAAATTCCTGAAGCTTTAAGGGAAGACCTTCCTCCAATTTGCCCCTGCTCATATGACTTGGCCATAAAGTCCCATGGGGTTCTTGGGGACTGAGCTGCCAGCCACAGCAGCAGGGAGGAGAGACTTGTCCCTGGAGAAAGACAAAGAATAAATACCGCACTCAAAATCTGCAGTTGTCACGGTGGAATTAGCTGTCACAATTTCTCCAAACACCTCCCAGGGGACAGCCCTGGGTTTGGTCCCTCTCCACCCTGTGCTCGCTCTCTTCCTCCCTGTTTGTGACCTACCTACCCCAGAAAGGCTGCACTCAGATGCTTGTGTGATTTTAAGAAACTTCCTCAAAGGAACACGGAGCAGTTGGGGTTAGAAGCCAGTTGCCAGGGAGAGGCATCAGAAAGCCAGAGGGAGTCTCCCCGCTGTGCCCTCTGCCTGCCACCTGCCACCCACCACCAGTCACCTGGACACCATTCCACCTGGAGCTGGGCATCAGCGTCCCAAGGGAATGAGTGAAGGTTTTCTTTTTTCTTTTTTTTTCTTTTTTCATGGCAATGAATTGAATGAAATTTTAAAAAATAAATTTAAGTAAAGAAATTAGAAAGATGATCTGGATAATTAATAACTAAGTCATGACAGAAAAAGGTGTGCATGTGTATCTAGACTCCCCCTCTCACCTGGGCTGCGTCACTGCCACGGGAACCTCTGCACCCGGCCCTTGCATTGGAACAATGTATCATTCCACCATAGCAGCCTCGCGGCCTCTCACGGCCTCCCCGGCTCTGAGCAGAAATGAGCGAGAGGGCGCCGTGGAGAAGGACTTCACACTGAGAAGAATGAGAGGTTTATGAGATAACTTTCCAGGAAAGAGTTTATTTTATGATTTTTTTTTAACCAAATGACAGTTCTTGAACGCGTTCTGCTGGGTCCCGAGGGAAAACAGCAGCACAGTTGTGTCTTGGAGGGCGCAGCTTGCCGTCTTGACGTCAGATGAGGACAGCAGCTCTCCCTCCTCCTTCCCGACGTGCAGCTGCTGCTCCGGCCACTCCGACCACTTCCTGGAGTGACCCTTGCAGGCGCCAACCTTCACCTCAAGCCCTCCTCCGGGAAGCAGAGCTGTGGCCGGACCCACATCACTCCCATCATGGGTTCTGTGCAGCCCTTGGAGCCTCTGCTGAGGAGGCCACCGTGGGAGACCCTCCGTGGCTCACTTTCCTCAGAGACCCTGGAAATGCACCGTGAGGGAGTGCCGTGGCCATCACAGTCCCCAAGCTGTTGACCTCCCGGCTCCTCCTCGGGAGCACCTTTGTTGACAGGGACTCTGACACATTTCACACTTGAGACTTGTGGGCACAGAATCCAGGGCTCAGAAATGCTGTGCCATTTATTTGCAAATTACCAGGCACTCACTTAGCCAAGGGAGGACCCAGGGTCCCTGTTCCACAGTGATGCTCAGGACGCGGCATTTCAGGTGCAGAGAAGCCTTGTTAGAAACACCTAGTGATCGTCCAGCCACGGTTATTCCTGAGTCGGGTAAATTTACTTATTTAGTTTGAAAAATTCAGAAATTTCTGTTTTCTGTCGGCAGCTTTTCCCCAATATTAAAGAATGCCTAGACTTCTCCTTTCATATTAATTACATCTACTTTATCTGGTCCCATCCAGTCAAGAGAGGTCAACTCTGGTGCCCGCAGCTCTTCCTGTGCTCTCTGAACCTGCTCAGGACAGGTGGCACCTCCCGGCCACTTGGTCTTGGTTCTCATCGGTGACTTTTTGCAAGATGACGGAGCCTCTCTGCACATTCTCACATTCCTTTCTTCTTTCCTTCTCCCCAGGCCACTCCCCAGCATCTCTCACTGGGCTCTGCTTCCGCAGATTCGATCTGTTTGGACTTGTGTCTCCGTGCCTGGCTTATGTCACATAGAATCCTCCAGGTTCGTCCATGTTGTTCTGATGCCAAGCCTCCCTTTTCTGGGCAGAGGAATATTCCTCTGAGTGTGTGCCACATTTCCTTCACACCTCACCTCTGGCCCACATTATGACTGCGCTCAATGCGGGTGGGGCGTCTCTGCCACTCAGGGATCTCATCCCCTTTGGCTATACAATGAGGAGCGTAATACGGAAGGCAACTTTCTGCTCCTAGTGTCTGAGAATCGCCGTGCTGTCCTGTGCAGTGGCTGTTGTTGAGCACAACCCCCAGTGGTGCCCGGGAGTGGGTCCCTTCCTGCACACCGTGCAGGCTTGCTCTTGTCTATTGAGGAGAGTCCTCTGGAAGACCTAGGTGTGCCCATATTTCCAGCTTGCAGGCTTGGAAGCAATTCTAAGAAATACACGAATCTCAACTGTTGAGCCAGGAGTGTGATCCTCCTGTGATTCTAAATGGGTCCTCTCTGTATTTGGGTATAACTGGATTTGCTGTTAGAGAACCCTTGGTACTTCAAGTTCCGGCCAGCGGTCCACTTTGTCACTTGCTGTCTCCCCTATTTGCTATGGCATTTCCAGGGTGACGGTGACAGGAAGTGTCATCTGGGATAAGATGTTTTCACCAAGGTAAGCAGAGTCTCAATCCCTAAGTGCTGACCAGACACAAGGACATCTTTCTAAAGGAAGTTCCAGAATTTGCCTTGGCCTTGGGGCGGGGGGGACTGTGTTAATTCATTTTTCCAAACAGTTATCAGGGGGCACTGAACTGGTCCCAGTGCCTGGATAAACTGTGAGGGAGACCGAGAGCCCCAGCACTTGTGGGACTTCTGCAGGTGGAGACGATTATGCAGAGAGACGTAGGTCCTGTTGTGGCCGGTGGCACCTCCTGACAAGGGGACAAGCAGCATGTCACTTCCTGGTGACCACATTCCCACCACTCTGTGTGGAATGGCCATGTTTTGGGTTCTGGGATTCCCAGGGGTCAGCCAGACGAGGACCTGAGCTGTCCTCTTAGCCACCTGCTTAGCTGCAGGACTGAGTGTGGATCTGAAGTGTCCCCAGAGGCCCTGGGGTTGAAGGCTTGGCCCCAGCCTGTGGCACTGTTGGGAGGTGCCTTATCACGTGATGGAAAGTGGCCAGCACACAGGGACCCTTCCCTGATGCACAGTGAGGCTGAAAGCTCCCCCCACACACTGCCTGGGCCCCGGGCTCTCGCGAGAGGAAGCGCCAGCCAACACCAAAACCAAACCCAGGTCTGGAGTGGGATTCACAGAGAGGTGCTGGAGTCCCTGCCTAATAACATGGCGGCAGGGATGGGACAAGGGGGAGGAAGAGGAGAGAAGAGAAAGAGAATCTAAGTCACCAAAGAAAGGAAAGTAGCACACATTTCATTTTGATAATCAGAGGCATTTCTGAATATAGGAATTTTTGACAAATGATGAAAACATCACCATCATCATCTCACATTACCTGCCTTTAAGAAACCCTGGGTGCTAAAATAAGGAACATTCTTATACTGAACAGGGACATTTCCTGACTGTGCCATGGAAGTGACTGAGTCAATCAATAACCTCTCAAACCAGGATATCAAGTAACTTCAACGACACCTTCAAGATTTCAGAGAAAAAACGGATCATGATGAAACTTGCTCCTGGGGACAAGGTGTTCATTTTCCTTGTTCTTCTCACGAAATGCAATTAAAAGTGGGGTAGCAGATAGAATTCCGGGACCCACAAACTGTGGGAGCTGGAAGGAGGACCATGGTGGGAACCCTGAAGCCAGGGAAGGGCCAGTGCTGACCTGAGAGGCCGCTTTTGTCTGAGAGGCCTCAGCCTGAACCTGAGGAAGTCGGGAACCCGGAGAAGTCAACAGGGGAGACCGGACGTGGCAGATGTGCTCTTTTGGACAAAGCACCAAGAAAGGAGCCACCCACCAAGATGGAAAACTTCAGACAGTGGACACCCTACTCAAACCAAATGCCACATAAAATCCTGTGACCCGAGCAGAATCATACCAGCCAGGGCCAAGGGGAAGACTGACCTCCAGGCCTTGGGGCTGGACGAGATGTCACCACACCACCTCCAACAGCATCACAGAAACCATGGGAAGATGAGGTGCTCATCGCCATGAGGCAGAAAGGGGCCCCAATCTAGGGTCAGAGGAGACCACAGAGAGCCGGAACTGCCATCCCTAAGTATCAGGAGTGAGACTCGCCCCTATTATGAGGCAGCATTAGAGGGCGCCAGTGGAGGGTCTAGACTCACACCACCCAGAGGTAACGAGGTCATTCTACCGGTAGGGCCCGTGGAGGCCACGTGAGCAGCCACATGTCCATCCCACCAGGCAGTGATAAGGCCCCTCAGGGGTCAAGGGAGCTCTGTGTGAACCTGGGCCTCCAGGGTCAGCCTGCCCACTGCTGGGGTGTGCCTGGGAGGGCCAGCCCACTCAAGGTGCAGGTGCATTCCTGAGTCTCAATCGGATGTGAAAATTCTGAGGTTCCAGTCAATGCCCATTCCCTCACAAGACGCAGGACCTTCCTGAACTGAAGGGAACAAGACTGTCCATTGGTGCAAAAGCTGAAATGACAGGGCTGTGAGGTCATCGCACACAAGACATGGCAGAGCTCGTCAGCAAACTATGAGAGGCCTTCAGATAAAAGAAAAGATGGACCTTTCAGAAAGAAACAGAAGATACAAAAAGTCAAGTGAAATTTTAAAACTAAGAATATAACGACTTCAATAAAAAATTCAAGGTGTTTTCTTGACACTGACACTGTTTCTTCAAAACAGAACATGAGAAATTTTTGCCAGGTTTGAGTCACAGAGAAATAGGCTGGGGAAATGTTGCCAGTGCCTAGAGGTGTAGGGGACCAAAGCACACCACACTCCTGTCATTGGGGGTCCCAAAAGGAGAAGGGGGCTGAAAAATACCATACAAAACAAAGGTTCAAAAGTATTCCAGTACCAAAAAAGACACCGACCTGTGTATTGGAGAAGCCAAGCAAAACTTCTTCAGAAAAGAAAAAAAAAAATTCAACAGAACAAATTACCAAAGATTTGTACCAGAACTCATTCTAGACAAACTTCTGAAACCTAAAGACAAAGCCAAGTTTTGAAAGAGGTAAAGAGGTGTTCCTTGCCTATGGGAGAATTTATCCAAATTGCAGCCAATTTCCATACTACCTCCAAAGAAAGGAAAGTAGCACACGTTTCATTTTGATATTCAGTGGCATTTCTGAAAATAGGAATTTTTGACAAATGATGTTTTGTCATTTCCAGACCCCAGAAAGAGGGCGTTCAGCGTTATTTTAGTTACTGAAAGCAAAGAACTATCCACCCAGAGTTCTTAGCCAACAAGAGTGTCTTGAAGAAGGGCAGGTATATGGAGACCCTTGGTGACAATGCAAACTAAGACAATGTGCCACCAGGTGATGGGCCCTAAAAAAGAGGGTAAAGGGATTTCTTTAAATGGAAAAAGAATGATAATAACACAAATTTTAGAATATCAGGATAAAAGAAAGAAGAGCAGAAAGAGTACAACTGTGGAAAAATACAATGTTTTCCTTTTCTCTTGATTTTTAAAAATTATGTTTAAAGATTGAAACAACAACTTTAAAACACTACAAACAAGGAGGATAATGACAGAGAAAGTTTCTGACTCTCATGAACTGGCAAAAAGTGGTCACAAGTTTATTGCAATAAATTACATACGAATAATGTAAAACCTGAGTACACCAAAAAATTTAACAGAGAAATAACATTATCAAGTTGGTGAAACTGAATTTGAAAACAAAGTTCAGATAACCCACAGGAAAGCTTGACAAAGAAACAGAGCAATGAGAAACAGAACAAATTAGAAACCAAAACAAAGATCTTACTTAAATCCTAAGATATCCATAAACACATTAACAGTAAATGGCTCAAATATATCAATTATAAGACAGAGATTGGTAGAGTGGATCTAAAACAAAAATTTAGCCCATCTTTGAGAAGTCTAAAATAAACTCTCTTCAAACACAACAAAGGGACCAGGTGGAAAACCCAGACAGAGAGCCATCCTACAATATGCCCAGATTATTTTTGACAAAATGTCAAAAGCAGTTCAGTGGACAATGAGTTTTTCAAAATGAAGTTAGGTGCAATCAGAGAAGGAAAGGCAAAGGAAGAACAAGGAAGGAAGGAAGGAAAGAAGGAAGGAAGGAAGGAAGGAAGGAAGGAAGGAGGGAGGGAGGGAGGGAGGGAGGGGAGGGAGGGAGGGGAGGGAGAGGCAAAGAAAGAAATGAAAATAATTAGAAAATATTTGGGATTTGTTGCAAGGTAAATAATTCTTAGATTTGTCACAAATCATGATACATAAAAGGAAAAACTGATAAATAGGACTTCAACAGAATGAAAACGTTTTACTGTATGGGAAAAAAACCTGTTAAGAGCGTAAATATCAAGCTACAGACTGGGAGAAACCATTTGCCAACCACGCGGCCATCAACGGTGAGTACTCAGGTAATATAAGGACTCTCAAAGCTCAATGTTGAAAACTAATTCAAGTAGAAGTTGGGAAAAAGCCATGAACAAATATCTCACTGAAGAAATGTACAGAGATGTAGAACAGCACATAAAAATGCATTCAGCATCACTAGCAGCCAGGGACAGGTAAGTTGATATCACAGTAAAACAGGATCACACATCTATCAAAACTTCCAAAATTAAAAAGCAATGACACCTAACGCTGCAAGGATCTGCAAAGGTCGACTCGCTGAAGTGCTTCTCGCAAGAAGGGCAGACGGTGCCATTGTTAATTAAGGCAGTTTGGCGATTTCTCAGAAAGCTAAATGTGCAGCCGCCATTTGACCCAGCAAGTGTGCTCTGGTGGGGACTCATACCCACAGAGGCTTTAGGTGTGATGGCCAAACCAGAAAAAAGCAGGTGTCCTGCAGTGGGCAAGTGGTACCCAACCCGTGGCAGTCCACACCATGGACCAGCACCCAGCAACAGGGAGGAGAGGACCTCCAGAGAACTATGCTGCCCATCTCCACAAGGTCACTCTGCATGGCCGCCCTTGGTGAACCTCGTGAGATGCTGAGTGACGGGAGAGCTCATGTGTGACCACCAGGGCTCAGGAGGGCATGAGTGCAGGGGTGTGGACCTAGAGGTGCTGGGAGAGACCTCCCCCCAGAGGGGATGACGGGCACCTCCGTGGGCAGCAGCTGGCCCTGGTGTGATGCTGCTGGGTTGATCACACCACCCACCCTTGGAGAACTGAGATGCGTGGCTTCTGTCCTTACTGATGAATGTGTGTGGATCCTCAGCTTTCTCAAAATTAAAATAATATTAATAATTTAAAAATATATAGAAAAACTTGACCAGTTTTCATATTTTGAAAAAATGTAGGATGAAGTCAGTTACTTACACATGTTTCAGGTCGATAGGTTAATAGAGAAGGGATAGATTTACAATTAGATGCCACCAATGTAATACACATGCAGAGAGAAAACATTCTGCATTTACCCTAAGTGGACTAAAAAATAAATGGAAGCATCTTTGCATATTTGAGACTCAACATGTTTGAGCAGCATCTAGGTAGGCACCTGTCACGGTGGCCTCGATTAGTCCCTCCATGGATTTGTTCTCACACAATGGTCTCCTTCTCCGGCAAGAAGCCAGAGGAAAGCAGGAACATTCTGAGAGCAAACGAGCACACACCAGAGAATGAGCAGGTGAGATGGCTGAAGCATCTCCGTGAGTCTAAGAGGCAGAGACCTGAGACATGCAGAAACTGTAGGAGCCTCTGATAGTTGGAGGAAGGAAGCTGAGAAGGTCTCTATGTCTCTAAATAAATATGCACTTTCTTAATGAAAATAAAGCTCAGAACCCTCTGATTTAGTCCTTGAGATGTCCAGGTGCTGACAAAGCAGCGTGACAGGGTCCTCCGAGGGAGGACAGTCTCTCCAGCCCTAAACTCACCCCTGACAAAAAACCCTGATTCAGTAGGCCTGGGTGGGGCCAGGAGCCTATTCAAGGGTTTCCAAGTGCCGGGGTTTGGGGCTGAATGTCACGGAGAGTGGGGCGTCAGGAAGCCTTCGGAAGCATGGAATCCTCCCCAGGAGCAAGGCTGTTCCCACTGGGATGAACAGCAGCTTCTGAGTGGCCAGAAGCACGTTCAGGTTCGTCTTTCTTTAAAGCCTGCTTCAATAGCGTCCTAAGAATACTCATTTTTCTTTAATCCCACAGATTTTTTTCTCCTCGTTTATGTTTGAGAAACTACTCATTTGGAAATGAAAGTGATCAAAATGATGCCCAGTAGCCATGATGCACCAGCACTCTCACTTCCTGGGTACACCGACCCCTCCTGAAACAAGGGGCATGTCACTTTACAACTCTTCCTGTTTAGGAAAAGTAACGAGTCCGTCCCCACTGCCTTACCCCATTCCCCAAATGCTGGGCCAGGAAGCTCTGACACTCAGCCTCCTACAATTCTTACTTCCCAAATCCGTGGGAACTCAACTCAATGTTAAAGAGACATGGGGCTTTAAAACCCCATAGGTGTCTACAAAACGCAAATTCCTGCAGATTCAGGAATGTCTATGGCATTAATGGAGAACATGCCAGCCTTTCAAATGAGGAGGGCATTGCCCTTCCTTGCTTCTGCACAAAGATGCATGCTCCAGTGTACCTTGCAAACCTGGGAACAGGGTGCCCCGGTCTCCAAGTGCCCAGGAAAGACAGGACCAGGTACAGGGTCCCCTTTTGTGCAGTGTCACCATGGCTATTGTGACATTGTGGAAAAGGAAGCCCACGGCTCTTTCCAGCCACCTCAGTAAGGTCACCTTATCGAACAACTGGGACCTGGGAGTGACCGCTGACCTGATGGAGATCCCCCACAGAAGGCCATTTAGTACAGCTGGGCAATCTTGCTCACGGTGCCAATCACCTATTGGGCCCATTTCTTCTTTCATCAGGACCCACCCAAGCTAACTGACTGGCCGGTCGTCCACTACCGCATGCCTGGCACCACCTAAAGACAGCAGGGTTTCTCCAGAAGTCCAGGAGTGACCCACAGAACCAAGTTCTATCCTCTTCTCTGAGAGAGTGAACTGGTGGGTTGACCATCAGTCTAGGATGCTAGGTACCGTGGGGTCCTCTGAGTCAAGGACCAGAGACCAGCAGAGGCTAGTCTGCTGAGCTAGACCTGGCCAGGGCTGCACGTGGGTCACTGGCTGCAATGGGTGTGTAGTGGGGACGCTCTGGCACCTACAGCCCTAGCTACTGGCCTTGGGTCTCATGGGACAGGCTTTCTCGTGTGTCTGTAGTGTGGTCACCCAGCGTCCCAGTTGTGTGCACGACATCATGTGCTCTGTGGCTCCAGAGGCTCAAGCCAGCATCAGAGCAGCCAGAGATTAATAAACAGTGAAGAGCGGGGGAATATTGGACCTACTGACGGAGGCGGCCCAGACAGCGGGCTCTGCGGGAACTCTGTGCCCACCGTCCTGCTGCTCAGGCCTCAGCCGCGCCCCCACTGCTGCTCTCCGAAGAGTTTTAAGCTCTATGGCATATAATTTAGCTTTTCTGAAAATCTGAGTCTAAATTAATTATAGTTCTGCTAAAGGGGGAAAAAGATATTAGATGCCCAAGCTAAAATAAAATGAAGTCAACTTTTTTTCCTTCTTTATTAGATTTTAATGGTATTATTATAATAATTAAGCTTTTCATTAATTTTTTCATGCTTATTGAGTTACAGTTCCCTGCAGATTTAAATCATATTTAACCTATAATTACAACGGTCCATTTTTAGGAGGAGATGGGGGTGTGGAGGCGTGGGATTTCGCTTCGGCCTCTCAAACTCAGCAGAGAGAGGTGGAGAGTGGCTGAAGTGCTGCTGCTGGCCCCAGGTGGCCTCAGCAAGGCTCCCCACCCCCTTGCCGGTGTGCGGGCCAGCACCAGGCCAAGAAGACAGGTCAGCTTCTCCAGACTGTAGGGTTGCCACCTCCCATGGGGTCTACCCTGCTGTGGCCAGGTCTGACCTGGTGGGTCACTCCTGGCCAGCCGCCCCAGGTCTCGGAGCAGAGCAGGCACCACACTCACTGCTGCTCTCAGACAGAGGCCCTGGCAGGGCCTGCTCCCATCACACGCAGGGCTAACTGCTCTTTGCTGAGTGGCCACCTGCAGGCCTCAGGGGCACTGACTGAGCAGAGCCACCAGACCAGCCTGGGCCCAGTCTCGCCCAGGATGGAAGCACCCCTCTGTACACAAGGGGTGTATGGTGCAGGGAATGTCCCAGGACAACTCTGCAGTCTGCGAGGACTCCTGGCATGTGAGTCACACAGGCTGAACCCTGTGCCTGCTGCATCTTCTTCCCCCACCAGGAGCTGACTGCTGAGAGGCCCAGTGAACACCAGACCTTGGCCTGCAAGGCGGCTGGCTGTACACTCCCAGCCAGACCCTGGACGGAGCCAGAGAGCTGCTAGAGGTACACGGCCATCATTCCTGAGATGTCAGGTGTCACCCAGCACTGCCCAAGTGCCTTGACCCCGGTGCTCTGTGCGCTATGTTAACTGGACTTGAGAGGCTTGATGAAGGCTTGACTCCACAGGGACAGGGCACTTGGATGCCTGTCAGCTCACACGTCCTGGGGATGGCCCTGGGACCACCATCATGCCAGCCTGTGCTGATGTCACCCAGGAGGGCTGCTGGGGCTGGCCAGGAACCTGGGCTGCGGGCCTGCAAGAGGCAAGAGGTCCCAATTGGTGCAGAACCCAGTGACTTTGGGTCTCAAGCCTCCAGATCATTCTGGTGCCTGCTCCAGAATCTGGAGCCCTCACCCAGCTCTGTCCAGGGGCCAAGCCACCCACTGGAGAAAAATTCACCCTTACAAGGAGCCCGGCCCTGGGGACCTAGGCACGTGGTTTGCATTGACTGGACAGTTCCATCATTAGTCAGTGTGGTGAGCATAGCTGAACTCTGATGGCCAGCACTCCTGCCCTCCTTGTCGCCTGCCTGTCAGTACCAAGGTGGAGCCTGGGCCCTGAGGGGAGCTGGAGGAGCCGGGGGCCTGGGCAGGGAAATAACGTCTCCCAAAGAAAGGCCGCAGAGCGGGCACACAAGCGTCCACATCCTTGTGCACGTGACTTCCCCGTGGTTGGGCTGGAGCTGGAGCCCAGGTGCTAGGAAGACCACAGCATGCGTCCGTGTATCTCGGCCTCAAGGAGCTGACTGCCGTCTTGCAGAGCACACAGTAAACTACGGGAAAGGAAGTGTCCGTCCTTGCTGCACATCACCTTGTGCTGGCAAGTGTGTGTGTGCACAGGCCTGTGCCCGCACAGGCAGATTATCTGTGTATATGGCAGGGGCCTTGGTGTGTGTGGGTGTTTGCGTGAGTGTGTGAGTGTGTGTGTGTGTGTGTGTGTGTGCATGGTCAAGGGCCTTGGTGTGTGTGGGGATGCATGAGTGTGTGTGTGTGTGTGTGTGTATGTGTGTGTGTGTGGTCAGGAGCCTTGGTGTGTTTGTGCACATGGCCAAGGGTCTAGGAATGTGTGTGTGGTCAAGGGCCTAGGTGTGTGTGTGTGTGGCCAAGGGCCTAGGTGTGTCTCTGTGTCTGACCAAGGGCCTTGGTGTGTTTGTGCACATGGCCAAGGGTCTAGGAATGTGTGTGTGACCAAGGGCCTAGGTGTGTGTGTGTGTGGCCAAGGGCCTAGGTGTGTGTGTGTGTTCAAGGGCCGAGGTGTGTGTGTGTGTGTGACCAAGGGCATAGGTGTGTGTGTGTGTGGTCAAGAGCCTAGGTGTGTGTGTGGTCAAGGGCCTAGGTGTGTGTGTGTGTGTGTGGTCAAGGGCCTAGGTGTGTGTGTGGCCAAGGTCCTAGGTGTCTGTGTGTGTGTGTGGTCAAGGGCCTAGGTGTGTGTGTGTGGTCAAGGGCCTAGGTGTGTGTGTGGTCAAGGGCCTAGGTGTGTGTGTGTGGTCAAGGACCTAGGTGTGTGTGTGTGTGTGTGGCCAAGAGCCTAGGTGTGTGTGTGTGGTCAAGGCCTTGGTGTGTGTGTGTGTGGTCAAGGGCCTAGGTGTGTGTGTGTGTGTGTGGTCAAGGGCCTAGGTGTGTGTTTGTGTGGTCAAGGGCCTAGGTGTGTGTGTGGTCAAGGGCCTAGGTGTGTGTGTGTGGTCAAGGACCTAGGTGTGTGTGTGTGTGTGTGGCCAAGGGCCTAGGTATGTGTGTGTGGCCAAGGGCCTAGGTGTGTGTGTGTGTGGCCAAGGGCCTAGGTGTGTGTGTGTGTGTGGTCAAGGGCCTAGGTGTGTGTGTGTTTGGCCAAGGGCCTAGGTGTGTGTGTGTGTGTGGTCAAGGGCCTAGGTGTGTGTGTGTTTGGCCAAGGGCCTAGGTGTGTGTGTGTGGCCAAGGGCCTTTGCTGGCTTCTGGTCATTGCCTGAGCTTCTCCTCACCTCACCTTGCTCAGGCCCCCAGGACAGCCGTTTCTGGGGCATCAAAAGGGAATGCTGATTTCCTGGCCCGGTTCCCAACGTTCTCCCTACCTGGGAAGACGGGACCATGAGCTTTCCCTCATCCCCCGTGATCTGCCTTTGGTTCCCAGTGATCTCCTTGGAAGTGGCCTCTTCCAGTCCTGCACCACACTCTCCTCTGTTCCCAAGACCTATCACTCTGCCCGTGCCAGCCAGGGTCTCCTGACCTGAGCCGTGTGGCAGAAATCACTCCCAAGAGGAAGCAGCTCTGGCTGAGGATGCGCTTCTCCAACTCACCTCTAATTTCAAAAAGAGGGGACACCTTTCTGCCTGCTGTGATCCTAAATGCAAAAGAAAATCAGGAAACACCCAAAGTGCAGCCCTAGGCCCAAGCGGAGCCTGTGGAAAGCGTGGGAAACCAACTAGGGGGGGAGCAGCGCGGTTTCCGAGAGCCTCGACTCTTATTACAAGAGCAATACACTCCTGAAGATGCAGATAATCAAAATGAAGGTAGAAGACAGCTGTTGTCTTACTACGCAGAGATAAATCCTGTTAGCATTTCTTCAATAACCGTCTAGCCATGCTGCTGCATGTTACTTTATGAGTTGTTTTAATAGTGGTCATTAAAACTGGATCATGAGACGTCTGCTTTTTGAAAACTGTATTTCACTTATGTAGTAATGTGCGGTGATTATACACGATGAGACCGTGCCATCTAATACAACTTAATAATGCCATCGCATTAGTCACGTTCTGTAAATACCACGAGTTATTAATAAATCCCCATGGTAAGATATTCAGCCCATTAGTATTACTAATATTATTATGAGTAGTTTTAAAAGGATGAATGTTCTTACAGCTAAGTTTTGCAATGATATAAAATTTCAAACAAGGAATGCAAACTTGTATGTAGAAGAGTCTATAATCATAGTTACTCAGACATGTGTTCTATATGAACCGGGGTTCCTCAAAACCACGGAGCTTCTGTGAAGCACCTCTGTGTACTAAACCGACTGAGCACCTCACGAAAACAGGGAAGCTGCCACACACCCTTCCAGCACCTTCTGAAACTGCTCTCGCTGACAAGCGTGACCTCATGCCTGAGAGGGCAAGAACTCCTGGTCGCACACACCTTGGCTTTGCTTCCACGGAAGCGTGAGTCCCTCTGTCCAGGTCCAGGGCCTCTGAGGTCTCTGGGGTGGTGCCCTGGGAAGCCTGGCGGGATTGCCCCAGGGAACACCCTAGATGTTCTCCCCAGAATCAGGAACAAGGCAGGGCTACGTGTTGGTGCCCTGGCCTGCAGTGCCACCCTCAGACGAGCTGTCCTCTGGGTCTGTGGGCACACTTCATGGACGCGCTCAGGGCTGGAAGAGGAAATGGACTAGTGAAGGGCATGCAAAGCTCCAGGTGTTTCTGAAAGTCAGCACCGGGCAACGTCCCCTAGGACGAAGAGACATGCCCTCCAACCCAGCAACCTGACCCTGGGACCTGTCCTGGGCTGAAAAGTGGGGAGTACACAGAAAGGCACAGCACCCTGGGAACAGAGGCAGGTGGCTGGTCACCGGCCTGTCCGCACAGTGACACACCAGGCAGCCCTTACCAAGCACAAGCGCAGGAGTGTGGAAGAGGAGGACTCAGAGCGGCAGCGGGGATGAGAGAGCCTGGTCCCAAGTCTCCCTCTCCACCCGAGGTCGCCGACCTCCTGCGTGAGACACGCGGGAAGGCCTGGCCCAGCTCTCAGCGATAATCCCCTGAGAGGGACTGATGGGGTGGTGACTGCAGGAGGTGGGGTGTGGCTGGAGGGGCCGGGACCCCGGGGACGTGGCTTTGGGGTTTGTATTTTGTCTCTCTGTCTCTCAGCTTCCTGATGCCAGTTCCCGGCTGCTTCCTCCACCACACTCTTCCGCCACGATGTTCCGTCTCACCTTGGACCTGAGGAATGGAGCTGGCCATCTATGGACTGAGACCTCTGAAACCAGGAGCCCCAAATAAACGTTTCTTCCTCTAAAGTCGTTCTTTTCAGATCTTTAGGTCACAGCAGTGAAAAAGCTGACTAAATTACTGTGCAAACCCAGAAGGACTGGGGTGGGGCTCTAGATAAGGACCCAACCAAAGCAATCTAGAGCAGAGTTCCTCAGCCACAGTTTGCTTATGGTGACGTTCAGCCACACCCACAGCCAGATCCAACATGGGAACCTGCTCCGGCAGCCTCCTCCCTCGGCTCGCCAGGTTGCTTCTCGCTGTGTCTTGGTCAGCTTCGTCTCCCTCTTCTTGGTGTCCACGCCACTTCCCTGTCTGGCACACCAGGTGCTCAAGTGGAAATGACATTTGAAGATGTACCAACCCCCTGTGGTCCAATGAGCCAATGCATGTCCCATTGGATGAATGAAATGTTGAGGGGTGTCAAAATTGGGGTGTTGCCTGGTCCAAAGCAGTCCTCTCTGATTGTTCTCATCATGTGAGATCCCACCGTAGCCTGAGATTGTGGAATTCATCCCTTTTGAGAGCTGAGAATGGCAGAAACATTGATAATTATAATACTTCGTGGGACCTCCCTGATGCAGGAACACTGTGATCAATGTGACAAGGACCACGTGCTCCTGGGCCTCCTCCTAACCTCTTCTCCATGAGCTCCGACATGGGTCAGTTGAGTCCTACTTAAGCAAAACCCCTGCTGAGCCTGTGGAGGGACAGCCCTGGTCTCCAGGTGCACCGTGATGCCTAGTTCAGTGCTTCTCAGTGGCCGTCCATCTCTTCCCTGGCCCTCCCGTTAGCTGTACCTCTCTGCTGGTCCCCATTTTACCTGGTGTTGGACTCGATCTCTCACTTCTATTGCCACAGACCCGAATGATCAAGTCTTCCCTATTGTTTGTCATAAGTCTTAGGCTAATTTCTCTTTGGTGATCTTCTGGCAGCCAGTGCTTTGAGGAAATGGCTCTTGTGAGGTCCCTTCCAAAGCTCCGAGTCCCCCCAGTGGGTCACAGATCATTGCAGATGGGTTGTTTGAGCAGATGTGGGGAGGAGGTGGTAGAATTTGAAGTCCTGGGCCCTGGCTGAGGACCACTCCAGAGACACTTCAACTTGGTGACATGAGGATGCCACAGAGTCAGGAAATCTTCCAAAGCCAGATGGCACCTGGCTGCATGATCCGGGGGCACGCACCTCCCAGGTGGCAGACCAGCCCCGTGAACTCCCACCCGCTGCACGTGCTGCGAGAGCCTTGGCCAGGGACCTCACTCTTAGCCATCACAGGGGGACGCTGGAGAACGAGTTCCCCTCTTGGGACTTGCCGAAGCTTGCCTCATTGTTCAGCCTTCATCCTCTTGTGGACTGTGGACTGATGTCCTGGGCATCAGCTGACCAGGGAGGGCACCAGGGCAACCTCGAATCTCAGCACCTACAAGGTGAAACCGCTGGTGGGAAATGCATTCAGTTAGCTGGGGCCGGAAGCGGTGATATGGGCAAGGGAGCCCCTAAGTATTACCATATAGATGAAACCCGTGGCGGAGGTGGTAAAATGTTTTGAAAATGCTTTTTTTCTAAGGAATGGTTTGTAAGTTGCTTTATTTATTGAATGCTCGCCAGGATATCCCCAAAGTGTCTTATTTTGAAAGCTGTGTGGTACATCCCAGCAGAGCAAGAGAGAGTGAGCACGCAATCGCTCCTACCGTGGTGGGCAGGCTTGGGGGCCTCTTGCCCTGAATACCAAGTGAACATTCTAATATTTCTATGTAAAAAATCCTGAAAGTATCACAAAATGTATTTGCTGACATTTAAAGTGCAGCAATTTACAGGCCAAGGAAGCCAGCGTCTGTCCTTCAAGAGGAAACAGACAGCAGCAATGCAGTCAGTCATGTCCCCGTAGGCAAATAACAAGCAGGCACTGGGCGCCCGTTCCCTGGCCCTGGCCTTGGTGGAACATGCCTGTTGGTGGCAATGACCTGGACGGTGATGGCAGACTCTGCCATGGTCTGTGGCCTTGGTCGACAACACCATGCCCAGCATCGTGCATCAGCAGAAGTCAACGTTCCACCAACAAACCCATTCTTCAGTGGTCGCAACAATTTACAAACTAATAATTTAAAAGACATTTAAAACTAATGCAGTTGAAGGTATTCTGGAACCATCTGCAGACTTGCTAGAACTTCTTAGTGCCAATTCAAGGTACCATCGCGAAAGGGCCCTACGCCATCTAGGATAGTGCTGGTCTCCCCCTTTTTGGAAATCCCATTCTGATCTCTGTAATCTTCCTCGCCAACCCCATCCCTAGACTGAGTCCTGAGTGCTCTGCGTGCAATTGAGAACAACAAACCAGTGATTCCACAGCGCTCCAGCGGGTGCTCGAGGCCCCGGTTTTCTGTGAGGACAGCGTGATGTCCTATGTTGTCTCCCAAGGCCAGGGAGAAGAGGACACCACCTTCCAGGAATACGTCCCAGCCCTGAAGGCTGAACACTCCCTCCTCCATGCTCCAGGGGCAGCTCTGGCTGAAAGATGGTCCCGGGGCCCCCAGCTGTCATTTAAAGCACCCACCTGGAGGGTGTCAAGCCAAGCCATCTCTCTCCTTAGCTGCTTTATTCTGAGACTGAATAGAGTTTTCAGAACTCTGTGTGCTACCACACTCAGGCAGTCTAGCAGAGACACCAGGGGTCAGCTCCCGTGTCTCAGCGTCTCCTGAGAGTCTCTGCACAGGACAGCCAGCCTGCCCTGCACTCTGACAGCACAGTGCTGAGAATGTCACCATTTCTGAGGCACAAATGCCATCAGACCCAGGTGCACTAGATTCTAAGGCTTTCTGGTGCTCTCTTTTAGATGTTTTAGGGCCAGAAAGGCTCAGGCCGGGCTCACTGTCACTACTCCAGTTGGGTTTGGAACAGGGAGGTGCTAAGAGAAGGGGTAGAGGATGGATTTCCTCACCACCTACCATGTAAAATTGAATTAAGTGTGGCCTAATACTGCCTCCCTGTGTAGCAAACTTCTCATGTGAGCAAATGGCACCTTCACATGAGCAGTGATGGTGACAGTCACGGCAGCTGAGGTCAGCCTCTCCTGCTGACCACTTGTCGGCCCACATTGCTGGCTCTGAACGCTGCCTGACTCATGAATTGTTCTCTGTTCAAATAAGCGGCTAAATCTAATTTGCCTGCAGTTTGACTTCAGGCACAGTCAGGGGTGGCACGACTGAGCCCCGAGGCTGTGGACAGCTCTCTGAAGCTGCACCTCGAGGGCTTGGCTTGACCCCTCTCCCTGTCTGGAGGAAAGGCACTCAAGCACAGAACATGGGGATCTCTCCTCCTCTGGCCCAGGGAGAAGGAAGAGCAGGGAGGGCAAGGGCTGGTCTGGAGCCGCTGGACGGCCCAGCTCACGAAGCAAGAAGCCCCCTTCCTGACCATGCAGTGTTTAGTGCCAGTTTCACAGCAAAGTTCCTGCAGATTGGTGGTCCCAAGGAAGCCCTCTCACAATATCACTGAGAAGCCAATTACTGACACTGCGGCCTCACAGCTGCTTTTCCCTGTAAGTTGGCAGAAACACTCTTTAATAAACATTTATGAGACTGTCAGATGGGGCGTCCCTTCTTGCAGAGCCATGTGGCTGGCAGGGATGGCTCCTGAGAGGCGTTCTACCTGAGTGCACTTTGCCAGACGGAGGAGCCTCATTCCAACACTTGACTTTTGTGTAGAGAATCTGTTTGGCATGCCCAAGCTGCTCACATCAATACATTATTAAAGGAAAAAAACCTGCAAACACTAAAGACAGAGGCACATTGTTCCCGGCTGCAGCTTCTTTTCCAAGTGAGGTCAGAGCAGACCACTTTCAAAAATGTGGGCGCACTCCATGCCCCTCACCAGGCCTCCCTCCAGCCCACGGTATTCTCCAAGGCCATTCTGTTGTTTCTGGCAAATCCTCCGTGGCTCGGCTCGGGCCAGGGAGGCTGCTCCGCGGTCCGAGGAGTAAACATAAATGGATATTGTTCTTGACATGTTGGGAGCGTGTCCGTCTCTTGTATCTGCAGAGAGCACCAGGCCTTTGGGCCTCTTTGTGCCCTGCTTCATTTTTAATGACAATCCCTGAAAGCAGGGAGAGCAAGATGTTGTCACCTTGGCACATTTCCTCCCTGATCAAGCATGGCTGGCAGCCCTGCTGAACTTCAGAGGAGAGAAGACCTGGTCCCCTGTCCCACCCTTCCCAGACCCCTTCTTCCCAGGAGGCAGAGCCCAACTCCGACATCCCGTTTCAGCTGGGAATGGGAAGTAGGGGGTCTGTGTTTCAGAAGAAAAGTCCCATCTGCAAATTTTGTTGTTGACCAATGATTGGACTGTTTTAGATCCAGCCCACCCAGTTCCTGCCACAGTCTGGCTGGGCACAAAATAACCGAGCCACCACACAGCCTTGTAGATTCAAACAGCAACTCTTTATTCCCGAACTCTCACCGGCCTTCTACACGGATAACCACTTACCATCTAATCCTTTGTTGTCTTTTTGGTCTAAGTATCCTGTAGTTTTTCCAAAAATGACAAGAAAAACCCCTATCATGAATGCTCCAAATATATTCACTGATGGGTCAAATAATGGTACAGCAGCAGTAGTTACCCCTGATCAAACTTTTACATTTTACATTTGGGTACTACATTTTTAGTACCCAAACAATCAGCTCAAAACGTAGAGCTTAATGCAGTATTACAAGCCTTTTTGATGTTAAAGATTCTGTATTTAATTTATTTTCCGATAGTCAGTATATAGTTAATGATATAGTATCCCTTGAAGATGCTGGTAGGATTTCCCCTTCCTCTACTGTTTTCTCTTTGTTTTCCACTATACAAAGTCTAATCTGGGACAGAAAATATCCATTCTTTATAGGACATATCAGGGCACATACAGGATTGCCTGGAGCCCTTAGTTTTGGCAATGATTTAGCGGATAAAACTACACATGACATGCATATTTTCTCTACACTAGAAGAAGCTACAAATTTTCATAAAAGGTTCCATGTCAATGCTAATACTTTACAAAAGTGTTTTAAAATAACTAAAGAACAAGCCAGACATATAATAAAACAATGTCAAAATTGTGTGACCTTTTTACCACAAGTTAATCTTGGAGTCAATCCTAGAGGACTGATACCTAATCATATTTGGTAGATGGACGTCACACACTTGCCAGAATTTGGAAAATTAAAATATTTGCATGTTACTGTTGATACTTCTTCCGGATTTTTGATGGGCTCCCTTCATGCCAGAGAAAAAAACTAAAGATGTTATAGCTCATTGCTTACAAAATTTTGCCACTGTGGGCGTTCCAAAACAGTTAAAAACAGATAATGCCCCTGGTTATACTTCTACCTCTTTTAAACAATTTTGCTCATCATTTGGCATTACTCACATAACAGGAATTCCATACAATCCTCAGGGACAAGGCATAGTTGAAAAAGCTCATCAAACTATTAAAATGTACTTATTAAAGCAAAAAGAGGGAATTGGAAAGGGGTATATATCCCCCAAAGATAAACTTAAAATAACCCTTTTTACTCTAAACTTCTTAAATTTGGATTCATCAGGACTTAGTGCTGCGGAAAGACATATGTATCCAAAAAATGTACATAAGCACAAGGTACTTTGGAAAGATATTCTAACAGGACAATGGAAAGGTCCTGAACCAGTGATTGACTGGAGTCAGGGTTCTGTTTGTGTGTTTCCATAGGGAGAACAGCAGCTGATTTGGATTCCAGAAAGACTAACCAAAGCGATTTCTACAGACCAAAAAGAAGATGATTTGACTCAAATCCATAACAGCTGATATCCAGAGCTCCAGTTTGGCTATTCTTACATCTGCAACAGTGGTTCTCCCACACCTGGAGGCTAATGATTAATGAACACCATTAAAGCCTATTTCAAATGTAAAAAACCTTGAGGCTTGCTTGTGGGAATACCTTAAGACCCATTATGCAAGTTACAGGAAAAAGAACGGGATATCCAAAGAAGAGTCAAACCCAGGTGGTAACTAGGATGTCTTTTTTCAATCTCTATTTTATTATTGCTTTTTCCCACATCATAAAGTTTTATTTTATTTTTTGAGCTCATACGGACATATGTTAATGCTTTTCTGATCAGTTTTATTTTTTGACTGTGGAGTTTTTAAACATTGCAATGGAGATTTCACCTGTGTAAAGCTACAAGGCCTTTACTATTGTCTTATGTGTTGTATGTTTGTGTGCACACTTGTGTTTTGTGTTGTATGTCTATATGTGCGTATGTCCATATATCATATATGAGGAGCGCTCATGAAAAAATGGATCCGAATTTTTTTTTTTACTCACGTGATTTTAATGGTTTAATTTAAATTGGGTAAACAGCTGTTAAGGATTGTTTTAATATGTGTACAAATAAGGAGGCACCAAGGCCAAATTTGGGGGCCAACAGAGGTGAGGCAAAGAACCTCACCCCTCCACTGGTGCATAGTCCTATCCACAAGTATGGCTGTATGCTGGACCAGTAGTCAGTGACACGTATGATCCAATTGCAGTGGTACCAACCTAAGACAGGAGGCTGACGCCTAGAGGTCAGCTCATCCGATGACAGGTAAGGACCATATGTTGAATTGGACAACCTAACAGGCACAGTCCCTAAGCCACATTGCTTGTTGTTTAATTAATCAGAAGGGGGGAGATGCTGAGAGCCATAGCCAAGTAGGAATGATGCATGGCATTTTTGGTTGAAAGGTGACCCTGCTCAGGGATTAGGGTGGCTCCAGGTTTAGGGTGGATCCTGCTGGGAATAGGGCATATCCTGCTGCCTCAGGTGCCCGCTCCTTGAGTTCCCGTTGAGTTCTCGCGGGGTTCTGAGAGAATTGGTACGAAGAGCCCGGTGGAGGAAGAGTATTTTTTCCAGAACGTGCATGTAGAGGGTCGGTGAGAGATCGGGAATAAAGAGTTGCTGTTTGAATCTACAAGGCTGTGTGGTGGCTCGGTTATTTTGTGCCCAGTCAGACTGCGGCAAGTTCCTAAAGTATCCACAGCAGGTACTTGAACGCAGACCCCAAAAGACCTTTGAGGTCAGCTGTCCTCCATGGCACCAAGTCACAGTCACCAGATGCAAGGATGTCTATCACAACAACAATAAGGAGGGACACTTCTAAAGCCTCAGGGTCTTTGCCACAGCCTGGGGTGCACAGCTATACCTCAGGCCTGGCCTGCCTGGCCAGGGCGGCTCGCAGGGCCTACCCTTGACCTTGCTGGTGGATTCCTGTCAGGTGGTCTGAGCTCCCGTGCTGCAGTTTCCCTGAGATGTGTGCAGTACTCAAGAGGCACGGCCATCTGTCCAGCTGCCAGCAGGGCCCTCCGTCTGCTGGAGGGGAAGCCCCTTAGGAGGGGCTTCCGTCTGCTAGAGGGGAAGCCCCTTAGGAGGGGCTTCCCTGCAGGAGGAGGGCCTGGTCTTGGGGCCTGGATTCTAGAGCACTGCCTGCAGGGAGGAAAAGTTCTTTGTCATCTTCCTGGAAGAACCCATGAGAAGCCAGAGAATCCGCTGTGCAGTCTTTCTTCAAGAAGTCACACTTAGGTGTGTGTCCCCAACTGGGCCAGCCTGCTGTGAGTACAGTGTCAAACTTTACCTAGCTGAAATTAATAATGGGTAAACAGAAGCTTTGTTCCTTGGGACCCTTACTTTTAAAAAAGACAAAGGTCAAAAACTATCGGTATAATCTTCACTTTTCCATGTAATTTTCAAAGTCAGAAGCACTTAATCACATGAGAAGGGAGTGCTCTGCATGCCTGTGAGAATGCAAGATGCTCCTGGGCTGGTGGAGAAGGCCAAGGGCTCAGCCCCAGTGGGCGCAGCTGCCCCTGAACTCACGTGCCCACTCCTCCCGGGCCACAGTGCCCCAGGCATTGGTCCCTGAGAAAGGGGAGCTTGTGTCCACAAAAATCCTGCATAGAGTATCCACAGACGCTTAGTTCATAATAGCCCCAGGGAGCAGTGACCCAGATGACCTTCAGTGGTGTCTATTGGCAATGTGGACATTGCTTACCCATAGCAGGATTAACTGGGCACATGGGCAGCGATAATGAACTCTGGACAGCTGCTGCTGGACTTACCTGCCACATGGTCCACTTCAAAAAACTTGTCTAACTATAGAGATGGAGGCTCTGTGGTTGCCCAGGGCTGGGAAGGGGACAGAGGGTAGGGGAGTGGCAGGGATTCAAGAGGGTAGCTCCTCAATAACCTGGTGCCCCCGGTCTGCAAGGTGTGGGGTGACAGGTCTCTCCAGGTGAGATGCAACTGCTAAGACACACAAGTCCATACCCAGTCACACACAGGCCACATGTACAAATGTGGGTGTGAATGCACATACACAATACATGACACATGTACACACATGTGCACACACTGAAAACACACACACAAGTGCATGTGAAGTTGGTGAAATCTGAGTGACCTCTAAGGGCTGTTCCAAGGTCGTGGTATTGCAATGCAGCACTATTACCCTTGGGGACACGGGGTGGGAGGAATGAAGATCTCTATTAAATTTTAAACTGCCTTGTAAATACAAATATCTCAAAATAAAACCTTAAAAGCTTTATTTTTAAAAAAAATTCAAAAATAAGGTAATCCTAAAATTGACGCACTGGACGTGTTTCACAGAGCTGTTTAGGGATAGGCAGTAGGTACAGTGAGATGGACAGAGCCTCCCGGGGTTGCTCCAGGATTGCTCATCCTCAGGATTCTGCCCTGTCCGAGCCACAGACCAGGCTGTATGTAAGAGCGCCACTGGATGATGGGCCTCAGCACCTGTGCCCCTTGCTCCTCCCCTGCTGACACCGCTTGGCCCTGTCCCATCGGGGCTGCCGTGACAGTACGCGCTTTCTGGGTGGCGGAGCGCTGGAAAGGCATGTTCCTGCTGCTGTTCTAACTGGTTCTGAGCCTAGGCGGGAGCTATTTTAGAGACAGTAAAATCAACTCCCGTCCTGGACGACCGGGAGGCGTTGGCTCTTGCTTCTTTCTAAGCCGTGCGGCAAGGGACCATCCATTGTGCTCCCAAGAGCCTGAGGTTTGCTGGGCGACAGGGCAAAGAACTCACATGCCAAAGGGCACCAAACTGAACCCCACACACGGCCCTGCCTGGCCCTGTGTCAGACGGCCCTGGCCTGGCCCTGCCATCCTGGATGCTCGGGGGGCCACAGGCCTGGACCCTGGGGCCTCTGAAGACATCCAACGACGGTGGAACTGAGGCCTGGGCCTGCTCCTCAGAAGCTTCTCCGGCCCTGGATGGTGAGCCGCCCCCAGGCGCCCATCTGCACAGTTAATTCACTAATGGGGTGCTCAGGACCCCGCAGGCCCCCCTGGACCCCTGGACTGAGTGTGAAGGCCTGAAGCCCCTCTCTGCACTCTGCTGTCTCCCTGAGCAGGACACCCAGGAAGTAGAGGGAGCTGCACAGGGAGTAGAGAGCACCCATTTCTGCTGCAGTCTCCTGACCCAAAGACAAAGCCTGGGCACACCTGATTCCCCAGGAGCTTTGGAGAGCCTCTGTTCTCACGTTCCCAGCACAGCATCCCAGCACCTTGTGATCCTGGTGTGTAATGAGGTCATCACTTTCTGACCCCTGAACCGACCTCTGACCTGACAGTGGGGACCGGCACAGGGCCCCGTGGGCTCGTCCAGCTGCTCACTGGGTTCTGCCCTTTCTCATCCTAGTTGAGGCCTCTCTTATGGACCCTTCACCTCCACAGCCTCCTCTGAGCACAGGCTCCAGCCTGCAGACAGTCCACCCCCTGGGGTCCTGTCTCCTGGGGCCCTCCCCCGTTCTCTAGGTGAAGCTGCTCCCACTGAGGCTGGTGGAGCAGCCCCTCTGCCTTGGCGGTGTGATCCTAAGTACCAGGCCTGTAAGGCAGGCGCCGACAGAGCAGGGAAGGGTGCCCCCTCCTGGCTGAGGCATCTCCTCAGCTGACCCTCCTTCCCCTCAGCAAAGGGAGCAGCATCCCAGGCAAATGGTGAGAGTAGGAAGGAGCGAGACGTAAAGGAGGCCTGAACAGGAGGGACATAAAGCCCTCCCTCCAGGAAGTCAGGTGGCCTCGGGGACCACACCTTCCAAACAGCAGCTCCCGCTCCCTCCCAACGCTGTGCGTCTCATCACCTCAAATACAACACAAAGGCGGAAGAGGGCCGCGTGTCAACGAGAGCAGCAGCAGGCACAGACGCCGGCCGTGAAATTCCCTGGTAAAAGCCTTGCAGCTTCTTCAGCCTCGACTTCTTTGTCATTACTGCACAGCAGAAAAAAGACGTCAGGGCCCTCGAAAACAGAGCAGGCCGTGGGCTAATCCAGGATCAAGGAAAGTGAGCTTTGAGGACAGATGGAGACCTCCTGCGCCCAGACGGCCGTGAAGGAACACAAGACACGTAATTGGAGATTGGGACAAGTGGGCAGAGACCGCCAGTTAAGGTGGCTTCCTTCATCTTAACACTTGAGTGCATCCAGAGGGGACATGGGCTGTGAAGAAATCACCACAGGCCAAGGACAGGACACAGGCAGCCAGCAGGCCAACGGAGGAGGTGACCATGCAAGCCCGCACAGCGCCCCCCACTCCCGGCCCCACAGACCTGCCTGCACACCTCTGCCACTCGTCCTGCAGGTCCAGTGTCCTCCAGGACAACCACGGTGGGCCTGGGCCAAGCATGCTCTGTGTCCTCTGCTGTTGGCCGTCACTGGACAGGATCACCTGGCCAGCCCCGAGCCCCAGGTGACCAGTCAGATACCTGCTTCATGACAGTGCTGCTGAACCCACATGTGTACAGAGAGACCTGCCCATTCACCTGCTCTGCACAGGGGTACGTTTGCCACGTCACACCACCCACCATGCATCATATTTATGGGGCATAGGCATACTTTCTCCACCCGGGAGGATGGCTGAGCAGCTCAGAAACAAGAGCTGAGGGTACTGGCCCCAGGAGAGGGACACAGGGGGCAGGACTGCCTGCCAGGGATGGGGAGTGGGTGTGTGCACAGAGGAGCCCCAGGACCTCCAGGACTCCGATGCTCACGGCAGGTGCTACTCTCTGCTCTACTGACCGGTGAGGTCCATTGCCTTTTCTCTATAGGATGGCTAAAATCTGAACCATCAGAACCAGATGTTATTCTAAAATTATGTTCCAACTGATTATTTAATCCAAGAAAACTGTTTCTTCCTTTCTTTACCATAAGCGGAGAGACACTCATGTACTGGGGTGGCAATGCCCCCATCAGCCCATTGGTCACTGACTCTGCTCTGACCTAAGGCAGGCTGATGATGCTTTCTGCAAGGATGTCAAATCAAGACGCCACCAAACTAGCAGCATCTATTCATGCACTCGCCCATGCACCATGAGTCCACCCACCCACATATCCCCCACCCACTCCTCCACCCATCTCTATTTACTGCCCACTCCAAATTATGCCTCCACTGTCCACCAATTCATTCCTCCACCCATCAAATCACCCACTCGCCCATCTGTTTCTCTAGTCACCCACCCATCATTTCCTCCACCTCCCCTTTCACCTCTCCACCACCCGCCCATCCATCACCCAGCCACTCATTCACCCACCACCCACCCATCCACCCATCACCCACCCATCCACCATTCACCTACACATCCACCCATCTGTCTATCACCCACCAGTTCTTTCAGCCATTCATCTACCTACCCATTCACCCATTGACTCAGGAACTTCCACCAACCACCTGAGATATGCCCACACGGTCCCTCAGGTCACTGGGTGGGCTCCTGGCACTGAGTGGAGATTTCTACCCAAATATCAGGGAGTAAACAGGAGGCCTCCTCACCTTGCAGGTGGGCACAGGTGTCTGCCCTTCAGGAGCTGAGAGTGTCCCTTCCTTTGTGTACAGGAGTTGTGGTCAGAGTTAGGAGGGACATTTTATTCATGCCACAGGAAGTTACTAGAGGGGCAGCTGCACCCAGGGCCACAGGGGTCTACACCCACTGACCCTTGATGAGCACTCCAAGTCCCCAAGTCCATCGCAGGGCCACTTGCCTTTGTGTCTAATGAGATGCGTACCAGCACTGACATGACCTTCGACATCCCGGTAATGAGTGTGATGACGCTCCCTGTTATTTCTACCCGTGAGGTTAAATAGAGGCTTTAAGTAAACAAGTGAATAAATAACCCGCAGTGGAGGTCGATGGCCACCAAGGATCTGCTGAGCCGCAAGGAGATCTGGCTCCCGACACTAACGCAGGAAGCCCCCATCTGAGTGCAGGGCCAGTGAGGAGCCCAGGCCAGGGCCCGTGAGGCTCCCACCTGAGCAGCGGCCCCAAAGTCACCACGCTCTGCGCGGCTTGCACCTCAGCCCAGGTGGCTACACACTGCAACAGCAGCTTCTGGTCACTTCTGGGGACGGTGCAGGAGGAAGGACCAGTGCATAATTTAATTGCTTTTCCTCCCCCTCAGGTCTGCATATTATATTATATTGAAAAGTAATTATGCAGCAAAAGTAAAATGTCAGCCGGGCTGCCTGTGAAGCACGGCACAGATGTGAATTATTCTCTTCCTCGCGTCTCGGAGACGTCTCTATACCTCCGGTCACACACCACGGTGTGTGCTCCTGGGCTGCAGTATCTACGCACATGAGATGAGATTTGTGTGTTTTTTTTTCTTTCTTGCAGCATCTAGATCCCAAGCTGAGTGGCCTTGTTGGCAATGATTGATTACCCAATATCTAATTAAACCTGATCCAATCACTTATTATGCAGAGTGGAACAAACAAACTGAAGGCGACTGTCAGTGTGTGATTGATGATGTGGCCAGCCCGGCTTCTGTGGCTCCTAATGTCCCGACGCTTGTTACAACAGGCAGAGCCGCGCCGGACCAAGCGCCTGTCACTCCCCGCCCGCCCGCTGCCCGCCGCTGGACACCCTCCCCTGCCCCCAAGTGCACTTTGAGATATGAAGTTGGATGGGCGTGGGGTAGGGAGGCCAGGTTCTGATGGCCCAGGCTCTGTTGGGGTCAGTTACATAACCGGATCAAAGTCTTCACCAAATCACAGCCTCGAGCCGCTGTGCGTGGAGGGGTCCCAGGAGGGCGGGAGGCATGTGCCACAGCTGTGGGCGTCTCAGCCGCGCCTACTGTGGTGCACACTGTGTGCGTGTGTCCATGTGTGGTGTGTGCCCAGGAGCTGCACGGGCACAGTGGGTGCCCTCCGGGAGAGTGACAGATAGGACATTGAAGCAACCCTAGCAGGTCACAATTTCTTTCTATTGTCTGCCAGGATTCTCTTAGCAGCTCTCATTTATAAATTTTTCAGTTTTAATGTTTTAATTATTTAAAATGCAAATAGGTTCAAGAAGAAAGCAGCAGAAAATACAAATTCCCTAAACAAACTCCCTCGTGAAGGGCCCCTGCCGGGGTGCAGCGGGCGCAGGGCTCCTTGCAGACACTGCCGCACAGTGTTGGAAGGTCCTGTCCTGGGACCTTGGAGTCCCAGAGCACTCAGTCTGGAGGCTGGACGTGAGTCTGGCTCCAAAAGACAGGACAAGTGCCAGCCAAGGGACAAGGATGTCTTGAAAGAAGACAGGGCACAGCCAGAATCGTCCAGGACCCTCGTGTGAGCAGACCTCCCTGTGCCCTGGTCCCTGGTGGGAGGACACCCTGTGAGCAGACCTCCCCCCCCCGTCCCTCGTGCCCTTTACTACCCTACCCACGGGGCAGAGTGCCGCTCGGTGCGCACCTGGTGATGGACGGGTGGGGTCTGCAGGTGGTGCACAGCCAGGCTGGCCCTGCCCCATGCTGCTCTGGGGACGAGGGCCCGAGAGGTGCAGCAGCAGCAGCAGAGCTCCTAGGCCAGAGAATCAGCAGAGGTGGGAGAGAGCCAAGCACTACTCTCTGAAGACCCCCCTCGCCCACCCAGCGCTGCCCCTCAGCTGCTGTGTGGTGGCCCTCTTACCCGCGGATGTGCCCACGGTCTGGAGAAGGGGACTGGGACAGTTGCCCCCAAACCCTCTCTGACCCCTCGGACCTCCTGCTGCCGCCACAGGCCTGTGGGTGGCCAGGCCTTCGGGGCCAGCGCCCGCACAGGACTGCAGCTGCTACAGGAACCTTGTTCTCTGAATATTGAAAACACAGAGCTGCGAAGGTACCTTGAGATGGGGGCCTGTCTCCTGGGGAGAAGGGCCAAGTTCTTTTCAAATTCTAAAGGCTTATGAGCTTAAAAATGATTATAAAAGACAGAAGGAAACGGTAAGAACTCAGGGCCAGCTCACCGCTGCTGTCCCGAGGGGTGAGAAAGTGAGGAGCTGGAACCACAGAGCAGGTTCCTTCCTGACTTCCTGAATCTGGTCAGTTCTCCTGACCTCCCAGAGCCGGACCCCTTCATCTGGGAAACAGGTAAACTGATGTGCTTTGAGCAAAGGGAAGAGGAGAACAGGATTCCTGGGGACCGCCGTGTACGTGGGGTGGACAGGCACGCAGGGGAGAGAAGTCGAGGCTGGGCTCCAGGCTCCTGTGGCTCCTGCCCGGCTGTGGGCCCCTCGTTCCCTGCAGGCGACAGCAGACACTTGGACACGTGGCTGCACTTTACTACCCAGGGCAGCTCTCAAGCCACTCACATCACCAGCTGAGTCCTGCCAGGTGGCAGGGAGGTGGCAAAGTCACGAGGGTCCACCTCATGCTCCCCTGGCTCAGACCTGCAGTCCCTGGTAGCTGGTGACAGAAGCACAGAGCGTCCTCTCTCCCCAGCGCCCCTCCACTTCCCCCGCCCACCCTGCTCGGGGACACAGGGCTGCAGACCTGGGTTTGATGTCAGTGGTTAAGTTGTGCCAGCTCCTTCTTCTTAGAAATGCTGAGGGTTGGACTAAACCAGTGGGCAAGTGTGGTCAGCGTGGCAGATGTGACCTGCTCTGGTGAGCATAGTGGCTGAACAGTCCCCCCTTTCAAGGAGAGCCCAGCGCACCCTAGCAGGCACAGGCGCACAGAGGTGGGCTGCAGCTCTCGTTCCGCGTGGTTATTGCCTCCCCGGCACCTGCTTTGTGAGGGGGCTGTGGGCCGCAGCACAGGGGTGGGCCCTTCGGGGCTTGGCTACCGGTCACTGCTGCAGGGGACCCAGGGAGGCAGCAGGTTGGTGCCGAGACCCAGGCTGGAGAGGGAGGCGTCTGCGAAAGCTCCTTCCTCGGGAGTGGGAGACCTTCTCTGAGACCAGAGGCAGACAGCCTCCGTCCCTGTGCCCGGGGTGACTCCTGCTCACAAATCCTAAGCCATTTCCTTCACATCTGCCGTGCACTTCCTCTCTCCTGTCTCGGCAGGTGGCATCTTATTTTCATCATCACTAAATTAAGATAGAAAGTAAATGGCACAGAGGTGATTCCAGACCGTGGAAACGGGCATTCTTAAACTGAAGTCAACTGGGATGTTATGAAATGAAGTTATTTCCTTTTCTTTCCCTGTCTTTGATACAGAGCTTGGGGAAATGGGGAGTCTGCAGAGCAGATGAAGGTCAGAAAGTTATTTCTAGAGCACACCAGGATCCGAAGGACATGGGAGACCCGGGCTGGAGTTCTGCAGAAGGGGTTTGAGCACAGGCACTGCAGAGCCGGCTTCAGAACCCAGAAGGGACCCCACGTCGGCACCACTCTTGCCAGACAGGGTGCTCACCAACCACTGGCCCGCCAAGTGATGCCAGGCTGCAAGGGAGCCCCAAACAGAAATCTGGAACTCAAATAGGCTCTTCTCCATGCTGCACACAAGTCCTGTGCCTGGGGACCAGAGGGCCAGAGCCCGAGGAGTAAGTTTAGCACACAAAGGTTACCCGTGGCAGAACTCGCGGAGCCTTTCTCTAAATTTTCAGTTCAATTAATCTCTGGAAATTCAGTGTCTGATCCCCATGACAGTAGCCTCTGGCTTCTTCAGAGTGACTGCCGAGGAAAAATTATCTGACACATATCAAACAAGCAAGAAACGACACTGGACAGCATTAATCAAAACTTTCTCATTTCCCGAAGAATTAAGCATTAAATAATTAATCCCAGCACTACAGGCAGCTGTAAAGAGGCCTCGCGCCTCCCTGCTGGTAAGAATTTGTCCTTGTCTGAAAGACTAGATTGATATATTTATTATTTATCAGATTAATCATGGCCAGGAACATTATAGATTGGCAGCCGGTCCCAGCCAGCAATGGCGTCGGCCGCATCTGAACGGCTGCAAGGGGTGGAGAGGAGCTGCCCCCCAGCTCCCCGCAAAGGGAGGAAAGGGGTACAAAGTGTGGCTTTTAAAAGAGGAACAGAAATAAAGCAGAGGAAGATGAGAGCTGATGGGGAGGATGCCAGGTGGGGGCTCGGTCCTGTGCCTGTCCCCGGGGCCTGGAGACAGGCTGTGGCAGGAGCCTCAGCAGGGCTCCCTGGAGAGGGCCAGGGCTCTACCCCTGGGCCTGCCCGCTCCCTGAGCCCGAGACTCTTCCATCCCCTCACCTCTCCACCTGCCCACCAGCACCCCGAAGGCAGCCTCTGCCGTCCTCTCAGGATCGTGTCCTCAAGGTTGGAAGCGCCTAGGAGCCGCCCGCATCCAGCTGAAGGCAGGGGACGCAGGCACAAGGGGACAGTATGCAGAGGACAGTGACTGCTGCTGGCTCAGGCACAGTGGCCATTCAGTCCCACTGAAGCGGTACAGACAAGGGTCTGCACTCCCGCGGACAGAGCATTCCGGGACCTGCCCGTGGCTTTGGGCAGGGAGCGCACTTCACACGGCCATGGTCAGAGGTCCACTAGGTACCCACATAGAGAGGAGCTGGGTTGGTTCATAGGTAGCTTGAGGAAAACAGGTCACACAGGCAGATAAATCCAGGAAACACGGGTAAAATGGCTTCAATGGGTGCTTTTCTCCAGGGCTCTCAGGGCCACTGCTGAAGGGCTGGGTGGGACTCTGGGCGGCCGGCAGAGAGCGCTTCCCCAGCGGGGCCGGAGCACCTTTCAGATGCTGGCTGGACCGGGCACTCCCCAGCTAACATCCGCAGCCCGGCCACCCCCTGGCTCAGGCGTGAGGCCGATCAGAGCCCAGGAGGAAGCCATGAGGATCAGCCTGGCCCTCCGTCCACTGGATGGCTGCCCTGACTGAGAGGCAATTCCTGAGCACTGTGAAGGGAGGAAGCCGTGTCTGGAGGGACCCAGTGACACCACTGTCCCTGGGCGTCCCTCCAGCCACCTCTGGGGCAGCTGCAGGGTGTGCCAGGGCCCTGCCGCCACACGGGAAGGGGTCTGCTCTCAGTTCCAACTCCCTCAGTGACTCGCCACGGTGGCACTAGCACAGGTGAGTGCAGCCTGACACAGAGCTGTAAACCACGTTGAAAACGATTCTGGGGCGATTCAAGCAAGAAGAATGTGATTTTCTCGGAGTAAGTGCCACGGACCCTCAGATCTCCAGCAGTGGCTCCCGATGGCACCCGTCCTCGCTGATGAGATCTAATCCCAGCAGCTGCAGGAGACCCTCACACTGAGCCCCTTCGGCAGAGAGGGCCACCTCCATTATGTCACCAGACGGCATCCCCTGTTCTGGTGGCCACTACTGGGCCAGCCACAGAGCCCCATGGCCCCACAGGTCCGGGGTCAGTGGCACAAGCACTGACCCTGTGGGGACTTCCCAGGAGCACCTGTGCACACGGAGGGGACCTGCCTTCCCCCACAGGGGAGGTGAGGGGCTCCCGACGCACAGCCTTTTCCGAAAGCGATGCTCAGCTAGCAGGTTAGGGTAAACTACGCTGCTTGGCGTGTGGAAAAACTAAGACCAATAGCTCAATGTGCCTGTCGGATGCCGCATCTTTCCCATACGAGTTCATCCTTCGCTCAGTAATAACTCCCTAGGTACAACACACAGGCCACCTGTTTAAAAATATATTGAGAGTCCGCTCATGCCTCTTGGGAATGCAAAAGAACCATCATCAGTGAATTTAGAAAGGGGAGGTGAAGGGAATGAATAATTTAATTTCCATTGCCCAGCAAATTTGCAAACCGTTTGAAGTCATCATTTTTTTTTTCCTTTTAGTCTGATTAACTAGATGCTGCTTTCCCCATTTCCAATATCACATCTATTTTCTGGGCACCGGGGTGTGCTGAGCCTATGTGTGGCTGCCCCGGGCCTCCCCTTGGGAGCTGGCCCTGCAGGGGGCCAGGGCGATGAGCAAGGTGGCTGGTGAGGCCTGCCCCAGCACACCCAGGTGAGGAGAGGCACAGACAGGTGTGGCCGTCACATTAAACAGGACATTGACAGAAGACTGCAACACAAAAGCCCTTGCAAACTAGACCTTCCCAAACAGGGCGCTTCGATGGCCACTATCAGCATGGGGCAACCGCCGTAAAACTGTGGCAAAATCACAGGAAACTCAGATCTGTGTGCATGGTGTCAGGTGTGGATGCCACCAAGACACCCAAGTTCCTAACCCAACAAAGACAAGTGGAGTTGGCACTGCCACCCTTTTGCCCCTTTTGCCCATGGGTCAGCTCAGGTCCCTGATGTGGTCTGAAGTTGGGGTCACCCACAGGTCCTACACTCAACCCAGGGGTGGCATGAGGAGACAGGGCCTGAGGAAGGGACAGGTCCTGAGGCCTCCTAATGGGGTGCTGTGGTTGGACCAGGATGACCCCAAAAGCTCATGCCCAGCAATGTCCAGAGTGGACTTTGGAGAAGCGAGTGGACTCTGAGGGCTCTGATGAGAATGGATCAGTTCACTGGAGGCCAACCAGTGGCTAGGAGGTAGACCAACCTAGAGGAGTCCCGGGCGTGCCCTGGGAGGTCGGCCTGCTCCTCAGCACCCCTCTGCTTCCCGCTGCCGTCACCTGAGCAGCTGTCCCCACCATGTCCTTCCACCTGCTCACTTCTGCCTTGGAGCCGCTAACCCTGCATTAGCCCCTCCAGCCAGGAGCCCAAATAAACCTGCCCTCCTCTAAGCTGTTCTTGTAGGGTATTGTGTCCTGAGGACAAAGAGTGAACAGGGTTAGTGCCTAAAAAACCCAGAGACCCAGAGAGTCGCCGTGCCCTCCATCTGCTGTGTGGGGATCGGTGAGAACACAGTCCCCACACACCAGGACAGGCCTTCAGAGACACCTGGACGTCCCCGCACACCAGGACAGGCCTTCAGAGTGACCTGGACATCCCCGCACACCAGGACAGTCCTTCAGAGTGACCTGGACGTCCCCACACACCAGGACAGGCCTTCAGAGACACCTGGACATCCCCGCACACCAGGACAGGCCTTCAGAGACACCTGGACATCCCCGCACACCAGGACAGGCCTTCAGAGACACCTGGACGTCCCCGCACACCAGGACAGGCCTTCAGAGACACCTGGACATCCCCGCACACCAGGACAGGCCTTCAGAGACACCTGGACGTCCCCGCACACCAGGACAGGCCTTCAGAGACACCTGGACGTCCCCGCACACCAGGACAGGCCTTCAGAGACACCTGGACATCCCCGCACACCAGGACAGGCCTTCAGAGACACCTGGACGTCCCCGCACACCAGGACAGGCCTTCAGAGTGACCTGGACATCCCCGCACACCAGGACAGGCCTTCAGAGACACCTGGACATCCCCGCACACCAGGACAGGCCTTCAGAGACACCTGGACATCCCCGCACACCAGGACAGGCCTTCAGAGTGACCTGGACATCCCCGCACACCAGGACAGGCCTTCAGAGACACCTGGACGTCCCCGCACACCAGGACAGGCCTTCAGAGTGACCTGGACATCCCCGCACACCAGGACAGGCCTTCAGAGACACCTGGACATCCCCGCACACCAGGACAGGCCTTCAGAGACACCTGGACGTCCCCGCACACCAGGACAGGCCTTCAGAGACACCTGGACGTCCCCGCACACCAGGACAGGCCTTCAGAGACACCTGGACGTCCCCGCACACCAGGACAGGCCTTCAGAGACACCTGGACGTCCCCGCACACCAGGACAGGCCTTCAGAGTGACCTGGACATCCCCGCACACCAGGACAGGCCTTCAGAGACACCTGGACATCCCCGCACACCAGGACAGGCCTTCAGAGTGACCTGGACATCCCCACACACCAGGACAGGCCTTCAGAGTGACCTGGACATCCCCGCACACCAGGACAGGCCTTCAGAGTGACCTGGACTTCCCCGCACACCAGGACAGGCCTTCAGAGACACCTGGATGTCCCCGCACACCAGGACAGGCCTTCAGAGTGACCTAGACATCCCCGCACACCAGGACAGGCCTTCAGAGACACCTGGACATCCCCGCACACCAGGACAGGCCCTCGGACTGACCTGGACATCCCCGTACACCAGGAAAGACCCCCGGACTGACCTGGACTTCCCCGCACAGCAGGACAGGCCTTCAGAGAGACCTGGACTTCCCCGCACACCAGGGCAGGCCCTTGGAGTGACCTGAAAATCCCCGACATTAGGACAGGCCCTCGGACTGACCTGGACATCCCCGTACACCAGGAAAGACCCCCGAACCGACCTGGACCTCACCTGCGGCTCTTGGTTACAGCAGTCCCAATTGAGATGAGCCCCTCAGCTCCTGGGTCAACCCCTGCAGCCCCTCAGGTGTGTGCAGGTATTTATGGTTCTGCCCACACACAGCTGTATGTCCCAGCTGGCTGACTGGCACTGCACACAGTAGGGCAGCATCTGTGTTAACCGTGCCTGAAGACACATCTGGTGGACTCCAGGCCTGGAGCTGCTTCCCTGGCTGTTCTGGTCGCCAGGCAACCGAAGCAGCTAATCACAGGTGAGTGCCTGACTCTGGAGAAACCCCTCTCTAAGGATTTGCATTCATCCTTGAAAGTCTAAAACAAGGCCAGCCCCCAAGACAGCGCCACCTCAGCCAGGGGACAGAGGACACGGGCCACGACAGTACTGCTCAGGAGCCTGCAGGTGAGCAGTCCGACCACAGCCCTCAAGAGAGCCACTTAGAGAAGGAGACTTAAAAAATGTGAATACACCTGCACAATTTATAATTTCCTGGTAGATATAAACGATCCATTCAAGATGAAGGCATTTTAAAGGGATCAGTTATGATAAATGAAACTTAAAAAAAAAATCAAAGGAGTTTTTCCCCATAATCATTTCTAGGGCAGAGAGGATTATTAGTGAATTTCATAAAAATTCAAGAATCCTTTTATTCCAATATCATGTCAATTATGAGAAAACTGTAAGAAGACAGAAAAGCCACACAAAGCGCTGAAGTAGCAACAGTCTCGGTGGGAAAACCCGACGGGGAGGGTGGGAGGGACTTGCCGGGTCTCACCTGTGAATTTGCCTGCGAGCAGGGAGACCCAGCCTTAGCGTGTCGGGCGCTCTGCGAGCTGGTTTGTTGAAGGCCATTATTCAGAATTAAATGCTGGACATGAAAGTTAAAAACATTATGTTTTAAAAGATAATGCTGAAACGGCACCATTTCCCTGGGCCGCAGACTCTGGCTGGCACCTGACTGCTGGAGAGGCTTTGCAGTAGGCCTGGTTCTCCCTTCCCTCCCCAGGCTCCTGTCCCTGTGTCCCGGCCCAGGTCCCTGGGACTCCTGCTGCAGCCTGACGGCAGCTGTCCAGGTGGGAGTCTCACACCACGGAGATCAGCCAACGCTGGAGCTCAGGGTGTGCTTTCCCGTCTTTCTGCCTAGACCTGTGAAGGTAAGGGACGGAAGGGCAAGAAGCGTGTCCCCCTCCATGGTTCTATTGAGAATGGCAGAACAAACTGAGCAGACCCCCTGGTGTTGGAAAAGGACTGTAAACATCAGCAAGGAAGTTGCTCCTCTGGCGAAGGAGCTGAGTTCCAAACATTCCTTCCCTGCCGAGCACAACTCAGTCATCAGTATGATCCAAACTGCCCCCCAACATTCATCCAGTTCATGTTGGAACCATGGGCTGGCTCGTGGTAGGACTTGAGAAAACCCAAAGAATTATTCTGAGAATCAATTCCTTATGTGGCCTGTTGTGGTTTGGATGTGAGGGGTCCCCCAAAAGCTCGTGTGTGGGACAATGAAGAGGTTTAGTGGAGAAATGACCAGGTATGAGAGCCTTACCATTTCAGTGACTCAATCCCCTGGTGGGGTTAGCCGGCGGTGCCTGAGGTAGATAAAGTGGGGTGCGGGGGCTGGCCTTCAGGGTGTACATTTTGTATCTGGCAAGTGGAGTCCCTCTCTGCTTCATGATCATCAGTTGAGCGGCTTCCCTCCACCACACTCTTCAGCCATGAAGTCCTGACTCACCTGAGCCTCGAGGAATAGAGCCTGCTGTCTATGGATGGAGACCCCTGAAACCATGAGCCCCCAGTAAACTTGTCCTCCTTAAAATCGTTCTCATCAGATCTTTTAGTTGCAGCAATGAAAAAACTGGCCCAAACACCGCCTTTACAATGAACTTAGACTACCACCATTTGTTGCTGCATATTTTTATGTCAATAAAGATTTATTTTAAATATCATGTTTGTGCATATATGCAAATAATCTTTTCAGGCATCGAGATATCTACCAGGACTTGGCATCTCGAAGAGATACCTAATAACTGATATCTTTATAAAAGAATCAAGACACCAAAATCAACATGGATCATCAAAAATGTGACAAATGGATTTCTCCAAAGAGAGTAAGGTGGTCTGCTTTAGCAATCTATTAACAGATTAAGTCATATCATCAGGTTAACTATTAGGGCGACAAGACATAAACAGATGCAAGTAATATTTTCATGTGTATTAATTATATGTAATAATTGTAATGTATGTTAAATTTGTATATCTCACTAGTTTTAAAAATCTTCTAAAGAGTACTCACTCAACCCGATGAGGACTAGGTGCTCACCCAGCCTTCAGTACCATTAGCCCGCCAGCTCGGGACACCCTTTCCCCTTGGACCCGATGCTGTGGCCGGTGGCTCAGATCCCCAGGGAGTGCGACTTCCACGTTGCTACCCACTAGCCCCGCGGCTGGACTAGCTCCTAGACTCCACCGAAATCAACAGAGCCAACAGAGCTGCACTACATGGGGTGGAGACGTGCTGTGCCGCACCAGGTCACAGGTGCCACACCACAGGGCCCTGGCCGAGGAGGAAGCTGTTAGGTAGAGGGCAGTGCATTTCCTCAGACAGAGCGGCCAGGGAATGGGCAGGACCCCGGTGAAGAGCAGGGCTTCCATACACTGAGAGGTTTAAATGAGACTGAGTCAGAGCTGAAATGGAAAATGTGCAGGTTGTTTTTATTTACAAATTGCAGGGGAAACATTTTAGGTGAAGGTGACAAATGTTGTGAAAATTTACTGGAAATAACAGAAGAACTGAGGTGGTGCTCTCTCTTCCTCCCTCCTGCTTCTCCTGCTGTCCTCCTCTCCCTCCTTCCTCCCCTCCCATCACTTCCATTTCCTTCACCCATTCTGGAAGGTTGTGAAACGTGTTGTAAGGTCACAGTTACCAGCAAGTTTGACTTTGATGCCAAAATACACAAGTGAGGAAAACAGGTCTGCTCTGTGATATGAACGTCAGTGCTCAGTAGATGATGAGTCCGTGCTGCCACGAGGGGCATCAGGAACGGTGAGAACAAGATTGCTTACGCGGATGGATGCAAAACAATGGAAAGACAGGAAATTCAAGAAAAGCACCTTGGCCGCCAACCCTGGGTGCAAAGGAGCTCCGGGTTTGTAGGCTTTCCTAGAGAGACACCAACGAGCCGTGACCACGTGCACACGTGAAAACCAAGGCCCACAGAAAGTATTGCAGCAGCGGAAATTTAGGAAACTCATAACTGCAGTGAGAAAAGATATTAAGACCTCAGCTGAAGAGAAAAGACCAAGGACAGGTGGCTCCTGGGGGCACGGACGAACAGGCTAACAGGTGGTCACAAAGTACACCATCAAAGATGAGATTCTTATTGGCCAGTTCTGTGGAGAGCGGAAGACACCTTCAATGTCTGTCACACATGCACGCCAGCTGAGCCTTCTCACAACTTGCAGGGATAATGGCAGCAGTTTTTAATTGTGGGACGAGCCCAAGTTCATTATAGGAACTTTTGTTGGGACAAGAAGTGTAGAGAGAACCTAAAAATAAACCACAGGTAAGCATTTATGTTCACTTCTGCAGGGCATTCTGTGGTGTGTGTCTACTTTGTGTGTGTGTGTTTATGTTTATGAGATTACATATTTTCTATATACATGTATAAGTAATTTCTACAGAAAACAGAGGTTATGTTGACCACATCATTCTCTTCTTAGTCTTCCTAACCTGACAGATACAATGCCGTCCTTGGCCAACCTGCGTAAGTACCCTCCAGAACACACCTCCGATGGCTTGACTCTCCCTCGATGGCAGTGCAGTGGTTTGGGGTACCCATGACTGCAGGTTATTCTGCAGTGAACAAATTTAAGCATTTCTTGAACCACCACCCGGTGTCCACTAGTGACCCAGGAGCTCCTGTGGTTACCAGGAGCCTCAGCTCTGAGCCACCAGGTTTCACCCTGTGGGTGAGAAGCCAGGGGCAGCAGGGGCCCTGCATGACAAAGGCATGGGACAATCCCCACCTCACCTGTCCCACAGCCATCCAGGGGCCTACCCTGCGCCCAGGGCCTTACAGAGCACTGGGCTTTGCCACTGGTGCTGGATTTGGTTCCTCCAAATGGGTCACTTACAGGGCCACACGGGGCCTGGTGCGTTTTCTGGCTGCTCTGACTTGGAAGCCACCCATCCATTCCTTCAGCTCCGCACATCTGGAGGCACCTTCCGACAGTCCTGTGGGCATGGGGCTGCTCTGGCCACCTCTACTGGGTGTGACAATGCTCCGTGGCCACCTCTACTGGGTGTGACAATGCTCCGTGGCCACCTCTACTGGGTGTGACAATGCTCTGTGGCCACCGTTTTGTACTATAGAGGTCACTTCATGTGAATGGAACCCCAGAGCTTTCTTACTGCCTTTAAAAAGAACAAAAAAGGCAGGAAACGTGGCTGCACAAATTAAGATAATGAAATTAGCATTTCCACCCACGTGAAGAGGTGGCTTTGCCCAGCCATCGCTGGGCTTTGATAATAAGAGTCTAATCTTATTTTAGTTTTAAGAAATAGGACATTCATCTTATTAAAAATAAATATTTTATACAAGCTTCCTAATTCCTTCGCAGCAGATTGCGGTTGGAAGGTGCATGTGTGCTGTCCTCTCACGGGGGCTCGTTCCGAGTTTGATTATTTCTTCATTGAAGTTGTTTCTTCCCACTGAGCATTAATACTTTGAATTTGTGTCATTAATTTCATACCTGACCTTGAGCTATATTTTTATTACATTAAAGAGCTCTGGAGTCGATTGTGTTCATTTAGGAATAAGTAGCAGGGGAAAATCCAGCTGAGAATGTGTGGAGCTTTTCTGTTTTATGCGCAACTGCTCCTCTTCACAGTGGCTGGCTGACGTCCGACCCACTCTTTTATGGACAGAACCAGAAGGAATTACCTTCTCTCTCTGGGCAAACAGGTGCCTGGCCCATGAGCACCTCAGCCTATCCCCAACCGCGCCTCCTTGTGAGACTGCTTCAAGGACAAACCACCCACCAGCGGCACCTCCTCTGCTGCCCTGCCACAGTGGGTCCCCCCCGTGAGCCTTTGGCTCCGCTGGTACTGGTACTGGTACCGGAGGCACCCTGCTGGGTCAGAGCTGTCTTGGGCACAGTGAAGACGGAGGGAGGGAGAGCGGCCAGAGGGCAGGGAAGGCAGTTGGGTGGCTGGGGACCGTGGCTGAGGAGAGCTCTTCCGCCATGGCGGGTTGAACTTCTCCTTCAGTCGCACATTGGACGAACGGGACTTGGGGCAGGGAGTGATCACAGAAGTCCTTTCTCTTTGCCTCCCACTCTCCCTTGAAACCTACCCACGGGTGGCCTGGGCTTGGCCCTTCATGACAGCTCAGGTGCTCCCAGGTCCCCGGGAGCCAATTTAACCATCAACCCAGCTCCCTTCAGGGCAGTCGCAGTCTGAAGTCAAGATCTGTGGGCACAGGACGCTCCCCAGAAGGGGCAGCCCTCTCCTCCCCTGGGATGGAGCCTCGGGGCACCCTCTGCCCCTTCCACACCCACAGCCCCACAGTGTGCAGAAGGGACGATGGGAGACATTGGGGGAGTCAGGGGGAGGACAGGGAAGGCACGGGTGGCTGTGGCTAAGGCAGGCTGCGAGGTCCTGTGACGGGCCCACAGAGCCCCGCGGGCCACACACGCTGTCCCTGTCGGGTCTGGCCACACCCGTGGTCTTGTGGGCAGGTCTGAAATGCGGGCAGGCTGCTCTCCCGGCAGGACCAGCACTGCCCAGCCCGGCACTGAATGTCTTCAGCAAGCGGTGGGTATCCCGGCCAGCTCCTGTTCAGCAGGGCCTCTGCTTTGCTTGGACACTAGCCAATGTTCAAAGGGACATCTAGAACACAGGTAGAAACCTGCGACCCTCTGGGACCCGCACTGCAGGGACCCTGCTCTCTGGAAATCGGAGCTCTGGTCTCCACCAGCTGAGAGCTCCCATTGTCACTGTGTCACCGTCCCTGGTTGGGGCTACCTGGTCCCATGGCCACTGAGCCAGCTAGACACGCTACCTTCAGAGCAGGTTTTCCTCCGCGTCTCTGTATCCCAGAAGCAGCTCGGGGCTCACGCACTTTCTCTCTTCAGGGGTTTCTTTCTAAGCCAGCTCCCACCACTTCCCACCAAGGGACGCTTCCGGAGTCACCCCTAAAGGACGAAGGAACACAGGACCTCTGATGTGCGCTCGTGTCCAACAGCTTCCCACCTCTCCTGGCTTTCAGGCAATGAGCGGGGTCAGCGCTCAGAGCAGCTGTCTGAGGTGACTGGCCAGCAGCCTGAGGGCACAGAGGGACAAGGAGCCGCAGGGTCTAGGCAGGGGACCCTGACCCTCCTCCTCCTCTGTCACACCTGTGTCCTTGGGTAGCCAACCACCCACTCACAGGCTTTTCCTGGATGCGGGTGTCTCCACTGCTGGTGTCGAGCAGGTAGGGCTCTGGGGGCTGCTTGGTTTCTGGGGGCTCCTCACGGCAGTGGCCGGGGGGGGGGGGTGGCCAGAGTGCCTAGCTCATGGGCTCTGCCACTCAGCAGCTCCAATTCGGTGGCAGACCCGCTGTCTTATCCAAGCAACAGTGGAACGGGACCAACGGTTCAGCTCTTACGTCTTGTCCCTGTATGCGCCAGGATGAAGGAGTCCCCCAGCCCTCCATGGCTGCCCCGAGGCCCTGCCCTGGGCAGCACCTGTGGTCCCGCCCTTGATGTCAGCCATGCAGTCAACCTGGCTCTCCAGGGAGGCTGCCTCCCGGGGCATCTGGCTGACCATCAGCCATGCGAGCAGCTGTGTGAACCCCATCTGCACTCCCCAACCCAGGCATGGCTTTACCAGGGCACTTTACCACTGAGCTACACTGGGCCCTTTTTACTGTTTCCATCTTGAGGCGGGGCTCGCTAGGTGGCCCAGGCTGAACTCTGACCTGCGATCTTCCTGCTCAGAGCTGAGCGGTGTGGGTTACAGGCAGGGCCGCAGCTTCTGGCCCAGGCTGGGCTTTGGATGCAGCCCCGGGGTTTGGGCCCAGGGATGGAGATTCCCAACGACCCACACCGGGGAGAGCGGCCTCGAGGAGAGCGCCTGGAAATGGGGCTGGCCTTGTCCCATCTTCCCGAGTCCCCCGGCATGTCCGTGAGGCTCCAGAGAAGCTGCCACCAGGATCAGAGTTGACTTTGGTCTATGAGCTGTCCCCGCACGTGCACACACACCGCCCGCACCTCGACACTCCCCCTCCCCCCGGCTTTCCCATGAGAAACCAACAGTGTGGACCTTCTGACTGCCCTGGGGGTGGCTTTCTATTGCAGGAGAACGAGCTCCGCGGGGCCATCAGACTCCTCTCAGCTTCAGCCACAGAGGCTCACATCACATGGTGGCATAAAGCCCAGGGGTCAGCCCACCCCGTGGCTTGGGGGCTCCTCCTCATTAGACCCTGACCCCAAACCCCTGATCGATCTTATCTTTATAGTCCATGGTAAACCCAAGAGGGATGCCACGATCTCCCCAAATCAATCTCAGAGCCCAGAGCCAATGGCCATGGCTCGGCAGGGCAAGGCCATGCAGCCACCACCAGAAATCTTGAGTGTAGACAGCTACTTAAGAAGACTCTGGACCCTCCGACACATACCAATATGAAGACCTGGGCAACACTGAAAAGGTCAGGCCTCAGCCAAGAGTCGTGTTCCAGGTCGTCAAGGCGGGCACGTCACGGGAGGCAGAGGCCGCGGAGGGCGGAAGGACCTTGCGGGCTGTGCTGAGGGGCTGCTTGGTAATTTGTTAGGCAAACACCAGCCATGTGCACGCAGGTGCCAGAGGACTGCGTCAGGTGTCCTACTTACACATTTAATTAAATTTTCTGTTCGGGTGGATTCTCCAAAGAATTGGAACCAGCAGCCTTGTGGTGGCATGGCTCCCTGGGTCCCCACGGCCTCACTCTGAGCTCCCTGGGCCATCCTGGCTGCAGCTGCTGCACTTGTGAATCAGGGAAAGGGCCAGAAAGGAGAACTGCCCACAGGTCCATCCCAGGCCCGCTGGGGAGGCCACGTCCACACTGGGGCTTCTCTCTGCGAGGTCCCCGGGTGTTAGCTTGCTGAAGCGAGGGGGTTTATCTAGTGTTCCAAACTTGGTGGGATATGTCACCAATTATTTCCCCTCTGGATAGCACCCTTTAGCGGTCTTCTGTCTGCACAGCAGTGGGATTCCCGCTACTCTGTGTCCTCTGAGGAGGACTTCTGCAGGGCAGCTGTCCGCCAGACCTGGGCGTCTTCCATAAAGTGTGGTGTCCCACGATGTTCCAAGCCTGCCACAACTGCTAAGACCCACTTTCCTCTCCTGGGAAGGCCGCCCTGCTGAGTAAGTGGCCGGCAGTCCTCTGCCCACCCCACGTACACCTGAGGCGTGGTGAAGGCATGTCCCTCAGGAGCACCCTACAGAGGCTTCTGCAGACCCTGATCTCCCACAGCTTGGAGATAAAAGTACAGAGAAGACCATGCCAAGATGAGACTGCACTTAAACATGAGCATTTCCCCGGGTTTCCTGACAGAAACTCAAAGAAGAACCACGTTTCAGTCCTATAGACCACGGTGTCTCCGGAATGCAAGAGTCAGGTCTGGGGGGGGGGGGATCGAGGCTGCTGCAGGCCTGGGGGGTCTCCTGGTGTGCATTTGTGGAGGGATGGGAAAGTGACCCAGCCCTCAGGAGGCCAGGCACCTGCCCACCTGTGCCCCGAGCTGCGGGACCATCTTACAACCTCACCATGTAGCCCAGGTGGCCTCCCGGCCCCAGAGGTGGGTCCTGGAGAGCACTCACCTGCATAGATCCATAGGGCGTCCCAGGCCTGTGCCACCCCTCAGGGCACATCCCGCAGGTGGCTGCGGCCATGCCTCTGTTCAAGGTTGCTGTGTTGGAGCTGCTCATCAGCTGAACTGGATTGCTAGGCTGGTCACTGCTCTCCAGACCACTCTACAAGGAGGCCATTTCTCCCATGTTTCAAACTGGGAGAAGTCAAGGAAGTGTGAGCCCCTTCCAGGGAAGACAGCCCAGCTGCAGGACCCCCTGCAGGAAGGAGTCCCACTCTGCTCAGGCAGATGCCCCCAGGCTGCTCTGCCACCGAGAGATGACAGGGGTCCGTCCTCGCATCTGGGTCTCTGGCACTGGCCGCCAGCTTTTAACGGAGAGTCCTGTGGAACCTGAGCAATTGGCAAGGCAGAGGCCGAGCTGCCCGTGGCCTGGCCCAAGTCCCCAGGTCCCAGCATGGGTAGAGGGTCCCCATCACACATCCCCATCCACAGTCCCCTCTTCCACTTGCCCACAGCCTGCGGGCAGCGGGGCAGTTGTGGCTAAGGCTGTGTGGGCGCAGCAGGAAGGGGCCAGAGAGGAGCACAGCCCGCCAATTCCGTCAGCTCTGCTCAGAGGAGGAGGAAAGGAGTTGGGGCAGGAGGCCGAGAGGGACCCGCAGGACCTGGGTGGGTGTGGCTTGTGCGGGTGCCTAGGCCCCAGGGACCCAGGCTTGTCTGTGGGTTTGAAAGGTGCCAACGCCACCTCCAGGTGTTCTGTGCCCCAGGGCTGGTGGAGACTGTTGGCAGTGACCTGCCTGACACCATGGTGGGTCGCCTGCCTGGCCCTGGCCCTCGGCCTGGCTCATGCCAAGCTGACGTTCCCTGCTGTGATGGTCACGGATCTTGCTCCACCTGCCCCTCGCACCTGAGGCTGCAGGTGCCACATCCCTCCCCCAGGAGCTGGGAGGACTGCAGGCTCAGCAAACGGGGCCCCGAGGGTTCTGCCCCTGCTTCCATCTCAGTGAGGGGTCTCCAAGCAGCACTGGCTCCCTGGCCCCGCTCCAGCCAGTGGACACCAGGCCACAGCCAGGAATCTCCAAGCACCTGTGCACAGGAGCGTGGCCCAGATGCCCCTTTGGCCCCTGGAGACCCCTTTGCTCCCAGGGCTCCTTCCTGCCCCACCCTATGCCACAGTCCTGCACAACACACACGCAGACGTACGGCCACAGATCAGCATCCACAAACAGACACATGGACACAGAAGCACGCACATCCACAGAGAGATGGAGGCACACATACGAGCAAATGCACACAGACAGACACACGGGGACACATACACAGACATACAGAGACATATGTACACACATACACACACCAACACATAGAGACATACTCAGAAACGCACACACACACACACACACACATTCACACAAACATACACATAAAACACAGAGACAGATGCACAGAGAATCATACACACACAGGTTCGCATGAAAACACACACGGAAACACACGACACAAGCCATATACACTCACACCTATGTGTCTGTGCACACAGATACAGATACACATGCTTATATATGCACACACATACACATCAACAAGACACATACGTACAATGCACAGACACATGACTCACACACACCCATCCACAACACATTCACATGCACTCCCCCACACATGGATACGTGGCCTGCGGGATTGGGCCTCTGTGCCTTGAAGTCGGGACTGTCTCTTCATTAGATACTGACACCTTTGGACAAGATGGACTCAAATACTCTGAGCCCTAAGATTCAGACTCAGTTTCTCAGCTTGACGAGGAGCCTTGTGTGGCATCACAGCAGCCTATGAGGTCTGTTGTCCACTCGCCAGACCCATGACTCAGTGAATGCTCATCTCACCCCCAACACGCATGTGCGCACACACACACACGAAAACACAAAGTAATACATGCACACATACACTCACACACACGTGTGTGGGCATGCAGGGGCCCCATACGGGGCCTGAGACTGGCCCTGCATCAGGAAGCCATTCCACCCACCAGCCCCAGCCAGGACCTAAGAGGACCTTTCCTCAATGCCTGCTGTCTCTGGTGTGAACCCTGAAACACAGATAGTCACACGCACGCACACACTGACATGCACATGTGTCCCTCATGTGAACACACCCACAAATTTAAGCATTAGACCTGGAGCGTCCGTTTCATAAAGCCGTCTGCTAGCCCTTGGAAATTGCTTCCTGCCACACAAGCTGGGCAGACTAGCTGAGATAGCTCATCTGAAATGCATTTCCTAAGTAAATAGGTGCGATGGTTTCCAGAAATCCATCCTTCTCTGAGAGCACGGACTTGGAACGAGCGAGTTTGGAGCCAGGAATTCCTTCTGAACTTCATGTGCAGAGACATGAGTGCCACCTATGGAAGGAGAGAAGAGCCATCTGCGAGCTCAGAGCCCGAGCCAAGCCGTGGAGAGGAGGACCAAGGGGACGAGTCCTGGGGGGCGTTAAGAAGGCACAGCGTGGCAACTTCAGCCCATAAGGGCATTTTTTCCCATATTATGTATAGTTTTTTTTTCCCAAGAGATTTGGAATTGTTTTGTTTTTTTCTCTCAATTTATGTTATAGATTTAATTAGATTCAGCATATGAGAGGTCTGAATATTTCTTAAAGAAAATGTTAGATATGAACATATAAATTGTTTTCAATTGTAGATACTAGGGAATATAATTAGAATGATAAAAGTATGATCATTGGAAGATGAGCGCACCTGGCCTTAAAACATGGTCTTCATACATGAGTTTCAGGGAAAACGGAAGGGCACAAAGAAAGGCTTCTGGGAGTCGCGGCTTCCTGACGCCGAGGGCAGGGAGACAGTGCACCTGCCCACCAACGTGGTCCCGTCGACCTTCTGGGCCCTTGGAGGAAGCTGCGGCAGCAGAAGCTGCTTTCTGGCCATCTCTGGAAGGCTTTGTCTCTCCTGTGTCCACCCTTGCCCACCTGGTCCCCAGAAACCGATTCTCTCTTGTGATGGAAGGGTCTTAATTGCAGCACGGGAGGGGCTGTGGAGCCCTTTTTCTGGGTCCTCTCTGCTGCTCAGAAGCCACTAACCTGCGAATACAACCCCCTCACAATTGAAGTTCCAACTGCACTATCTCTGAAGAATCCAGGACGGGAAGCAGAGGGCAGCCTAGCACATGCAAACGCAGGAGCACTCGCAGGCACAAAAGAAGAGGGGAGAGCGGAAGGGAAGGGACGGGTGATGAGAGCAGCCTGTCGCCTTAAAAGAATCCATTTGTGATCACAAACGAACAGTCCCCACCGCGAGAGGGGCACATGGCTGGGTCTCATTACCAGCCACGCAAAGCAAGACCCCATCCAAAGAGGAGGCGCACGGACGTCCCCACTTTCCATTAAAATAATTTCAAAAAGCTTTTTTTCTCCTGCTGAAAGAACCCATTTTGCAAGATGATTTAGCTCAAAATCTGCTGGGAGTAACCCTTGACATAAAGTCATATTGTGTTGGAGTTTAGTCCTAAATTCATACATCAATTATTTACTGTCAACGCCGATTGTATAAGTGTAGAAAATTACCAGGAATGATATTTTCTCTCAGGCAGAAAAAATGTGATACAGCAGATCCACCCACCTAATGTGCGGTCCACTGTCCAGGGCCCAGAATTATTTATGCATTAGAAAACAGTGTGCCGGGGCCGAAGGGAGAAGACGGGAGAAAGACAGACACATTATTTTAAACCTTTCATAACACCCATAAATATTTCATAACAAATAAATAAAGAATGTCGGGCTTGTGTGGAGACAGCTGTAGAAGTACGGTTCAACGCTCCGCGGAGCTCCGGGGACCTGCGCTTGCCCTCCACTAAGCCCCCATTTCCTTTTAATCACCCGCCAGTGCACTGTGGGTAGGCTCCAGGTGATGGCCACGCTGAAGGTCACGTGTGTGATGCCATTTTCCTCTGATTGCAGTGTTTTCTTTCCTATTTATTTATTTTTAAGACAGAAAACTCAGGAAAATGTGTGTTGGGGTTGCTCCTTACGTGGCTAGAGAGCTCACGGAAAGTCCCGTCTTGGAGTTTTGTGCCGACCCACGTCACCCCTCCAGTTGTACCCCAGATCAGGAGCGGTGATCTGAAGCACACAGAACCCGGGTTCTGAGCCTGAGAGAGGCACGGGGGCCCTTCCCAACCCGCCCCTCCCGAGGCTCCTCCCGCTGTCCTGGTGACTAAACCCGCGGCAACCCTTCCTCAAACAAAAGAAAGGGGAGACAGCAGAGGTCCTGCGCCCTGGCCGAGCGCAGTGAGCTGCGTGGGTGGTGGCAGGACAGGCCGGTGTGTGATGGCCCACGGGGACATGGCTGGGCTGACCCATGTGCCCTGGGCAGGGGGAGCTCACCATGGGGCAGAGGCAGCCACGGTACCCAGGGAAGCTGCGCGCTGTGAGCTGAGAGCCACGGCCCTTCCACTTTAGGGGCTGTGGGAGGGAGGGGACTACACAGGCCTGTCTCTGAGCCGGGTGGGCTCCTCCTCACAGCCGAGGAGTCATGGCCAGCTGTGGTTGACCAGTGGCCACTTAGTACTTGACTCTGACCAGGGTGGGGCTCCCAGGTGACTGTCAGAGTCCCCCCTAGAATGAAGACCACAGTGTCCTGTAGAACAGGGACACTGACACCCGTGAGTGGCAAGGCTCCTGCACCTGTGTCTGCTGGGCTGCAGGCAGCTGGCTCCACCTGGGTCCAGGTGCCTGCCGTGGCCAGGGCCTCGACCCGGGCTAACAAGGAAGCAGGGGGCTATGGGGGTCCTTCTGCAGACCCAGCCACCTGGAGCCTCCTCATTCTGGCTGCTGATGCCCCGTGTTCAGAGCGGGGGGCTCCCCTAGGGCCCCCACAACATTGCCCCTGGGGGTCCCTTTACTGATTCCCCTATTATCGGCTCAATATCTGCATCCCCCAAACCTGCATGTCGAAACTGTAAAGCCCCAGGCAATTAGAGGTGCAGCTTTGGAGAGGTGACTTGGTCACAAGAGTGGGGCTGATAATAGCACCAGAGCCCTTAAGAAGGGGCCTGGGGCTCGCACCCTCTCTCTGCCAAACAAAGATGTGCAGAATATCCCTCTACACACCAGGAACAGGCCCGCCCAGAAACCCGCCCCCGAGCCCCGCCATCGTGACCGTAGGAAGAACCTGCTATCTCCCCCAGGTCCCCACCTGAGCTGTGGTGTGTCAGTCACAGCCACCCAAGCTGACGGGTCCACCTTCTTCTGTGGTGTCTGGGGCTGGTTTCCCGAGGTCAGACCCAGATTCTCCTCGAGCAGGTCAGGGCTGTTCCCAGGCCTTGTACCTCCAGGCCTAGAACTCTTTCCTGGAATCACTCCCCAGGACCAAATCCTGGCCCTTTAACGAATTCCCCCCAACATTCTCGGTCTGGGCCCCGCTCTCCAACTCTGCTCCGAGGTGGGGCCCCCTATCTCTAGGAGCAGACCTCTGTCCTCGGAATTCAGGGGGAAGGTGCACTGGGAGAACTAACTGAGTCATAGTTTAAACTTTTAATAAATCGCTCATCATTTTTTAAACATTTGAGGATATAACAAAGATCTCAAATAACCTGCTAAATATTCATTTCATTAATAATTAAGCGCACATTTATTTTTTACTAATAATTGCACACATTGCTGAGTTCACTGCAAGTTCATCACAGAAATTCAAGTTCAAAAGGAAGTTTGGTGCCGACCTCTGAACCCCATTGTCCCCAGCCTGAGGACACGCGCTGAGGTCTCCTTCCATGACATCACCAGCACTGGAGCCCATCATTCCCCCGGCCACATGCACCCCGAAGGAGCCCTGCAGGGCAAGGGGACGCCTCACCACCGTCAGCGACACCAGCTGCTCCCTGCCCCGTGGCCCCAGGAAAGGGGATTTGTGGGACGTCGAGCAGACGTAGGGGTGACCGGAGGGGGCGGAATGGTGGGTGAGAAAGGGGCAAGCGAGAGAGGAGGGGATGTCCAGCAACGAAGGACAGGGACAGGCACCAGGGTGGCCCGCGGGTACCCTCCCCTGACCTTGGCGGCTTCCTGCGCTGCCCTGGGCTCAACTCACGGGGTGAAGCCTAAGCCCCTCCAGACGCCGCTCCCCCCCACGCCCCCGCCTTGTGGGTTTACTTATTTATCTAGTTTTGGTTTTACTTTGTTGGTGGTGGTTTATCGCTTTTTGTTGTTGTTTTAACGAGGAGACTTTATTTCCAGAATATCAGTACATGGACTCTTAGAACCTGGTTGGTGGTGTGCTCGGGATTCCTCGTTACTTCTGAGTATACTATGAAGAGTTTGCTAAATAGCTAAAGGGAAACCCGTGGTTTTATTGCAAGGTCAGGCAGAGGCTGAGGTCCTGCGTCTCTCTCTCAAGGTGTCTTAGAAAGAAAACGGAGCCTTGGAAGTTCTCGGGGCACCCAGGGGACCCGCCCGAGCTTTTCCCGGAGCCCCCTGGCTGTGGGTGAGCGGGCAGTCTCCCTCACCAATCTGCGGGCTCCTGGAGTGCGCTCTGGGAACTCACATGGGGGAGACTCAAGGTCTCCAGTTCTGACCACCTCTTCCTCTAGTGTCAACAGAACCGTCCAGCGACACCCTCAGGGCTCAGGGACCCCGTGCTTTGCAGGCTCCCTCGGGGAGCCCTGATGGGATTAGCTCCAGATGCTCTGAGGAGATGTGGGCTCAGGGCCACAGGGGGCTCCTCACTGCTGATGGACACTGATGGAGACCAGGCCGAGTGGGCTTCCAGGATCCCAAGGAAGCTCCGGAGCCTCGAGGGAGCTGCCGCAGACTGGACCCGAGTCACCACAGCCTTTCAACCAGCCCAGGGCACCGGCTTCTGTGACTGGCATCTCAGGTCAGCCAAAGCCAGGGGACATTCCTGAGTCGTGGTGGCCCCTCCTGACCAGCGGTGCCTGGCACTGGAAGAGAGAGCGTGATGGAGGCCACAGAGTCTCTCACCACAGGGATGCCTCCCTCCCGTTCTCAGACAGGGGACAAGGCCTCCCTGGGTCTGGTGTCTCAGCAGGAGGGTGGCCAGAGTTCCTGTTTAGTGCCATATTTATTTTCATCAGTGATTGGAAAGGACACAGGTGACCTTGGTCACTGGGGCACCTGGTCCCTTGTGAGTGCAGGTGTTGCCTCGTCTCCCCTGGACACACCCCGTGGAGCTCAGCTGGTCAAGCAGACCTGTGTCCCCAGAGAGCCCCCACTGTGACGCTCACTTCCTCCATGAAAGGACAGGTGCTTACAGCTGGCACCACGGTCACGGGGCCTGAGGTGTCCTGCCCATGCTGGACACACACCAGCCAGCAGGCACACAGGCACTGGCATCTGGGAGCACTCAGTCACTAGATTATATGCAGACTAGGGACACAAAGCAGGTGGACCAAGTGCCCAAATTATGTACAAATATAAGACATGGACCTGCTTGTGAGCTCCGCTGGTTCATGTCCAAGATCAGTGGTCAGCAGCCTCGTTTCCAGGTAGGTTGAATAAACCCTCCTCCTGCTGCCCCTCTAGGGAACCCACAGTCCCCCAGCTTCCCCCCAGGGTGTCGATGATGCAGTGCAGGCTGGGGCAGTGCAAGGCTGTGTGTCGGCCACCCAGGGGCAGGGGCCTTAAGGGAGTGTGTGGTACCTGACACAGGGAGGCCAAGGGCCCCGCTGGCGTCCTTCCCCAGCATCACTCTCCCCTCAGAGAGCCTCAGAGCCGACGCAGGTGGAGATCCTGTAACAAGAGTGCTGATGGGCACAGGCTCCTTTCCTGGCTGCTGAGGAACCCGTGGGTCCTGGGGCTGGTGGTCACTAGGTGTGGGCCTATGGTTCTGCCTGGATAATGAGTGACTGCCACAGTCCTCCATGGAGGGCAACTGAGGGCCTTAGATCAAGAGGTCCCAGATGCTGCTCCGTCCTATGACGAGCTGGACAACATCACAGCAGGAAAAAGCTGGCCAAACTGAACGGGGACCTTCCTTGACCTTCCCGAGAACAGGGATCGCACAAGCCACGGCTCTGCAACCTGGGAGCCAAGGCCTCCTGGGGAAGATCTGAGCCAGGCCCTCAGGGCTGTCCAGCAAGGGGAGGGGGCCTGGCACACGGCAGAGTCTGCCCAGAGTGTTCTCTGTGACCCTGGGCTACTCTGAAGACACCCCAGGCTGCCCGTGCAGGCAGCGCACACTGGGAGCTGGGCAGTGCCCTGAGTTCAGACGAAAAGACTCCAGAACGGGTTTCCAGGAAGACCCAGAGATTCTAATGGAACGTACCCCTAACGACTTGCCAAAATACGTGAGGCAGAAACCGAAGGTCTGCAGGAGAAATAGACAACCCCAGGGAAAGGCTGCAGCCCCCAGCAGGCAGGAAAGCAGCAGACCAGAGGGGGCCGCTGACCTGAAGAGCAGGAGCGACTACTCCATCTAACCAGCCTTTATGGAGCCTCCTGTCCGAGGCAGCAGGATGCACGTCCCTCTCAAGCTCAGACAGAATGTTCTCCAAGATGGATGGCGTTCAGGCCACAGAACATCTCAACTCGTCTGAAAGACTAGAAACCAAAGTGTGTCGTCAGGTGACAATGGCATTGAAGGAGGAATCAATGACAGAAACTTCGCAAATGCTTAGAAAAGGGCATCTAAGTAACACAGAGACCACGGATCTCTCAAGAAACCTTCTAAGATATTTTGAATCAAATAAAACAAAAGCATAACTGGTCAAAAGTGTCCATGAAGATGGACAGGCTTAGACACGAACCCAGCACCAGAGGAGGACATGATGAGTGAAGAGAGAACCAAGACCTGCCCTCTCAGCTCCACTTCTGGAAAGCAGAGAAGAGCAGCACTAAGCCAGAAGGAAGCAGAAGAAAAAAGAGAAAAAAAAACAGAAATTACCATAGAAATTAATAAAATGAAAACAGGAAAAAGAGGAGGAAAAATATGATTCTCTGAAAAGATCAGAAAAGTTGATTAACTACCAGCCAGATCTTGGTTGGACAAGAAGAGACAGGGATCAGCTGTGCTCATATCATCCCGCCTGAGTCCACGGACACTCAACGTCTGCTCAGAAGCACTGTGGACAGCAGTGTACCCAGAGCTGGGTGATTTGGAGGGAGGAGACTCTTCCTTGAAAGATAAAAATACCAAAATGCAAAGAGAAACCGATGACCTGCCTAACTCTGTAGCTATTAGAGTTAACAAATCAAGAATGGATCAGCTTCCAAGACAGAAGTTACAAGGCCTCAATTATTTCACCAATCAATTCTTCCAATTATCGAAGGAAAAACTGTTCCAAATTCTCCCTGATCTTTTCCAGATTGGAGGGGTGAGAAGAAGGTGCCCCAGCTCACCCTGCGAAGCCTGCATCCCCCAGAATCAGCACCTGACAGACACTTCACTAGAGGAGCAGTACAGCCAGAGGCCGCCACGGAAGGAGCCACGGAAGGAGCCACGGAAGCTCTAAGCACAACCCCAGCCAAGCCCACCCATGCAGCCCCCGCTAACAGGCTGAAAATCCACTGACTGAAGAACAAGCTATCATGTGACCTCCCACTGTACATAAGAAGCATTTGGCAAAGGCGAACGCTTCAGAGAAAAACTCTCGGCAAACTGGCAACAGAGAGGAACTTCCAGAATTCAAAAGATCTAGGCAAAGCCTCCAGGTAGCTTCATACTGAAAAGAGAGAAACCAGAAGCTTCCCCTCCAAAATTAAGAAGACAGGCATGTCCCTCCTCATCTACGAACATCACGCCACAGCTCCCAGCCCGAGCCAGAGCACAGAAAAGGACTCAGAGCTCTGGGAACATGGACGAGGTCCATCTCTACTTGCAAAGACACAACTGCTCATGTAGAAAATACCCAAAACTCCTCTGGATGAGGAAATGACCACAGCAAGGCTACAGGACACAGGGTGAGTCAACTATCAACCACTCTCCCACAGTCCAGCCATGAATGATGGGGATTTGAAGTTTAAAGCAGTACTATTCATAATAGCAGCAAACATAAAATAAATAATTATAAATCTACTGATTCTATACAGGCCTATATATTATCACTCCAAAAACTGACCCAAATATCAAGATCTAAGTGAATGGAGAGAGATCTGTGTTCATGTATTGGAAAACTCAATAATGTTAAATGCCATTTTGTAATGCCTCCATGTATAAATTCTACAAAATTCCAATCAAAATATCAACTAGCTGTTTTTCAGGTGGTTACAAACTGACTCTGAATCCATATGGAAGGGCAAAGTCCGTGTGGCCAAAATAACGGTAAAGAAGGCTAGCCAGGGGCCTTCAGACGCCAGCTTCAAGAGCCAGGCAGGGCTACATCCATAGGGCATCAGCAAAGGACAGACACAGGGGTCAGGGAACAGCAGAGTCCAAAACAGGCTTTACCAAAGAACAGCGCAGTTCACTAATAAAAGGGGCTGAAGAAACTAAAAGCCCTTATGCAAAAACACAAAAAAAATTAAAAAACCAATGATCCTTGGCATAGACTCTAATCCTTTAGAAAAATAAACTCCAGCTAAGTTGTACCCCTAAATGGAAAATGCAAAATGTTCTGACCTCCTGAGGAAAACAGCATCTTGAGTTTGGTGATTGGTCTTAAACACAACACGAATATCCCAGTCCCTGGAAGAAAGTCACATGTTTCACTTTACTGAAGGCAGATATTTGTGCCCCAGGAAAGACATGAAGGGAAGGAACTGCCCGGCACAGGCTTGGAGAAAGTATCTGGAGGAAGGCTCTCAGCACAAGTACCTAAACACACTGAAAACACGGACAAGCCAGTGACCCACACAGCTCAGAGATGGACCCAGACCTCCCAGACACCTGTCCTGGACAGACGGGAGAGACGCTCAGCCCCACCCGCCCTCAGAGGATCGCAAGTGGCAGCCCAGGGAAACCCGGCACATGCCAATCAACGTGGCCAGGACACCTGGAGTGGCCAGTGCTGCAGGGCCGCGAGCATCAGGGGACTCAGTCATGGTGTGGGCAACAGGAAAGACACTGCACATAGAGGACAGAGTGGCAGGTCCCTTGTCATACCTGACACCAGAGCAAATCTGGAAAAGACACTTTGCATAGACTAGTCCTCTCAGAACTAAAGTCTGCTGGACCGCAGCCCCGAACGTCAAACGCACGTCCATACAGCCATGTGAATGAGACTTAAGTGTGCATGGTGAGGGGAGAGTGTGTCTGGGAAAGTGGGCCCTGGGCAAATCCTGCCCCATGACGCTGGACAGTCAAAGCCGGAGGGACAGAAACACCAGTGGTTAACAGGAGCTGGGAGTGGGCAGTAGGGGGTGAAGGTTAGATAGGTGAGGCACAGGAGAATTTGAGGGCAGTGAAACTGTCCTGTAGGATGCTGTAGGGGTGTTTACAGAACCGTGAGCATTTGCCAAAACCTGGGAACTTGAGGGAATAGAGTAAGCCTTAATCTATGCAAATTTAAAAACTTAATGTGATAAGGGTTGTACTTTTCCTCTAGGCCTTTTTCCAAAAGCCCGTTATTTTGGTCTAATTGTGGGGGGCGGAAACCTGGGAAAATCTCAATTGAGGGAATTTTATAAACACCAGACTAATAATTCCAAACCCTTAAGGTTATCAAAAAGGAAGGAGGAGAAGGAAGAAGAGGAGGAAAATGAAGAAGCAGAGGAGGAAGAGAATGAGAAATGAAAATGTGTTGGTCAGCTTTCCATTGCCGTAAGGAAACACCAGAGATAACTAGCTTTAAAAGGGGAGAGGTTTATCCTGGCTCACAGGTGTGGAGGTTCCTGTTCGTGATCAGCTGGCCCCCTTTCTGTTGGGCCTGGCATGGGCTTGTGAGCAGAAGAACCCATTCACCCTGTGGATAGGAATGAAAGAGGTCGAGGAAGCAACTGGAGTCCTTAATCCTTTTCTAGGGCACATTCTCAGTGACCTAAAGACCTTCCACTAGGTCCCACTCCTGAAGGTTCCCACCCCTGAGAGTGTCATGGGACAGCGACCAAGGCTTCAACACGTGGGGCTTTGGTGAACACTGCAGACCAAACCACAGCAAAAAGGAGAGGCAGGGGAGAGGGGGAGGGAAGGGGGGAAGGGAGGGAAGATGAAAGAGGGAGGGAGGGAGGAAGGGAAGGGAAAGAGGGAGGGAGGGAAGGGAAAGAGGGAGGGAGGGATGGAGGGAAGGAAGGGAAGGAAGGAGGGAGGGAGTGAAGGGAAAGAGGGAGGGAGGGAGGGAGGGAAGGGAGGGAGAGAAACTGCTGCAAGCACAAGGAGCCCAGGCCGAATCCAGCCAAGTCAGCTACCCAGTGAAAAGGAGGAGAGAGAAGACCCCTTGGGGCACATAACAAGAACTTGGAGACTCCACAGCAGGTGATGAGCAACTCTACCCACAGAACAAAGTTGATAATCACACCAAGAAACAGAAGACCAGGGCAACAAGAGGATGGCCCACTCTGACGGATGTTAGAAAAGAGAGGATTTAAGACATATTGCAACTATGTTCAAGAGCATAAATGAAAACATACACCCAATGAATGAGAATATAGGAAAATCTCATCAGAGAAAGAGAAGAGGAAATTCTAGAACTGAAAACTACAAAAAAAAAAAAAAATCACTGTGGTCTCAACCCCAGATTGCATTTGGCACAAGGTGGTGAATTTGAAGAGAGAGCAATATGAGCCATCAACCTGAAGATGAAAGAGGGAGGGAGGAAGGAGTCAGAGAGTCAGGACAGGGCAGAGGCTTAGGAAGAAGACCACGCATAGTCTGTGGTCTCAGGCTTCTGCGAGCTCCAGGCAAAGGGAAGACTTGCGCTCAGACAGGAAAACAAAGCCTAAGCAAGGGGCGGTGGCTTCACGACTTGGCTGAGGGTGGAGCAGCATCGTTCCCAGGCAGAGAGGAGGGGACTGCCAACCCACAACTGCACTCAATGCAAAGGAGTGTGGGTGAAGCTCATCTCAGGAAGGACACCCGGGGTTGTGCTGGGGAAGCCCTTTGGGACGAGGCCACACTCCGTCACGTGAGCAGCTCCAGAGTGCAGTGTGCCTGACCATGCCGGTTTCCTCCTAAGTTCTTTGAAGTCCAGGCGACTCTCAGGAGAATGGGTAGCAGGGTCTTGCAGGTGCTGCAGTGCGGGGCGTCTCCTTATGGAAGTTACCCTACCACGTGGGGCAGTGCGGGGCCTGTGGCTGCCATAAGTCTACCCTTCACTCCCAGTGTGGAGGCTGAGGCAGCTGCGTCTTCCTCGAGTCAGGTGGCTCTGACTTACAGACCTCTCTAGAATTCTTTTCCCTATGGTGCAAAAGTGGTTTGCAGCCAATTGAGCTGACTATGAATCTTCATGTAGACGGCTTCCTAGGCTCTTGATGGGCAGTGGGGTCTTCTCTCCTGGGCAGCAGCTGCGGCCAGTGCAGCTCCCAGCCAACCACCCAGGAGGGACAGGACCCAGACACTAGTGCACTACATGTTGAGCTACCATGCTGGGCAGGTTAGGTGTGTAAATTCTCTCTCTTTTTTTTTTTTTTTTGCACCAGGGATTGAACCCAGGGATGCTTAACTAAGCACTTAGCCACATCCCCACCTCTTTTATATTTTGAGACGGAGTTTCACTAAGTTGCTTTCAGTCTCACCAAATCGCTGAGACTGGCTTTGAACCAGTGATCCTCCTGCCTCAGCCTCCCGTGCCGCTGGGATCACAGGTGTTTTTCACCATCCCCATGAGAAGTACATTTTCAGCTTACAATGGTGTGTTCAGACCTGACCCCATCACACTGAGAGGCATCTGCTGTCCACAGAGCCACCACTAAAACAGGAATGGAAGAGACGCCGTTAGAGAGTGGACAGATGACTTCCAATGAATTCCAACATCCAGGCAATCTAGAAGATAGAAAGGAAAAGGGAGGAAAGGGGGCAAAGTGGCAAATGGGAAGAGAACGTTGAGGTTAGAACAGCAGACCCACGTCCATCGCGTCACTCCTGGGGACACCACAGACTCCAGCCCGACTCTGCAAGACCCTGTGTGCAGGTGTGCAGGTGACACGTAAGAGAGCTGAGAAGCGCCATGGGAAGTCTTCAACTCACAGGTGCTGGAAGAGCCTGGATCCAGTGCTCAGGTGTCCACGTGACCTTCAGTCTCATCCAGAGAGCCCACAAGGGGCACATGGGTATGCCGATGGGGATCCTGGAGATGCAGAGAGCAGGCTTCTGCAGCGGGAGCCTGTGGCAGCTGTGTGGGGCCAGCCTGCCTCCAGGATGCCCTGGGCATGTACCAGGGAGCTTGGAAAACACAGGCTTTTGGGGGGCAATTATAGATTTATGAGCCTAGGAATCATTGGAAATCCCAGTGTAACCAGAAGCCCTGCCAGATCACACCTCTGGGCCTGGGGTTCCTGAGTGGGCAGCACTGCCCCTCCCCCTGAGGACCAGGGCAGCTGGCAAGAAGGTGGTGGGTGTACTGGAGCCCCAAGACTCAGAGCAAACTGCACCCTTGGTCACTCACCAACAGACCCGGAAGCCCATACCGTGCCCAGCACAGTCCACAACAAGCCAGGCAGGGCTGGCCATAACCAACCCAAGACCCACAGCCAGGGCACTGCCCCTCAGGGGTCAGCCTGCTCCTGTGCTAAATAAGAAACGTAGCTCCTAGGAGCCAGGAGTTCACAGTCTCCCTAATTGGTCTCACCATGAGCTTTGTAGGGTGGGTCTCACTGTGAGCTCTGTAGGGTGGGATCTCACTGTGAACTCTGTAGGGGGTCCCACTGTGAGCTATGTAGGGGGTCTCACTGAAAACTCTGTAGGGGGTGTCCCACCGTGAGCTCTGTAGGGTGTCTCACTGTGAACTCTGTAGGGGGTCTCACTTTGAGCTCTGTAGGGGGTCTCACTGTGAACTCTGTAGGAGGTCTCACTGTGAGCTCTGTAGGGGGTCTCACTATGAGCTCTGTAGGGGGTCTCACTGTGAACTCTGTAGGGTGATTCTCACTGTGAGCTCTGTAGGGGGTCTCACTGTGAACTCTGTAGGTGGTCTCACAGTGAGCTCTGTAGGGGGTCACAATGTGAGCTCTGTAGGGGGTCCCACTGTGAACTCTGTAGGGGGTCTCACTGTGAGCTCTGTAGGGGGTCTCACTGTGAGCTCTGTAGGGGGTCCCACTGTGAACTCTGTAGAGGGTCTCACTGTGAACTCTGTAGGGGGTCCCACTGTGAGCTCTGTAGAAGGTCCCACTGTGAGCTCTGTAGGGGGTCCCACTGTGAGCTCTGTAGGGGGTCTCACTGTGAGCTCTGTAGAAGGTCCCACTGTGAGCTCTGTAGGGGGTCTCACTGAGAGCTCTGTAGGGGGTCTCACTGTGAACTCTGTAGGGGGTCTCACTGTGAACTCTGTAGGGGGTCCCACTGTGAGCTCTGTAGAAGGTCCCACTGTGAGCTCTGTAGGGGGTCCCACTGTGAGCTCTGTAGGGGGTCTCACTGTGAGCTCTGTAGAAGGTCCCACTGTGAGCTCTGTAGGGGGTCTCACTGAGAGCTCTGTAGGGGGTCTCACTGTGAACTCTGTAGGGGGTCTCACTGTGAACTCTGTAGGGGGTCTCACTGTGAACTCTGAAGGGGATCTCACTGTGAACTCTGTAGGGGATCTCACTGTGAACTCTGTAGGGTGTCTCACTGTGAACTCTATAGGGGGTCTCACTGTGAACGCTGTAGGAGGTCTCGCTGTGAACTCTGTAGGAGGTCTCGCTGTGAACTCTGTAGGGGGTCTCACTGTGAACTCTGTAGGGGGTCTCACTGTGAACTCTGTAGGGGATCTCACTGTGAACTCTGTAGGGGGTCTCACTGTGAACTCTGTAGGGGAGACTCACTGTGAGCTCTGTAGGGGGTCTCACTGTGAACTCTGTAGGGGGTCTCACTATGAGCTCTGTAGGGGGTCTCACTGTGAACTCTGTAGGGGGTCTCACTGTGAACTCTGTAGGGGGTCTCACTATGAGCTCTGTAGGGGGTCTCACTGTGAACTCTGTAGGGGGTCTCACTGTGAACTCTGTAGGGGGTCTCACTATGAGCTCTGTAGGGGGTCTCACTGTGAACTCTGTAGGGGGTGTCACTGTGAAATCTGTATGGGGTCTCACTGTGAACTCTGTAGGGGGTCTCACTATGAGCTCTGTAGGGGGTCTCACTGTGAACTCTGTAGGGGGTCTCACTGTGAACTCTGTAGGGGGTCTCACTGTGAACCCTGTAGGGGGTCTCACTGTGAGCTCTGTAGGGTGGGTCTCAATGTGAGCTCTGTAGGGCGTCTAACTGTGAGCTCTGTAGGGGGTCTCACTGTGAGCTCTGTAGGGGGTCTCACTGTGAACTCTGTAGGGGGTCTCACTGTGAACTCTGTAGGGGGTCTCACTGTGAACCCTGTAGGGGGTCTCACTGTGAGCTCTGTAGGGGGTCTCACTGTGAACTCTGTAGGGGGTCTCACTATGAGCTCTGTAGGGTGTCTAACTGTGAGCTCTGTAGGGGGTCTCACTGTGAACTCTGTAAGGGGTCTCACTATGAGCTCTGTAGGGGGTCTCACTGTGAACTCTGTAGGGGGTCTCACTGTGAACGCTGTAGGAGGTCTCGCTGTGAACTCTGTAGGGGGTCTCACTCTGAACTCTGTAGGGGAGACTCACTGTGAGCTCTGTAGGGAGTCTCACTGTGAACTCTGTAGGGGGTCTCACTATGAGCTCTGTAGGGGGTCTCACTGTGAACTCTGTAGGGGGTCTGACTGTCAACTCTGTAGGGGGTCTCACTGCGAACTCTGTAGGGGGTTTCACTGTGAACTCTAGGGGGTCTCATTGTGAACTCTGTAGGGGGTCTCACTGTGAACTTTGTAGGGGGTATCTCTGTGAGCTCTGTAGGGGGTCTCACTGTGAACTCTGTAGGGGGTCTCACTGTGAACTCTGTAGGGGGTCTCACTGTGAACTCTGTAGGGGGTCTCACTGTGAACTCTGTAAGAAGGTCTCACTGTGAACTCTGTAGGGGGTCTCACTGTGAACTCTGTAGGGGGTCTCACTGCGAACTCTGTAGGTTGTCTCACTGTGAACTCTGTAGGGGGTCTCACTGTGAGCTCTATAGGGGGTCCCACTGTGAACTCTGTAGGGGGTCTCACTGTGAACTCTGTAGGGCGTCTCAGTGTGAACTCTGTAGGGGATCTCACTGTGAACTCTGTAGGGGGTTTCACTGTGAACTCTGTAGGGAGTCTCACTGTTAACTCTGTAGGGGGTCTCACTGTGAACTCTGTAGGGGGTCTCACTGTGAACTCTGTAGGGGATCTCACTGTGAACTCTGTAGAGGGTCTCACTGTGAACTCTGTAGGGGGTCTCACTGTGAACTCTGTAGGGGGTCTCACTGTGAACTCTGTAGGGGGTCTCACTGTGAACTCTGTAGGGGGTCTCACTGTGAACTCTGTAGGGGGTCTCACTGTGAGCTCTGTAGGGTGTCTAACTGTGAGCTCTGTAGGGGGTCTCACTGTGAACTCTGTAGGGTGTCTCACTGTGAACTCTGTAGGTGGGTCTCACTGTGAGCTCTGTAGGGGGTCTCACTCTGAGCTCTGTAGGGGGTCTCACTGTGAGCTCTGTAGAGGGTCTCACTGTGAACTCTGTAGGGGGTCTCACTGTGAGCTCTGTAGGAGGTCTCACTGTGAACTCTGTAGGGGGTCTCACTGTGAACTCTGTAGGGGGTCTCACTGTGAACTCTGTAAAGGGGGTCTCACTGTGAACTCTGTAGGGGGTCTCACTGTGAACACTGTAGAGGGTCTCACTGTGAACTCTGTAGCGGGTCTCACTGTGAACTCTGTAGGGGGTCTGACTGTGACCTCTGTAGGGGGTCTCACTGTGAGCTCTGTAGGGTGTCTAACTGTGAGCTCTGTAGGGGGTCTCACTGTGAACACTGTAGAGGGTCTCACTGTGAACTCTGTAGGGGGTCTCACTGTGAACTCTGTAGCGGGTCTCACTGTGAACTCTGTAGGGGGGTCTCACTGTGAACTCTGTAGCGGGTCTCACTGTGAGCTCTGTAGGGGTCTCACTGTGAGCTCTGTAGAGGGTCTCACTGTGAACTCTGTAGCGGGTCTCACTGTGAACTCTGTAGGGGGTCTCACTGTGAGCTCTGTAGGGTGTCTAACTGTGAGCTCTGTAGGGGGTCTGACTGTGAACTCTGTAGGGGGTCCCACTGTGAACTCTGAGGGGGTCTCACTGTGAACTCTGTAGGGGGTCTCACTGTGAACTCTGAGGGGGTCTCACTGTGAGCTCTGTAGGGGATCTCTCTGTGTACTCTGTAGGGGGTCTCACTGTGAACTCTGAAGGGGATCTCACTGTGAACTCTGTAGGGGATCTCACTGTGAACTCTGTAGGGGGTCTCACTGTGAACTCTGTAGGGGAGACTCACTGTGAGCTCTGTAGGGGGTCTCACTGTGAACTCTGTAGGGGGTCTCACTATGAGCTCTGTAGGGGGTCTAACTGTGAGCTCTGTAGGGGGTCTCACTGTGAACACTGTAGAGGGTCTCACTGTGAACTCTGTAGGGGGTCTCACTGTGAACACTGTAGGGGGTCTCACTGTGAACTCTGTAGGGGAGACTCACTGTGACCTCTGTAGGGGGTCTCACTGTGAACTCTGTAGGGGGTCTCACTGTGAGCTCTGTAGGGTGGGATCTCACTGTGAAATCTGTAGGGGGTCCCACTGTGAGCTCTGTAGGGGGTCTCACTGAAAACTCTGTAGGGGGTGTCCCACCGTGAGCTCTGTAGGGTGTCTCACTGTGAACTCTGTAGGGGGTCTCACTTTGAGCTCTGTAGGGGGTCTCACTGTGAACTCTGTAGGATGTCTCACTGTGAGCTCTGTAGGGGGTCTCACTATGAGCTCTGTAGGGGGTCTCACTGTGAACTCTGTAGGGTGATTCTCACTGTGAGCTCTGTAGGGGGTCTCACTGTGAACTCTGTAGGTGGTCTCACAGTGAGCTCTGTAGGGGGTCACAATGTGAGCTCTGTAGGGGGTCCCACTGTGAACTCTGTAGGGGGTCTCACTGTGAGCTCTGTAGGGGGTCTCACTGTGAGCTCTGTAGGGGGTCCCACTGTGAACTCTGTAGAGGGTCTCACTGTGAACTCTGTAGGGGGTCCCACTGTGAGCTCTGTAGAAGGTCCCACTGTGAGCTCTGTAGGGGGTCCCACTGTGAGCTCTGTAGGGGGTCTCACTGTGAGCTCTGTAGAAGGTCCCACTGTGAGCTCTGTAGGGGGTCTCACTGAGAGCTCTGTAGGGGGTCTCACTGTGAACTCTGTAGGGGGTCTCACTGTGAACTCTGTAGGGGGTCCCACTGTGAGCTCTGTAGAAGGTCCCACTGTGAGCTCTGTAGGGGGTCCCACTGTGAGCTCTGTAGGGGGTCTCACTGTGAGCTCTGTAGAAGGTCCCACTGTGAGCTCTGTAGGGGGTCTCACTGAGAGCTCTGTAGGGGGTCTCACTGTGAACTCTGTAGGGGGTCTCACTGTGAACTCTGTAGGGGGTCTCACTGTGAACTCTGAAGGGGATCTCACTGTGAACTCTGTAGGGGATCTCACTGTGAACTCTGTAGGGTGTCTCACTGTGAACTCTATAGGGGGTCTCACTGTGAACGCTGTAGGAGGTCTCGCTGTGAACTCTGTAGGAGGTCTCGCTGTGAACTCTGTAGGGGGTCTCACTGTGAACTCTGTAGGGGGTCTCACTGTGAACTCTGTAGGGGGTCTCACTATGAGCTCTGTAGGGGGTCTCACTGTGAACTCTGTAGGGGGTGTCACTGTGAAATCTGTATGGGGTCTCACTGTGAACTCTGTAGGGGGTCTCACTATGAGCTCTGTAGGGGGTCTCACTGTGAACTCTGTAGGGGGTCTCACTGTGAACTCTGTAGGGGGTCTCACTGTGAACTCTGTAGGGGGTCTCACTGTGAGCTCTGTAGGGGGTCTCACTGTGAACTCTGTAGGGGGTCTCACTATGAGCTCTGTAGGGTGTCTAACTGTGAGCTCTGTAGGGGGTCTCACTGTGAACTCTGTAAGGGGTCTCACTATGAGCTCTGTAGGGGGTCTCACTGTGAACTCTGTAGGGGGTCTCACTGTGAACGCTGTAGGAGGTCTCGCTGTGAACTCTGTAGGGGGTCTCACTCTGAACTCTGTAGGGGAGACTCACTGTGAGCTCTGTAGGGAGTCTCACTGTGAACTCTGTAGGGGGTCTCACTATGAGCTCTGTAGGGGGTCTCACTGTGAACTCTGTAGGGGGTCTGACTGTCAACTCTGTAGGGGGTCTCACTGCGAACTCTGTAGGGGGTTTCACTGTGAACTCTAGGGGGTCTCATTGTGAACTCTGTAGGGGGTCTCACTGTGAACTTTGTAGGGGGTATCTCTGTGAGCTCTGTAGGGGGTCTCACTGTGAACTCTGTAGGGGGTCTCACTGTGAACTCTGTAGGGGGTCTCACTGTGAACTCTGTAGGGGGTCTCACTGTGAACTCTGTAAGAAGGTCTCACTGTGAACTCTTTAGGGGGTCTCACTGTGAACTCTGTAGGGGGTCTCACTGCGAACTCTGTAGGTTGTCTCACTGTGAACTCTGTAGGGGGTCTCACTGTGAGCTCTATAGGGGGTCCCACTGTGAACTCTGTAGGGGGTCTCACTGTGAACTCTGTAGGGCGTCTCAGTGTGAACTCTGTAGGGGATCTCACTGTGAACTCTGTAGGGGGTTTCACTGTGAACTCTGTAGGGAGTCTCACTGTGAACTCTGTAGGGGGTCTCACTGTGAACTCTGTAGGGGGTCTCACTGTGAACTCTGTAGGGGATCTCACTGTGAACTCTGTAGAGGGTCTCACTGTGAACTCTGTAGGGGGTCTCACTGTGAACTCTGTAGGGGGTCTCACTGTGAACTCTGTAGGGGGTCTCACTGTGAACTCTGTAGGGGGTCTCACTGTGAACTCTGTAGGGGGTCTCACTGTGAACTCTGTAGGGGGTCTCACTGTGAGCTCTGTAGGGTGTCTAACTGTGAGCTCTGTAGGGGGTCTCACTGTGAACTCTGTAGGGTGTCTCACTGTGAACTCTGTAGGTGGGTCTCACTGTGAGCTCTGTAGGGGGTCTCACTCTGAGCTCTGTAGGGGGTCTCACTGTGAGCTCTGTAGAGGGTCTCACTGTGAACTCTGTAGGGGGTCTCACTGTGAGCTCTGTAGGAGGTCTCACTGTGAACTCTGTAGGGGGTCTCACTGTGAACTCTGTAGGGGGTCTCACTGTGAACTCTGTAAAGGGGGTCTCACTGTGAACTCTGCAGGGGGTCTCACTGTGAACACTGTAGAGGGTCTCACTGTGAACTCTGTAGCGGGTCTCACTGTGAACTCTGTAGGGGGTCTGACGGTGACCTCTGTAGGGGGTCTCACTGTGAGCTCTGTAGGGTGTCTAACTGTGAGCTCTGTAGGGGGTCTCACTGTGAACACTGTAGAGGGTCTCACTGTGAACTCTGTAGGGGGTCTCACTGTGAACTCTGTAGCGGGTCTCACTGTGAACTCTGTAGGGGGGTCTCACTGTGAACTCTGTAGCGGGTCTCACTGTGAGCTCTGTAGGGGTCTCACTGTGAGCTCTGTAGAGGGTCTCACTGTGAACTCTGTAGCGGGTCTCACTGTGAACTCTGTAGGGGGTCTCACTGTGAGCTCTGTAGGGTGTCTAACTGTGAGCTCTGTAGGGGGTCTGACTGTGAACTCTGTAGGGGGTCCCACTGTGAACTCTGAGGGGGTCTCACTGTGAACTCTGTAGGGGGTCTCACTGTGAACTCTGAGGGGGTCTCACTGTGAGCTCTGTAGGGGGTCTCACTGTGTACTCTGTAGGGGGTCTCACTGTGAACTCTGAAGGGGATCTCTCTGTGAACTCTGTAGGGGATCTCACTGTGAACTCTGTAGGGGGTCTCACTGTGAACTCTGTAGGGGAGACTCACTGTGAGCTCTGTAGAAGGTCTCACTGTGAACTCTGTAGGGGGTCTCACTATGAGCTCTGTAGGGGGTCTAACTGTGAGCTCTGTAGGGGGTCTCACTGTGAACACTGTAGAGGGTCTCACTGTGAACTCTGTAGGGGGTCTCACTGTGAACTCTGTAGGGGGTCTCACTGAGAACTCTGTAGGGGAGACTCACTGTGACCTCTGTAGGGGGTCTCACTGTGAACTCTGTAGGGGGTCTCACTGTGAGCTCTGTAGGGTGGGATCTCACTGTGAACTCTGTAGGGGGTCCCACTGTGAGCTCTGTAGGGGGTCTCACTGAAAACTCTGTAGGGGGTGTCCCACCGTGAGCTCTGTAGGGTGTCTCACTGTGAACTCTGTAGGGGGTCTCACTTTGAGCTCTGTAGGGGGTCTCACTGTGAACTCTGTAGGAGGTCTCACTGTGAGCTCTGTAGGGGGTCTCACTATGAGCTCTGTAGGGGGTCTCACTGTGAACTCTGTAGGGTGATTCTCACTGTGAGCTCTGTAGGGGGTCTCACTGTGAACTCTGTAGGTGGTCTCACAGTGAGCTCTGTAGGGGGTCACAATGTGAGCTCTGTAGGGGGTCCCACTGTGAACTCTGTAGGGGGTCTCACTGTGAGCTCTGTAGGGGGTCTCACTGTGAGCTCTGTAGGGGGTCCCACTGTGAACTCTGTAGAGGGTCTCACTGTGAACTCTGTAGGGGGTCCCACTGTGAGCTCTGTAGAAGCTCCCACTGTGAGCTCTGTAGGGGGTCCCACTGTGAGCTCTGTAGGGGGTCTCACTGTGAGCTCTGTAGAAGGTCCCACTGTGAGCTCTGTAGGGGGTCTCACTGAGAGCTCTGTAGGGGGTCTCACTGTGAACTCTGTAGGGGGTCTCACTGTGAACTCTGTAGGGGGTCCCACTGTGAGCTCTGTAGAAGGTCCCACTGTGAGCTCTGTAGGGGGTCCCACTGTGAGCTCTGTAGGGGGTCTCACTGTGAGCTCTGTAGAAGGTCCCACTGTGAGCTCTGTAGGGGGTCTCACTGAGAGCTCTGTAGGGGGTCTCACTGTGAACTCTGTAGGGGGTCTCACTGTGAACTCTGTAGGGGGTCTCACTGTGAACTCTGAAGGAGATCTCACTGTGAACTCTGTAGGGGATCTCACTGTGAACTCTGTAGGGTGTCTCACTGTGAACTCTATAGGGGGTCTCACTGTGAACGCTGTAGGAGGTCTCGCTGTGAACTCTGTAGGAGGTCTCGCTGTGAACTCTGTAGGGGGTCTCACTGTGAACTTCGTAGGGGGTCTCACTGTGATCTCTGTAGGGGATCTCACTGTGAACTCTGTAGGGGGTCTCACTGTGAACTCTGTAGGGGAGACTCACTGTGAGCTCTGTAGGGGGTCTCACTGTGAACTCTGTAGGGGGTCTCACTATGAGCTCTGTAGGGGGTCTCACTGTGAACTCTGTAGGGGGTCTCACTGTGAACTCTGTAGGGGGTCTCACTATGAGCTCTGTAGGGGGTCTCACTGTGAACTCTGTAGGGGGTCTCACTGTGAACTCTGTAGGGGGTCTCACTATGAGCTCTGTAGGGGGTCTCACTGTGAACTCTGTAGGGGGTGTCACTGTGAACTCTGTATGGGGTCTCACTGTGAACTCTGTAGGGGGTCTCACTGTGAGCTCTGTAGGGGGTCTCACTGTGAACTCTGTAGGGGGTCTCACTATGAGCTCTGTAGGGTGTCTAACTGTGAGCTCTGTAGGGGGTCTCACTGTGAACTCTGTAAGGGGTCTCACTATGAGCTCTGTAGGGGGTCTCACTGTGAACTCTGTAGGGGGTCTCACTGTGAACGCTGTAGGAGGTCTCGCTGTGAACTCTGTAGGGGGTCTCACTCTGAACTCTGTAGGGGAGACTCACTGTGAGCTCTGTAGGGAGTCTCACTGTGAACTCTGTAGGGGGTCTCACTGTGAACTCTGTAGGGGGTCTGACTGTCAACTCTGTAGGGGGTCTCACTGCGAACTCTGTAGGGGGTTTCACTGTGAACTCTAGGGGGTCTCATTGTGAACTCTGTAGGGGGTCTCACTGTGAACTTTGTAGGGGGTATCTCTGTGAGCTCTGTAGGGGGTCTCACTGTGAACTCTGTAGGGGGTCTCACTGTGAACTCTGTAGGGGGTCTCACTGTGAACTCTGTAGGGGGTCTCACTGTGAACTCTGTAAGAAGGTCTCACTGTGAACTCTGTAGGGGGTCTCACTGTGAACTCTGTAGGGGGTCTCACTGCGAACTCTGTAGGTTGTCTCACTGTGAACTCTGTAGGGGGTCTCACTGTGAGCTCTATAGGGGGTCCCACTGTGAACTCTGTAGGGGGTCTCACTGTGAACTCTGTAGGGCGTCTCAGTGTGAACTCTGTAGGGGATCTCACTGTGAACTCTGTAGGGGGTTTCACTGTGAACTCTGTAGGGAGTCTCACTGTGAACTCTGTAGGGGGTCTCACTGTGAACTCTGTAGGGGGTCTCACTGTGAACTCTGTAGGGGATCTCACTGTGAACTCTGTAGAGGGTCTCACTGTGAACTCTGTAGGGGGTCTCACTGTGAACTCTGTAGGGGGTCTCACTGTGAACTCTGTAGGGGGTCTCACTGTGAACTCTGTAGGGGGTCTCACTGTGAACTCTGTAGGGGGTCTCACTATGAGCTCTGTAGGGGGTCTCACTGTGAACTCTGTAGGGGGTCTCACTGTGAACTCTGTAGGGGGTCTCACTATGAGCTCTGTAGGGGGTCTCACTGTGAACTCTGTAGGGGGTCTCACTGTGAACTCTGTAGGGGGTGTCACTGTGAAATCTGTATGGGGTCTCACTGTGAACTCTGTAGGGGGTCTCACTGTGAGCTCTGTAGGGGGTCTCACTGTGAACTCTGTAGGGGGTCTCACTATGAGCTCTGTAGGGTGTCTAAGTGTGAGCTCTGTAGGGGGTCTCACTATGAACTCTGTAAGGGGTCTCACTATGAGCTCTGTAGGGGGTCTCACTGTGAACTCTGTAGGGGGTCTCACTGTGAGCGCTGTAGGAGGTCTCGCTGTGAACTCTGTAGGGGGTCTCACTCTGAACTCTGTAGGGGAGACTCACTGTGAGCTCTGTAGGGAGTCTCACTGTGAACTCTGTAGGGGGTCTCACTATGAGCTCTGTAGGGGGTCTCACTGTGAACTCTGTAGGGGGTCTGACTGTCAACTCTGTAGGGGGTCTCACTGCGAACTCTGTAGGGGGTTTCACTGTGAACTCTAGGGGGTCTCATTGTGAACTCTGTAGGGGGTCTCACTGTGAACTTTGTAGGGGGTATCTCTGTGAGCTCTGTAGGGGGTCTCACTGTGAACTCTGTAGGGGGTCTCACTGTGAACTCTGTAGGGGGTCTCACTGTGAACTCTGTAGGGGCGACTCACTGTGACCTCTGTAGGGGGTCTCACTGTGAACTCTGTAGGGGGTCTCACTGTGAGCTCTGTAGGGTGTCTAACTGTGAGCTCTGTAGGGGGTCTCACTGTGAACACTGTAGAGGGTCTCACTGTGAACTCTGTAGGGGGTCTCACTGTGAACTCTGTAGCGGGTCTCACTGTGAACTCTGTAGGGGGTCTCACTGTGAACTCTGTAGCGGGTCTCACTGTGAGCTCTGTAGGGGGTCTCACTGTGAGCTCTGTAGAGGGTCTCACTGTGAACTCTGAGGGGGTCTCACTGTGAACTCTGTAGGGGGTCTCACTGTGAACTCTGAGGGGGTCTCACTGTGAGCTCTGTAGGGGGTCTCACTGTGTACTCTGTAGGGGGTCTCACTGTGAACTCTGAAGGGGATCTCACTGTGAACTCTGTAGGGGATCTCACTGTGAACTCTGTAGGGGGTCTCACTGTGAACTCTATAGGGGGTCTCACTGTGAGCTCTGTAGAAGGTCCCACTGTGAGCTCTGTAGGGGGTCTCACTGTGAACTCTGTAGGGGGTCTCACTGTGAACTCTGAAGGGGATCTCACTGTGAACTCTGTAGGGGATCTCACTGTGAACTCTGTAGGGGGTCTCACTGTGAACTCTATAGGGGGTCTCACTGTGAACGCTGTAGGAGGTCTCGCTGTGAACTCTGTAGGGGGTCTCACTGTGAACTCTGTAGGGGGTCTCACTGTGAACTCTGTAGGGGATCTCACTGTGAACTCTGTAGGGGAGACTCACTGTGAGCTCTGTAGGGGGTCTCACTGTGAACTCTGTAGGGGGTCTCACTATGAGCTCTGTAGGGGGTCTCACTGTGAACTCTGTAGGGGGTCTCACTGTGAACTCTGTAGGGGGTCTCACTATGAGCTCTGTAGGGGGTCTCACTGTGAACTCTGTAGGGGGTCTCACTGTGAACTCTGTAGGGGGTCTCACTATGAGCTCTGTAGGGGGTCTCACTGTGAACTCTGTAGGGGGTGTCACTGTGACATCTGTAGGGGGTCTCACTGTGAACTCTGTAGGGGGTCTCACTGTGAACTCTGTAGGGGGTCTCACTGTGAACTCTGTAGGGGTTCTCACTGTGAGCTCTGTAGGGGGTCTCACTGCGAACTCTGTAGGGGGTCTCACTATGAGCTCTGTAGGGTGTCTAACTGTGAGCTCTGTAGGGGGTCTCACTGTGAACTCTGTAAGGGGTCTCACTATGAGCTCTGTAGGGGGTCTCACTGTGAACTCTGTAGGGGGTCTCACTGTGAACGCTGTAGGAGGTCTCGCTGTGAACTCTGTAGGGGGTCTCACTCTGAACTCTGTAGGGGAGACTCACTGTGAGCTCTATAGGGAGTCTCACTGTGAACTCTGTAGGGGGTCTCACTATGAGCTCTGTAGGGGGTCTCACTGTGAACTCTGTAGGAGGTCTCACTGTAGGCTCTGTAGGGGGAATCACTGTGAACTCTGTAGGGGGTCTCACTGTGAGCTCTGTAGGGGGTCTCACTGCAAGCTTTGTAGGGGGTCGAACTGTGAACTCTGTAGGGGGTCTCACTGTGAACTCTGTAGGGGGTCTCACTGTGAACTCTGTAAAGGGGGTCTCACTGTGAGCTCTGTAGGGGGTCTCACTGTGAACTCTGTAGGGGGTCTCACTGTGAGCTCTGTAGGGGGTCTCACTGTGAACTCTGTAGCGGGTCTCACTGTGAACTCTGTAGGGGGTCTCACTGTGAACTCTGTAGCGGGTCTCACTGTGAGCTCTGTAGGGGGTCTCACTGTGAGCTCTGTAGAGGGTCTCACTGTGAACTCTGTAGTGGGTCTCACTGTGAACTCTGTAGGGGGTCTCACTGTGAGCTCTGTAGGGTGTCTAACTGTGAGCTCTGTAGAAGGTCCCACTGTGAGCTCTGTAGGGGGTCTCACTGTGAACTCTGTAGGGGGTCTCACTGTGAACTCTGAAGGGGATCTCACTGTGAACTCTGTAGGGGATCTCACTGTGAACTCTGTAGGGGGTCTCACTGTGAACTCTATAGGGGGTCTCACTGTGAACGCTGTAGGAGGTCTCGCTGTGAACTCTGTAGGGGGTCTCACTGTGAACTCTGTAGGGGGTCTCACTGTGAACTCTGTAGGGGATCTCACTGTGAACTCTGTAGGGGGTCTCACTGTGAACTCTGTAGGGGAGACTCACTGTGAGATCTGTAGGGGGTCTCACTGTGAACTCTGTAGGGGGTCTCACTATGAGCTCTGTAGGGGGTCTAACTGTGAGCTCTGTAGGGGGTCTCACTGTGAACACTGTAGAGGGTCTCACTGTGAACTCTGTAGGGGGTCTCACTGTGAACTCTGTAGGGGGTCTCACTGTGAACTCTGTAGGGGATCTCACTGTGAACTCTGTAGGGGGTTTCACTGTGAACTCTGTAGGGAGTCTCACTGTGAACTCTGTAGGGGGTCTCACTGTGAACTCTGTAGGGGGTCTCACTGTGAACTCTGTAGGGGATCTCACTGTGAACTCTGTAGAGGGTCTCACTGTGAACTCTGTAGGGGGTCTCACTGTGAACTCTGTAGGGGGTCTCACTGTGAACTCTGTAGGGGGTCTCACTGTGAACTCAGTAGGGGGTCTCACTGTGAGCTCTGTAGGGTGGGTCTCACTGTGAACTCTGTAGGGTGTCTCACTGTGAACTCGGTAGGGGGTCTCACTGTGAGCTCTGTAGGGGGTCTCACTGTGAACTCTGTAGCGGGTCTAACTGTGAATCTGTAGGGGGTCTCACTGTGAACTCTGTAGCGGGTCTCACTGTGAGCTCTGTAGGGGGTCTCACTGTGAACTCTGTAGAGGGTCTCACTGTGAACTCTGTAGCGGGTCTCACTGTGAACTCTGTATTGGGTCTCACTGTGAGCTCTGTAGGGTGTCTAACTGTGAGCTCTGTAGGGGGTTTACTGTGAACTCTATAGGGGGTCTCACTGTGAACTCTGTAGCGGGTCTCACTGTGAACTCTGTAAAGGGGGTCTCACTGTGAACTCTGTAGGGGGTCTCACTGTGAACACTGTAGAGGGTCTCACTGTGAACTCTGTAGAGGGTCTCACTGTGAACTCTGTAGCGGGTCTCACTGTGAACTCTGTAGGGGGTCTCACTGTGAGCTCTGTAGGGTGTCTAACTGTGAGCCCTGTAGGGGGTCTCACTGTGAACACTGTAGAGGGTCTCACTGTGAACTCTGTAGGGGGTCTCACTGTGAACTCTGTAGCGGGTCTCACTGTGAACTCTGTAGGGGGTCTCACTGTGAACTCTGTAGCGGGTCTCACTGTGAGCTCTGTAGGGGGTCTCACTGTGAGCTCTGTAGAGGGTCTCACTGTGAACTCTGTAGCTGGTCTCACTGTGAACTCCGTAGGGGGTCTCACTGTGAGCTCTGTAGGGTGTCTAACTGTGAGCTCTGTAGGGGGTCTCACTGTGAACTCTGTAGGGGGTCTCACTGTGAACTCTGTAGGGGGTCTCACTGTGAACTCTGTAGGGGGTCTCACTGTGAACTCTGAGGGGGTCTCACTGTGAACTCTGTAGGGGGTCGCACTGTGAACTCTGAGGGGTTCTCACTGTGAGCTCTGTAGGGGGTCTCACTGTGTACTCTGTAGGGGGTCTCACTGTGAACTCTGAAGGGGATCTCACTGTGAACCCTGTAGGGGATCTCACTGTGAACTCTGTAGGGGGTCTCACTGTGAACTCTATAGGGGGTCTCACTGTGAGCTCTGTAGAAGGTCCCACTGTGAGCTCTGTAGGGGGTCTCACTGTGAACTCTGTAGGGGGTCTCACTGTGAACTCTGAAGGGGATCTCACTGTGAACTCTGTAGGGGATCTCACTGTGAACTCTGTAGGGGATCTCACTGTGAACTCTATAGGGGGTCTCACTGTGAACGCTGTAGGAGGTCTCGCTGTGAACTCTGTAGGGGGTCTCACTGTGAACTCTGTAGGGGGTCTCACTGTGAACTCTGTAGGGGATCTCACTGTGAACTCTGTAGGGGGTCTCACTGTGAACTCTGTAGGGGAGACTCACTGTGAGCTCTGTAGGGGGTCTCACTGTGAACTCTGTAGGGGGTCTCACTATGAGCTCTGTAGGGGGTCTAACTGTGAGCTCTGTAGGGGGTCTCACTGTGAACACTGTAGAGGGTCTCACTGTGAACTCTGTAGGGGGTCTCACTGTGAACTCTGTAGGGGGTCTCACTGTGAACTCTGTAGGGGATCTCACTGTGAACTCTGTAGGGGGTTTCACTGTGAACTCTGTAGGGAGTCTCACTGTGAACTCTGTAGGGGGTCTCACTGTGAACTCTGTAGGGGGTCTCACTGTGAACTCTGTAGGGGATCTCACTGTGAACTCTGTAGAGGGTCTCACTGTGAACTCTGTAGGGGGTCTCACTGTGAACTCTGTAGGGGGTCTCACTTTGAACTCTGTATGGGGTCTCACTGTGAACTCTATAGGGGGTCTCACTGTGAACTCTGTAGGGGGTCTCACTGTGAACTCTGTAGGGGGTCTCACTGTGAACTCTGTAGGGGGTCTCACTGTAAGCTCTGTAGGGTGTCTAACTGTGAGCTCTGTAGGGGGTCTCACTGTGAACTCTGTAGGGTGTCTCACTGTGAACTCTGTAGGTGGGTCTCACTGTGAGCTCTGTAGGGGGTCTCACTCTGAGCTCTGTAGGGGGTCTCACTGTGAGCTCTGTAGAGGGTCTCACTGTGAACTCTGTAGGGGGTCTCACTGTGAGCTCTGTAGGAGGTCTCACTGTGAACTCTGTAGGGGGTCTCACTGTGAACTCTGTAGGGGGTCTCACTGTGAACTCAGTAGGGGGTCTCACTGTGAGCTCTGTAGGGTGGGTCTCACTGTGAACTCTGTAGGGTGTCTCACTGTGAACTCGGTAGGGGGTCTCACTGTGAGCTCTGTAGGGGGTCTCACTGTGAACTCTGTAGCGGGTCTAACTGTGAATCTGTAGGGGGTCTCACTGTGAACTCTGTAGCGGGTCTCACTGTGAGCTCTGTAGGGGGTCTCACTGTGAACTCTGTAGAGGGTCTCACTGTGAACTCTGTAGCGGGTCTCACTGTGAACTCTGTATTGGGTCTCACTGTGAGCTCTGTAGGGTGTCTAACTGTGAGCTCTGTAGGGGGTTTACTGTGAACTCTGTAGGGGGTCTCACTGTGAACTCTGTAGCGGGTCTCACTGTGAACTCTGTAAAGGGGGTCTCACTGTGAACTCTGTAGGGGGTCTCACTGTGAACACTGTAGAGGGTCTCACTGTGAACTCTGTAGAGGGTCTCACTGTGAACTCTGTAGCGGGTCTCACTGTGAACTCTGTAGGGGGTCTCACTGTGAGCTCTGTAGGGTGTCTAACTGTGAGCCCTGTAGGGGGTCTCACTGTGAACACTGTAGAGGGTCTCACTGTGAACTCTGTAGGGGGTCTCACTGTGAACTCTGTAGCGGGTCTCACTGTGAACTCTGTAGGGGGTCTCACTGTGAACTCTGTAGCTGGTCTCACTGTGAACTCCGTAGGGGGTCTCACTGTGAACTCTGTAGGGTGTCTAACTGTGAGCTCTGTAGGGGGTCTCACTGTGAACTCTGTAGGGGGTCTCACTGTGAACTCTGTAGGGGGTCTCACTGTGAACTCTATAGGGGGTCTCACTGTGAGCTCTGTAGAAGGTCCCACTGTGAGCTCTGTAGGGGGTCTCACTGTGAACTCTGTACGGGGTCTCACTGTGAACTCTGAAGGGGATCTCACTGTGAACTCTGTAGGGGATCTCACTGTGAACTCTGTAGGGGATCTCACTGTGAACTCTATAGGGGGTCTCACTGTGAACGCTGTAGGAGGTCTCGCTGTGAACTCTGTAGGGGGTCTCACTGTGAACTCTGTAGGGGGTCTCACTGTGAACTCTGTAGGGGATCTCACTGTGAACTCTGTAGGGGGTCTCACTGTGAACTCTGTAGGGGAGACTCACTGTGAGCTCTGTAGGGGGTCTCACTGTGAACTCTGTAGGGGGTCTCACTATGAGCTCTGTAGGGGGTCTCACTGTGAACTCTGTAGGGGGTCTCACTGTGAACTCTGTAGGGGGTCTCACTATGAGCTCTGTAGGGGGTCTCACTGTGAACTCTGTAGGGGGTCTCACTGTGAACTCTGTAGGGGGTCTCACTGTGAACTCTGTAGGGGGTCTCACTGTGAACTCTGTAGGGGGTGTCACTGTGAAATCTGTAGGGGGTCTCACTGTGAACTCTGTAGGGGGTCTCACTGTGAACTCTGTAGGGGGTCTCACTGTGAACTCTGTAGGGGGTCTCACTGTGAGCTCTGTAGGGGGTCTCACTGTGAACTCTGTAGGGGGTCTCACTATGAGCTCTGTAGGGTGTCTAACTGTGAGCTCTGTAGGGGGTCTCACTGTGAACTCTGTAAGGGGTCTCACTATGAGCTCTGTAGGGGGTCTCACTGTGAACTCTGTAGGGGGTCTCACTGTGAACGCTGTAGGAGGTCTCGCTGTGAACTCTGTAGGGGGTCTCACTCTGAACTCTGTAGGGGAGACTCACTGTGAGCTCTATAGGGAGTCTCACTGTGAACTCTGTAGGGGGTCTCACTATGAGCTCTGTAGGGGGTCTCACTGTGAACTCTGTAGGAGGTCTCACTGTAGGCTCTGTAGGGGGAATCACTGTGAACTCTGTAGGGGGTCTCACTGTGAGCTCTGTAGGGGGTCTCACTGCAAGCTTTGTAGGGGGTCGAACTGGGAACTCTGTAGGGGGTCTCACTGTGAACTCTGTAGGGGGTCTCACTGTGAACTCTGTAAAGGGGGTCTCACTGTGAGCTCTGTAGGGGGTCTCACTGTGAACTCTGTAGGGGGTCTCACTGTGAGCTCTGTAGGGGGTCTCACTGTGAACTCTGTAGCGGGTCTCACTGTGAACTCTGTAGGGGGTCTCACTGTGAACTCTGTAGCGGGTCTCACTGTGAGCTCTGTAGGGGGTCTCACTGTGAGCTCTGTAGAGGGTCTCACTGTGAACTCTGTAGCGGGTCTCACTGTGAACTCTGTAGGGGGTCTCACTGTGAGCTCTTTAGGGTGTCTAACTGTGAGCTCTGTAGAAGGTCCCACTGTGAGCTCTGTAGGGGGTCTCACTGTGAACTCTGTAGGGGGTCTCACTGTGAACTCTGAAGGGTATCTCACTGTGAACTCTGTAGGGGATCTCACTGTGAACTCTGTAGGGGGTCTCACTGTGAACTCTATAGGGGGTCTCACTGTGAACGCTGTAGGAGGTCTCGCTGTGAACTCTGTAGGGGGTCACACTGTGAACTCTGTAGGGGGTCTCACTGTGACCTCTGTAGGGGATCTCACTGTGAACTCTGTAGGGGGTCTCACTGTGAACTCTGTAGGGGAGACTCACTGTGAGATCTGTAGGGGGTCTCACTGTGAACTCTGTAGGGGGTCTCACTATGAGCTCTGTAGGGGGTCTAACTGTGAGCTCTGTAGGGGGTCTCACTGTGAACACTGTAGAGGGTCTCACTGTGAACTCTGTAGGGGGTCTCACTGTGAACTCTGTAGGGGGTCTCACTGTGAACTCTGTAGGGGATCTCACTGTGAACTCTGTAGGGGGTTTCACTGTGAACTCTGTAGGGAGTCTCACTGTGAACTCTGTAGGGGGTCTCACTGTGAACTCTGTAGGGGGTCTCACTGTGAACTCTGTAGGGGATCTCACTGTGAACTCTGTAGAGGGTCTCACTGTGAACTCTGTAGGGGGTCTCACTGTGAACTCTGTAGGGGGTCTCACTGTGAACTCTGTAGGGGGTCTCACTGTGAACTCTATAGGGGGTCTCACTGTGAACTCTGTAGGGGGTCTCACTGTGAACTCTGTAGGGGGTCTCACTGTGAACTCTGTAGGGGGTCTCACTGTAAGCTCTGTAGGGTGTCTAACTGTGAGCTCTGTAGGGGGTCTCACTGTGAACTCTGTAGGGTGTCTCACTGTGAACTCTGTAGGTGGGTCTCACTGTGAGCTCTTTAGGGGTTCTCACTCTGAGCTCTGTAGGGGGTCTCACTGTGAGCTCTGTAGAGGGTCTCACTGTGAACTCTGTAGGGGGTCTCACTGTGAGCTCTGTAGGAGGTCTCACTGTGAACTCTGTAGGGGGTCTCACTGTGAACTCTGTAGGGGGTCTCACTGTGAACTCAGTAGGGGGTCTCACTGTGAGCTCTGTAGGGTGGGTCTCACTGTGAACTCTGTAGGGGGTCTCACTGTGAACTCTGTAGGGGGTCTCACTGTGAGCTCTGTAGGGGGTCTCACTGTGAACTCTGTAGCGGGTCTAACTGTGAATCTGTAGGGGGTCTCACTGTGAACTCTGTAGCGGGTCTCACTGTGAGCTCTGTAGGGGGTCTCACTGTGAACTCTGTAGAGGGTCTCACTGTGAACTCTGTAGCGGGTCTCACTGTGAACTCTGTAGGGGGTCTCACTGTGAGCTCTGTAGGGTGTCTAACTGTGAGCTCTGTAGGGGGTTTACTGTGAACTCTGTAGGGGGTCTCACTGTGAACTCTATAGCGGGTCTCACTGTGAACTCTGTAAAGGGGGTCTCACTGTGAACTCTGTAGGGGGTCTCACTGTGAACACTGTAGAGGGTCTCACTGTGAACTCTGTAGCGGGTCTCACTGTGAACTTTGTAGGGGGTCTCACTGTGAACTCTGTAGGGGGTCTCACTGTGACCTCTGTAGGGTGTCTAACTGTGAGCTCTGTAGGGGGTCTCACTGTGAACACTGTAGGGGGTCTCACTGTGAACTCTGTAGGGGGTCTCACTGTGAACTCTGTAGCGGGTCTCACTGTGAACTCTGTAGGGGGTCTCACTGTGAACTCTGTAGCGGGTCTCACTGTGAGCTCTGTAGGGGGTCTCACTGTGAGCTCTGTAGAGGGTCTCACTGTGAACTCTGTAGCGGGTCTCACTGTGAACTCTGTAGGGGGTCTCACTGTGAACTCTGAGGGGGTCTCACTGTGAACTCTGTAGGGGGTCTCACTGTGAACTCTGAGGGGGTCTCACTGTGAGCTCTGTAGGGGGTCTCACTGTGTACTCTGTAGGGGGTCTCACTGTGAACTCTGAGGGGGTCTCACTGTGAACTCTGAGGGGGTCTCACTGTGAACTCTGAGGGGGTCTCACTGTGAGCTCTCTAGGGGGTCTCACTGTGTACTCTGTAGGGGGTCTCACTGTGAACTCTGAGGGGATCTCACTGAGAACTCTGAGGGGGTCTCACTGTGAACTCTGAGGGGGTCTCACTGTGAACTCTGTAGGGGTCTCACTGTGAACTCTATAGGGGGTCTCACTGTGAACTCTGTAGGGGGTCTCACTGTGAACTCTGTAGGGGGTCTCACTGTGAACTCTGTAGGGGGTCTCACTGTGAACTCTGTAGTGTGGGTCTTACTGTGAGCTCTGTAGAGGGTCTCACTGTGAACTCTGTAGGGGGTCTCAATATGAACTCTGTAAGGTGGGTCTCACTGTGAACTCTGTAGGGGTCTCACTGTGAACCCTGTAAGGGGTCTCACTGTGAGCTCGGTAGGGGGTCTCACTGTGAACTCTGTAGGGGGTCTCACTGTGAACTCTGTAGGGGGTTTCACTCTGAACCCTGTATGGTGTCTCACTGTGAGCTCTCTAGGGTGGGTCTCACTCTGAACTCTGTAGGGGTCTCACTGTGAACCCTGTAAGGGGTCTCACTGTGAGCTCGGTAGGGGGTCTCACTCTGAACTCTGTAGGGGGTCTCACTGTGAGCTCTGTAGGGGGTCTCTCTGTGAGCTCTGTCGGGGGTCTCGCTGTGAACTCTGTAGGGGGTCTCACTGTGAGCTAGTAGGGGGTCTCACTGTGAGATCGGTAGGGGGTCTCACTGTGAATTCTGTTGGGGGTCTCACTGTGAGCTCTGTAGGGGGTCTCACTGTGAACTCTGTAGGGGGTCTCACTGTGAACTCTGTATGGGGTCTCACTGTGAACTCTGTAGGGGTTCTCACTGTGAACTCTGTAGGTGGTCTCACTGTGAGCTCTGTAGGGGGTCACTGTGAACTCAGTAGGGGGTCTCACTGTGAACTCTGTAAGCGGTCTCACTGTGGGGTCTGTAGGGTGGGTCTCACTGTGAACTCTGTAGGGGGTCTCACTGTGAACTCTGTAGGGGGTCTCACTGTGAACTCTGTAGGGGGTCTCACTGTGAACACTGTAGGGGTCTCACTGTGAACTCTGTAGGGGGTCTCACTGTGAACTCTGTAGGGGGTCTCACTGTGAGCTCTGTAGGGGGTCTCACTGTGAACTCTGTAGGGGTCTCACTGTGAACTCTGTAGGGGGTCTCACTGTGAACTCTGTACGGGGTCTCACTGTGAACTCTGTAGGGGGTCTCACTGTGAACACTGTAAGGGTCTCACTGTGAACTCTGTAGGGGGTCTCACTGTGAACTCTGTAGGGGGTCTCACTGTGAACTCTGTAGAAGGTCTCACTGTGAGCTCTGTAGGTGGTCTCACTGTGAACTCTGTAGGTGGTCTCACTGTGAACTCTGTACGGGGTCTCACTGTGAGCTCTGTCAGGGGTCTCACTGTAAACTCTGTAGGGGGTCTCACTGTGAACTCTGTAGGGCGTCTCACTGTGAACTCTGTAGGGGGTCTCACTCTGAACTCTGTAGGGGGTCTCACTGTGAATTCTGTAGAAGGTCTCACTGTGAGCTCTGTAGGTGGTCTCACTGTGAACTCTGTAGGGGGTCTCACTGTGAACTCTATAGGGGGTCTCACTGTGAGCTCTGTAGGGGGTCTCACTGTGAACTCTGTAGGGGGTTTCACTCTGAACTCTGTAGGGGGTCTCACTGTCAACTCTGTAGGGGGTCTCACTGTGAACTCTGTAGGGGGTCTCACAGTGAACTCTGTAGGGGGTCTCACTGTCAACTCTGTAGGGTGGGTCTCACGGTGAACTCTGTAGGGGGTGTCACTGTGAGCTCTGTAGGGGGTCTCACTGTGAGCTCTGTAGGGGTTGTCACTGTGCACTCTTTAGGGGTCTCACTGTGAACTCTGTAGCGTGGGTCTCACTGTGAACTCTGTAGGGGGTCTCACTGTGAATTCTGTAGGGGGTCTCACTGTGAACTCTGTTGGGGGTCTCACTGTGAACTCTGTTGGGTGTCTCACTGTGAACTCTATAGGGGGTCTCACTGTGAACTCTGTAGGGTGGGTCTCACTGTGAACTCTGTAGGGGGTCTCACTGTGAACTCTGTAGGGGGTCTCACTGTGAACCCTGTATGGGGTCTCACTGTGAGCTCTGTAGGGTGGGTCTCAATGTGAGCTCTGTAGGGCGTCTAACTGTGAGCTCTGTAGGGGGTCTCACTGTGAGCTCTGTAGGGGGTCTCACTGTGAACTCTGTAGGGGGTCTCACTTTGAACTCTGTAGGGGGTCTCACTGTGAGCTCTCTAGGGGGTCTCTCTGTGAGCTCTGTAGGATGTCTCGCTGTGAACTCTGTAGGGGGTCTCACTGTGAGCTCTGTAGGGGGTCTCACTGTGAGATCGGTAGGGGGTCTCACTGTGAACTCTGTAGGGGGTCTCACTGTGAGCTCTATAGAGGGTCTCACTGTGAACTCTGTAGGGGGTCTCACTGTGAACTCTGTAGGTGGGTCTCACTGTGAACTCTGTTGGGGGTCTCACTGTGAACTCTGTAGGGGTTCTCACTGTGAACTCTGTAGGTGGACTCACTGTGAGCTCTGTAGGGGGTCACTGTGAACTCAGTAGGGGGTCCCACTGTGAACTCTGTAGGGGGTCTCACTGTGAACTCTGTAAGGGGTCTCACTGTGAGGTCTGTAGGGTGGGTCTCACTGTGAACTCTGTAGGGGGTCTCACGGTGAACTCTGTAGGGGGTCTCACTGTGAACTCTGTAGGGGGTCTCACTGTGAACACTGTAGTGGTCTCACTGTGAACTCTGTAGGGGGTCTCACTGTGAACTCTGTAGGGGGTCTCACTGTGAGCTCTGTAGGGGGTCTCACTGTGAACACTGTAGGGGTCTCACTGTGAACTCTGTAGGGGGTCTCACTGTGAACTCTGTACGGGGTCTCACTGTGAACTCTGTAACGGGTCTCACTGTGAACACTGTAGGGGTCTCACTGTGAACTCTGTAGGGGGTCTCACTGTGAACTCTGTAGGGGGTCTCACGGTGAACTCTGTAGGGGGTCTCACTGTGAACTCTGTAACGGGTCTCACTGTGAACACTGTAGGGGTCTCACTGTGAACTCTGTAGGGGGTCTCACTGTGAACTCTGTAGGGGGTCTCACTGTGAACTCTGTAGGGGGTCTCACTGTGAACTCTGTAGAAGGTCTCACTGTGAGCTCTGTAGGTGGTCTCACTGTGAACTCTGTAGGGGGTCTCACTGTGAACTCTGTACGGGGCCTCACTGTTAGCTCTGTCAGGGGTCTCACTGTGAACTCTGTAGGGGGTCACTGTGAACACTGTAGGGGTCTCACTGTGAACTCTGTAGGGGGCTTCACTGTGAGCTCTGTAGGGGGTCTCACTGTGAGCTCTGTAGGGCGTCTCACTGTGAACTCTGTAGGGGTTCTCACTCTGAACTCTGTAGGGGGTCTCACTGTGAATTCTGTAGAAGGTCTCACTGTGAGCTCTGTAGGTGGTCTCACTGTGAACTCTGTAGGGGGTCTCACTGTGAACTCTATAGGGGGTCTCACTGTGAGCTCTGTAGGGGGTATCACTGTGAACTCTGTAGGGGGTTTCACTCTGAACTCTGTAGGGGGTCTCACTGTCAACTCTGTAGGGGGTCTCACTGTGAACTCTGTAGGGGGTCTCACAGTGAACTCTGTAGGGGGTCTCACTGTGAACTCTGTAGTGTGGGTCTCACTGTGAGCTCTGTAGAGGGTCTCACTGTGAACTCTGTAGGGGGTCTCACTATGAACTCTGTAAGGTGGGTCTCACTGTGAACTCTGTAGGGGGTCTGACTGTGAACTCTGTAGGGGGTCTCACTGTGAACTCTGTAGGGGGTCTCACTGTGAACTCTCTAGGGGGTCTCACTGTGAACTCTGTAAGAAGGTCTCACTGTGAACTCTGTAGGGCGTCTCACTGTGAACTCTGTAGGGGGTCTAACTGTGAACTCTGTAGGGGATCTCACTGTGAACTCTGTAGGGGGTCTCACTGTGAACTCTGTAGGGGGTCTCACTGTGAACTCTGTAGGGAGTCTCACTGGGAACTGTGTAGTGGGTCTCACTGTGAACTCTGTAGGGGGTCTCACTGTGAACTCTGTAGGGAGTCTCACTGGGAACTGTGTAGTGGGTCTCACTGTGAACTCTGTAGGGGGTCTCACTGTGAACTCTGTAGGGTCAGTCTCACTGTGAACTCTGTAGGGGGTCTCACTGTGAACTCTGTAGGGGGTCTCACTATGAGCTCTGTAGGGGGTCTCACTGTGAACTCTGTAGGGGGTCTCACTGTGAACTCTGTAGGGGGTCTCACTGGGAACTGTGTAGTGGGTCTCACTGTGAACTCTGTAGGGGTCTCACTGTGAACTCTGTAGGGTGGGTCTCACTGTGAGCTCTGTAGGGGGTCTCACTGTGAACTCTGTAGGGGGTCTCATTGTGAACTCTGTAGGGGGTATCACTGTGAACTCTGTAGGGGGTCTCACTGTGAACTCTGTAGGGAGTCTCACTGGGAACTGTGTAGTGGGTCTCACTGTGAACTCAGTAGGGGGTCTCACTGTGAACTCTGTAGGGTCGGTATCACTGTGAACTATTTATGGGGTCTCACTGTGAACTCTGTAGTGTGGGTCTCACTGTGAGCTCTGTAGAGGGTCTCGCTGTGAACTCTGTAGGGGGTCTCACTATGAACTCTGTAAGGTGGGTCTCACTGTGAACCCTGTAGGGGGTCTCACTGTGAACTCTGTAGGGCGTCTCACTGTGAACTCTGTAGGGGGTCTCACTGTGAACTCTGTAGGGGGTCTCAGTGTGAACTCTGTAGTGGGTATCACTGTGAACTCTGTAGGGGGTCTCACTGTGAACCCTGTAGGGGGTCACACTGTGAGCTCTGTAGGGTGGGTCTCACTGTGAACTCTGTAGGGGTCTCACTGTGAACCCTGTAGGGGGTCTCACTGTGAGCTCTGTAGGGTGGGTCTCACTGTGAACACTGTAGGGGTCTCACTGTGAACTCTGTAGAAGGTCTCACTGTGAACTCTGTAGGGGGTCTCTCCATGAACTCTGTAGGGGGTCTCACTGTGAACTCTGTAGGGGGTCTCACTGTGAACTCTGTAGGGGGTCTCACTGTGAGCTCTGTAGGGGGTCTCACTGTGAACACTGTAGGGGTCTCACTGTGAACTCTGTAGAAGGTCTCACTGTGAACTCTGTAGGGGGTCTCTCCTTGAACTCTGTAGGGGGTCTCACTGTGAACTCTGTAGGGGGTCTCACTGTGAACTCTATAGGGGGTCTCACTGTGAGCTCTGTAGGGGGTCTCACTGTGAGCTCTGTAGGGGTTGTCACTGTGAACTCTTTAGGGGGTCTCACTGTGAACTCTGTAGCGTGGGTCTCACTGTGAACTCTGTAGGGGGTCTCACTGTGAACTCTGTAGGGGGTCTCACTGTGAACTCTGTTGGGGGTCTCACTGTGAACTCTGTTGGGTGTCTCACTGTGAACTCTCTAGGGGGTCACTGTGAACTCTGTAGGGGGTCTCACTGTGAACTCTGTAGGGTGGGTCTCACTGTGAACTCTGTAGGGGGTCACACTGTGAACTCTGTAGGGGGTATCACTGTGAGCTCTGTATGGGGTCTCACTGTGAACTCTGTAGGGGGTCTCACTGTGAACCCTGTTGGGGGTCTCACTGTGAAGTCTGTAGGGGGTTTCACTGTGAGCTCTTGGTAGTCTCACTGTGAACTCTGTAGGGGGTCTCACTGTGAACTCTGTAGGGGGTCTCACTGTGAGTTCTGTAGGGGGTCTCACTGTGAGCTCTGTAGGGGTTGTCACTGTGAACTCTTTAGGGGGTCTCACTGTGAACTCTGTAGCGTGGGTCTCACTGTGAACTCTGTAGGGGGTCTCTCTGTGAACTCTGTAGGGGGTCTCACTGTGAACTCTGTAGGGGGTCTCACTGTGAACTCTATAGGGGGTCTCACTGTGAGCTCTGTAGGGGTTGTCACTGTGAACTCTTTAGGGGGTCTCACTGTGAACTCTGTAGCGTGGGTCTCACTGTGAACTCTGTAGGGGTTCTCACTGTGAATTCTGTAGGGGGTCTCACTGTGAACTCTGTTGGGGGTCTCACTGTGAACTCTGTAGGGGGTCTCACTGTGAACTCTGTAGGGGGTCTCTCTGTGAACTCTGTAGGGGGTCTCACTGTGAACTCTGTAGGGGGTCTCACTGTGAACTCTATAGGGGGTCTCACTGTGAGCTCTGTAGGGGGTCTCACTGTGAGCTCTGTAGGGGTTGTCACTGTGAACTCTTTAGGGGGTCTCACTGTGAACTCTGTAGCGTGGGTCTCACTGTGAACTCTGTAGGGGGTCTCACTGTGAACTCTGTAGGGGGTCTCACTGTGAACTCTGTTGGGGGTCTCACTGTGAACTCTGTTGGGTGTCTCACTGTGAACTCTGTAGGGGGTCACTGTGAACTCTGTAGGGGGTCTCACTGTGAACTCTGTAGGGTGGGTCTCACTGTGAACTCTGTAGGGGGTCACACTGTGAACTCTGTAGGGGGTATCACTGTGAGCTCTGTATGGGGTCTCACTGTGAACTCTGTAGGGGGTCTCACTGTGAACCCTGTTGGGGGTCTCACTGTGAAGTCTGTAGGGGGTTTCACTGTGAGCTCTTGGTGGTCTCACTGTGAACTCTGTAGGGGGTCTCACTGTGAACTCTGTAGGGGGTCTCACTGTGAGCTCTGTAGGGGGTCTCACTGTGAACACTGTAGGGGTCTCACTGTGAACTCTGTAGGGGGTCTCACTGTGAACTCTGTAGGGGGTCTCTCTGTGAACCCTGTAGGGGGTCTCACTGTGAAATCTGTAGGGGTCTCACTGTGAACTCTATAGGGGGTCTCACTGTGAGCTCTGTAGGGGGTCTCACTGTGAGCTCTGTAGGGGTTGTCACTGTGAACTCTTTAGGGGGTCTCACTGTGAACTCTGTAGCGTGGGTCTCACTGTGAACTCTGTAGGGGTTCTCACTGTGAATTCTGTAGGGGGTCTCACTGTGAACTCTGTTGGGGGTCTCACTGTGAACTCTGTTGGGTGTCTCACTGTGAACTCTTTAGGGGGTCTCACTGTGAACTCTGTAGGGTGGGTCTCACTGTGAACTCTGTAGGGGGTCTCACTGTGAACTCTGTAGGGGGTCTCACTGTGAACCCTGTAGGGGGTCTCACTGTGAGCTCTGTAGGGTGGGTCTCAATGTGAGCTCTGTAGGGCGTCTAACTGTGAGCTCTGTAGGGGGTCTCACTGTGAGCTCTGTAGGGGGTCTCACTGTGAACTCTGTAGGGGGTCTCACTGTGAACTCTGTAGGGGGTCTCACTGTGAACCCTGTAGGGGGTCTCACTGTGAACCCTGTAGGGGTTCTCACTGTGAGCTCTGTAGGGTGGGTTTCACTGTGAACTCTGTAGGGGTCTCACTGTGAACTCTGTAGGGGGTCTCACTGTGAGCTCTGTAGAGGGTCTCACTGTGAGCTCTGTAGGGGGTCTCACTGTGAACTCTGTAGGGGGTCTCACTGTGAACTCTGTAGGGGGTCTCACTGTGAGCTCTGTAGGGGGTCTCACTGTGAACTCTGTAGGGGGTCTCACTGTGAACTCTGTAAGAGGGTCTCACTGTGAACTCTGTAGGGGGTCTCACTGTGAGCTCTGTAGGGGGTATCACTGTGAACTCTGTAGGGGTTCTCACTGTGAACTCTGTAGGGGGTCTCACTGTGAACTCTGTAGTGTGGGTCTCACTGTGAGCTCTGTAGGGGGTCTCACTGTGAACTCTGTAGGGGGTATCACTGTGAGCTCTGTAGGGATCTCACTGTGAGCTCTGTAGGGCATCTCACTGTGAACTCTGTAGGGGGTCTCACTGTGAGCTCTGTAGGGGGTCTCACTGTCAAATCTGTAGGGGGTCTCACTGTGAACTCTGTAGGGGGTCTCACTGTGAACTCTGTAGGGGGTTTCACTCTGAACCCTGTAGGGTGTCTCACTGTGAGCTCTCTAGGGTGGGTCTCACTCTGAACTCTGTAGGGGTCTCACTGTGAACCCTGTAGGGGGTCTCACTGTGAGCTCGGTAGGGGGTCTCACTGTGAACTCTGTAGGGGGTCTCACTTTGAACTCTGTAGGGGGTCTCACTGTGAGCTCTCTAGGGGGTCTCTCTGTGAGCTCTGTAGGGTGTCTCGCTGTGAACTCTGTAGGGGGTCTCACTGTGAGCTCTGTAGGGGGTCTCACTGTGAGATCGGTAGGGGGTCCTACTGTGAACTCTGTAGGGGGTCTCACTGTGAGCTCTGTAGGGGGTCTCACTGTGAACGCTGTAGGGACTCTCACTGTGAACTCTGTATGGGGTCTCACTGTGAACTCTGTAGGGGTTCTCACTGTGAACTCTGTAGGTGGTCTCACTGTGAGCTCTGTAGGGGGTCACTGTGAACTCAGTAGGGGGTCCCACTGTGAACTCTGTAGGGGGTCTCACTGTGAAATCTGTAAGGGGTCTCACTGTGAGGTCTGTAGGGTGGGTCTCACTGTGAACTCTGTAGGGGGTCTCACGGTGAACTCTGTAGGGGGTCTCACTGTGAACTCTGTAGGGGGTCTCACTGTGAACACTGTAGTGGTCTCACTGTGAACTCTGTAGGGGGTCTCACTGTGAACTCTGTAGGGGGTCTCACTGTGAGCTCTGTAGGGGGTCTCACTGTGAACACTGTAGGGGTCTCACTGTGAACTCTGTAGGGGGTCTCACTGTGAACTCTGTACGGGGTCTCACTGTGAACTCTGTAACGGGTCTCACTGTGAACACTGTAGGGGTCTCACTGTGAACTCTGTAGGGGGTCTCACTGTGAACTCTGTAGGGGGTCTCACTGTGAACTCTGTAGGGGGTCTCACTGTGAACTGTGTAGAAGGTCTCACTGTGAGCTCTGTAGGTGGTCTCACTGTGAACTCTGTAGGGGGTCTCACTGTGAACTCTGTACGGGGCCTCGCTGTTAGCTCTGTCAGGGGTCTCACTGTGAACTCTGTAGGGGGTCTCACTGTGAACTCTGTAGGGGGTCTCACTGTGAGCTCTGTAGGGTGGGTCCCACTGTGAACTCTGTAGGGGGTCACTGTGAACACTGTAGGGGTCTCACTGTGAACTCTGTAGGGGGTCTCACTGTGAACTCTGTAGGGGGTCTCACTGTGAACTCTGTAGAAGGTCTCACTGTGAGATCTGTAGGTGGTCTCACTGTGAACTCTGTATGGGGTCTCACTGTGAACTCTATAGGGGGTCTCACTGTGAGCTCTGTAGGGGGTCTCACTGTGAACTCTGTAGGGGGTCTCACTCTGAACTCTGTAGGGGGTCTCACTGTCAACTCTGTAGGGGTTGTCACTGTGAACTCTTTAGGGGGTCTCACTGTGAACTCTGTAGCGTGGGTCTCACTGTGAACTCTGTAGGGGTTCTCACTGTGAACTCTGTAGGGGGTCTCACTGTGAACTCTGTAGGGGGTCTCACTGTGAACTCTGTAGTGTGGGTCTCACTGTGAGCTCTGTAGAGGGTCTCACTGTGAACTCTGTAGGGGGTCTCACTATGAACTCTGTAAGGTGGGTCTCACTGTGAACTCTGTAGGGGGTCTGACTGTGAACTCTGTAGGGGGTCTGACTGTGAACGCTGTAGGGAGTCTCACTGGGAACTCTGTAGGGTGTCTCACTGTGAACCCTGTAGGGGGTCTCACTGTGAACTCTGTAGGGCGTCTCACTGTGAACTCTGTAGGGGGTCTCAATGTGAACACTGTAGGGGGTCTCAGTGTGAACTCTGTAGGGGGTATCACTCTGAACTCTGTAGGGGGTCTCACTGTGAACTCTGTAGGGGGTCTCACAGTGAACTCTGTAGGGGGTCTCACTGTCAACTCTGTAGGGTGGGTCTCATGGTGAACTCTGTAGGGGGTGTCACTGTGAGCTCTGTAGGGGGTGTCACTGTGAGCTCTGTAGGGGTTGTCACTGTGCACTCTTTAGGGGTCTCACTGTGAACTCTGTAGCGTGGGTCTCACTGTGAACTCTGTAGGGGGTCTCACTGTGAATTCTGTAGGGGGTCTCACTGTGAACTCTGTTGGGGGTCTCACTGTGAACTCTGTTGGGTGTCTCACTGTGAACTCTGTAGGGGGTCTCACTGTGAACTCTGTAGGGTGGGTCTCACTGTGAACTCTGTAGGGGGTCTCACTGTGAACTCTGTAGGGGGTCTCACTGTGAACCCTGTAGGGGGTCTCACTGTGAGCTCTGTAGGGTGGGTCTCAATGTGAGCTCTGTAGGGCGTCTAACTGTGAGCTCTGTAGGGGGTCTCACTGTGAGCTCTGTAGGGGGTCTCACTGTGAACTCTGTAGGGGGTCTCACTGTGAACTCTGTAGGGGGTCTCACTGTGAACCCTGTAGGGGGTCTCACTGTGAACCCTGTAGGGGGTCTCACTGTGAGCTCTGTAGGGTGGGTCTCACTGTGAACTCTGTAGGGGTCTCACTGTGAACTCTGTAGGGGGTCTCACTCTGAGCTCTGTAGAGGGTCTCACTGTGAGCTCTGTAGGGGGTCTCACTGTGAACTCTGTAGGGGGTCTCACTGTGAACTCTGTAGGGGGTCTCACTGTGAGCTCTGTAGGGGATCTCACTGTGAACTCTGTAGGGGGTCTCACTGTGAACTCTGTAAGAGGGTCTCACTGTGAACTCTTTAGGGGGTCTCACTGTGAGCTCTGTAGGGGGTATCACTATGAACTCTGTAGGGGTTCTCACTGTGAACTCTGTAGGGGGTCTCACTGTGAACTCTGTAGTGTGGGTCTCACTGTGAGCTCTGTAGGGGGTCTCACTGTGAACTCTGTAGGGGGTATCACTGTGAGCTCTGTAGGGATCTCACTGTGAGCTCTGTAGGGCATCTCACTGTGAACTCTGTAGGGTGTCTCACTGTGAGCTCTCTAGGGTGGGTCTCACTCTGAACTCTGTAGGGGTCTCACTGTGAACCCTGAAGGGGGTCTCACTGTGAGCTCGGTAGGGGTCTCACTGTGAACTCTGTAGGGGGTCTCACTTTGAACTCTGTAGGGGGTCTCACTGTGAGCTCTCTAGGGGGTCTCTCTGTGAGCTCTGTAGGATGTCTCGCTGTGAACTCTGTAGGGGGTCTCACTGTGAGCTCTGTAGGGGGTCTCACTGTGAGATCGGTAGGGGGTCTCACTGTGAACTCTGTAGGGGGTCTCACTGTGAGCTCTGTAGAGGGTCTCACTGTGAACTCTGTAGGGGGTCTCACTGTGACTCTGTATGGGGTCTCACTGTGAACTCTGTAGGGGTTCTCACTGTGAACTCTGTAGGTGGACTCACTGTGAGCTCTGTAGGGGGTCACTGTGAACTCAGTAGGGGGTCCCACTGTGAACTCTGTAGGGGGTCTCACTGTGAACTCTGTAAGGGGTCTCACTGTGAGGTCTGTAGGGTGGGTCTCACTGTGAACTCTGTAGGGGGTCTCACGGTGAACTCTGTAGGGGGTCTCACTGTGAACTCTGTAGGGGGTCTCACTGTGAACACTGTAGTGGTCTCACTGTGAACTCTGTAGGGGGTCTCACTGTGAACTCTGTAGGGGGTCTCACTGTGAGCTCTGTAGGGGGTCTCACTGTGAACACTGTAGGGATCTCACTGTGAACTCTGTAGGGGGTCTCACTGTGAACTCTGTACGGGGTCTCACTGTGAACTCTGTAACGGGTCTCACTGTGAACACTGTAGGGGTCTCACTGTGAACTCTGTAGGGGGTCTCACTGTGAACTCTGTAGGGGGTCTCACTGTGAACTCGGTAGGGGGTCTCACTGTGAGCTCTGTAGGGTAGGTCTCATTGTGAACTCTGTAGGGGGTCACTGTGAACACTGTAGGGGTCTCACTGTGAACTCTGTAGGGGGTCTCTCTGTGAGCTCTCTAGGGGGTCTCACTGTGAGCTCTGTAGGGGGTCTCACTGTGAACTCTGTAGGGGGTCTCACTGTGAACTCTGTAGGGGGTCTCCCTGTGAACTCTGTAGAAGGTCTCACTGTGAGGTCTGTAGGTGGTCTCACTGTGAACTCTGTATGGGGTCTCACTGTGAACTCTATAGGGGGTCTCACTGTGAGCTCTGTAGTGGGTCTCACTGTGAACTCTGTAGGGGGTCTCACTCTGAACTCTGTAGGGAGTCTCACTGTCAACTCTGTAGGGGGTCTCACTGTGAACTCTGTAGGGGGTCTCACTGTGAACTCTGTAGGGGGTCTCACTGTGAACTCTGTAGTGTGGGTCTTACTGTGAGCTCTGTAGAGGGTCTCACTGTGAACTCTGTAGGGGGTCTCAATATGAACTCTGTAAGGTGGGTCTCACTGTGAACTCTGTAGGGGTCTCACTGTGAACCCTGTAAGGGGTCTCACTGTGAGCTCGGTAGGGGGTCTCACTGTGAACTCTGCAGAAGGTCTCACTGTGAACTCTGTAGGGGGTCTCACTGTGAGCTCTGTAGGGGTTCTCTCTGTGAACACTGTAGGGGTCTCACTGTCAACTCTGTAGGGGGTCTCACTGTGAACTCTGTAGGGGGTCTCACTGTGAGCTCTGTAGGGGGTCTCACTGTGAACACTGTAGGGGTCACACTGTGAACTCTGTAGGGGGTCTCACTGTGAACTCTATACGGGGTCTCACTGTGATCTCTATAGGGGGTCTCACTGTGAACACTGTAGGGGTCTCACTGTGAACTCTGTAGGGGGTCTCACTGTGAACTCTGTAGGGGGTCTCACTGTGAACTCTGTAGAAGGTCTCACTGTGAGCTCTGTAGGTGGTCTCACTGTGAACTCTGTAGGGGGTCTCACTGTGAACTCTGTACGGGGTTTCACTGTTAGCTCTGTCAGGGGTCTCACTGTGAACTCTGTAGGGGGTCTCACTGTGAACTCTGTAGGGGGTCTCACTGTGATCTCTGTAGGGTGGGTCTCACTGTGAACTCTGTAGGGGGTCACTGTGAACACTGTAGGGGTCTCACTGTGAACTTTGTAGGGGGCTTCACTGTGAGCTCTCTAGGGGGTCTCACTGTGAGCTCTGTAGGGCGTCTCACTGTGAACTCTGTAGGGGGTCTCACTCTGAACTCTGTAGGGGGTCTCACTGTGAATTCTGTAGAAGGTCTCACTGTGAGCTCTGTAGGTGGTCTCACTGTGAACTCTGTAGGGAGTCTCACTGTGAACTCTATAGGGGGTCTCACTGTGAGCTCTGTAGGGGGCATCACTGTGAACTCTGTAGGGGGTTTCACTCTGAACTCTGTAGGGGGTCTCACTGTCAACTCTGTAGGGGGTCTCACTGTGAACTCTGTAGGGGGTCTCACAGTGAACTCTGTAGGGGGTCTCACTGTGAACTCTGTAGTGTGGGTCTCACTGTGAGCTCTGTAGAGGGTCTCACTGTGAACTCTGTAGGGGGTCTCACTATGAACTCTGTAAGGTGGGTCTCACTGTGAACTCTGTAGGGGGTCTGACTGTGAACTCTGTAGGGGGTCTCACTGTGAACTCTGTAGGGGGTATCACTCTGAACTCTGTAGGGGGTCTCACTGTGAACCCTGTAGGGGGTCTCACTGTGAGCTCTGTAGGGTGGGTCTCACTGTGAGCTCTGTAGGGCGTCTAACTGTGAGCTCTGTAGGGGGTCTCACTGTGAGCTCTGTAGGGGGTCTCACTGTGAACTCTGTAGGGGGTCTCACTGTGAACTCTGTAGGGGGTCTCACTGTGAACTCTGTAGGGGGTCTCACTGTGAACCCTGTAGGGAGTCTCACTGTGAGCTCTGTAGGGTGGGTCTCACTGTGAACTCTGTAGGGGTCTCACTGTGAACTCTGTAGGGGGTCTCACTGTGAGCTCTGTAGTGGGTCTCACTGTGAGCTCTGTAGGGGGTCTCACTGTGAACTCTGTAGGGGGTCTCACTGTGAACTCTGTAGGGGGTCTCACTGTGAACTCTGTAGGGGGTCTCACTGTGAACTCTGTAAGAGGGTCTCACTGTGAACTCTGTAGGGGGTCTCACTGTGAGCTCTGTAGGGGGTATCACTGTGAACTCTGTAGGGGGTCTCACTGTGAACTCTGTAGGGTGTCTCACTGTGAACTCTGTAGTGTGGGTCTCACTGTGAGCTCTGTAGGGTGTCTCACTGTGAACTCTGTAGGGGGTTTCAGTATGAACTCTGATGGAGGTCTCACTGTGAACTCTGTAGGGGGTCTCACTATGAACTCTGTACCGTGGGTCTCACTGTGAGCTCTGTAGGGGGTCTCACTGTGAACTCTGTAGGGGGTCTCACTGTGAGCTCTGTAGGGGGTCTCACTGTGAACTCTGTAGGGGGTCTCACTGTGAACTCTGTAGGGGGTCTCACTGTGAGCTCTGTAGCGGGTCTCACTGTGAACTCTGCAGGGTGGGTCTCACGGTGAACTCTGTAGGGGGTCTCACTGTGAAATCTGTAGGGTGTCTCACTGTGAACTCTGTGGGGTGGGTCTCACTGTGAACTTTGTAGGGGGTCTCACTGTGAACTCTGTAGGGGGTCTCACTGTGAACACTGTAGGGGACTCACTGTGAGCTCTGTAGGGGGTCTCACTGTGAACTCTGTAGGGGGTCTCACTGTGAACTCTGTAGGGGGTCTCACTGTGAACACTGTAGGGGTCTCATTGTGAGCTCTGTAGGGGGTCTCACTGTGAACTCTGTAGGGGGTCTCACTGTGAGCTTTGTCGGGGGTCTCACTGTGAACTCTGTAGGGCGTCTCACTGTGAACTCTGTAGGGGTTCTCACTGTGAACCCTGTAGGGGGTCTCACTGTGAACTCTGTAGCGCGTCTCACTGTGAACTCTGTACGGGGTCTCACTGTGAACTCTGTAAGGGGTCTCAGTGTGAACTCTGTAGGGGGTATCACTGTGAGCTCTGTACGGTGGGTCTCACTGTGAACTCGGTAGGGGGTCTCACTGTGAACTCTGTAGGGTGTCTCACTGTGAACTCTGTAGTGTGGGTCTCACTGTGAGCTCTGTAGGAGGTCTCACTGTGAACTCTGTAGGGGGTCTCACTATGAACTCTGATGGGGGTCTCACTGTGAAATCTGTAGGGTGGGTCTCACTGTGAACTCTGTAGGGGGTCTCACTGTGAAATCTGTAGGGTGTCTCACTGTGAACTCTGTGTGGTGGGTCTCACTGTGAACTGTGTAGGGGGTCTCACTGTGAACTCTGTAGGGGGTCTCACTGTGAACACTGTAGGGGACTCACTGTGAGCTCTGTAGGGGGTCTCACTGTGAACTCTGTAGGGGGTCTCACTGTGAACTCTGTAGGGCGTCTCACTGTGAACCCTGTAGGGGGTCTCACTGTGAACACTGTAGGGGGTCTCAGTGTGATCTCTGTAGGGGGTATCACTCTGAACTCTGTAAGGGGTCTCAGTGTGAACTCTGTAGGGGGTCTCACTGTGAGCTTTGTCGGGGGTCTCACTGTGAACTCTGTAGGGGGTCTCACTGTGAACTCTGTAGGGGGTCTCACTGTGAACTCTGTAGGCGGTCTCACTGTGAACCCTGTAGGGGGTCTCACTGTGAACTCTGTAGGGCGTCTCACTGTGAACTCTGTAGGGGGTCTCACTGTGAACTCTGTAAGGGGTCTCAGTGTGAACTCTGTAGGGGGTATCACTGTGAGCTCTGTAGGGTGGGTCTCACTGTGAACTCTGTAGGGGGTCTCACTGTGAACTCTGTAGGGCATCTAAATGTGAGCTCTGTTGGGGGTCTCACTGTGAGCTCTGTGGGGTGGGTCTCACTGTGAACTCTGTAGGGGGTCTCACGGTGAACTCTGTAAGGTGGGTCTCACTGTGAGCTCTGTAGGGCGTCTAACTGTGAGCTCTGTAGGGGGTCTCACTGTGAACTCTGTAGGGGGTCTCACTGTGAACTCTGTAGAAGGTCTCACTGTGAGCTCTGTAGGGCGTCTAACTGTGACCTCTGTAGGGGGTCTCACTGTGAACTTTGTAGGGGGTCTCACTCTGAGCTCTGTAGGGCGTCTAACTGTGAGCTCTGTAGGGGGTCTCACTGTGAGCTCTGTAGGGGGTCTCACTGTGAACTCTGTAGGGTGGGTCTCACTGTGAGCTCTGTAGGGCGTCTAACTGTGAGCTCTGTAGGGGGTCTCACTGTGAACTCTGTAGGGCGTCTAACTGTGAGCTCTGTAGGGGGTCTCACTGTGAACTCTGTAGGGGGTCTCACTGTGAACTCTGTAGGGGGTCTCACTGTGAACTCTGAGGGGGTCTCACTGTGAACCCTGTAGGGGGTCTCACTGTGAACTCTGTAGGGCCTCTCACTGTGAACTCTGTAGGGGGTCTCACTGTAAACTATGTAGGGCGTCTCAGTGTGAACTCTGTAGGGGGTATCACTGTGAGCTCTGTAGGGTGGGTCTCACTGTGAACTCTGTAGGGGGTCTCACTGTGAACTCTGTAGGGGGTCTCACTGTGAACTCTGTAGAAGGTCTCACTGTGAGCTCTGTAGGGGGTCTCACTGTGAACTCTGTAGGGGGTCTCACTCTGAACTCTGTAGGGGGTCTCACTGTGAACTCTGTAGAAGGTCTCACTGTGAGATCTGTAGGTGGTCTCACTGTAAACTCTGTATGGGGTCTCACTGTGAACTCTATAGGGGGTCTCACTGTGAGCTCTGTAGGGGGTCTCACTGTGAACTCTGTAGGGGTCTCACTCTGAACTCTGTAGGGGGTCTCACTGTCAACTCTGTAGGGGTTGTCACTGTGAACTCTTTAGGGGGTCTCACTGTGAACTCTGTAGCGTGGGTCTCACTGTGAACTCTTTAGGGGTTCTCACTGTGAACTCTGTAGGGGGTCTCACTGTGAACTCTGTAGGGGGTCTCACTGTGAACTCTGTAGTGTGGGTCTCACTGTGAGCTCTGTAGAGGGTCTCACTGTGAACTCTGTAGGGGGTCTCACTATGAACTCTGTAAGGTGGGTCTCACTGTGAACTCTGTAGGGGGTCTGACTGTGAACTCTGTAGGGGGTCTGACTGTGAACTCTGTAGGGAGTCTCACTGGGAACTCTGTAGGGTGTCTCACTGTGAACCCTGTAGGGGGTCTCACTGTGAACTTTGTAGGGCGTCTCACTGTGAACTCTGTAGGGGGTCTCACTGTGAACACTGTAGGGGGTCTCAGTGTGAACTCTGTAGGGGGTATCACTCTGAACTCTGTAGGGGGTCTCACTGTGAACCCTGTAGGGGGTCTCACTGTGAGCTCTGTAGGGTGGGTCTCACTGTGAGCTCTGTAGGGCGTCTAACTGTGAGCTCTGTAGGGGGTCTCACTGTGAGCTCTGTAGGGGGTCTCACTGTGAACTCTGTAGGGGGTCTCACTGTGAACTCTGTAGGGGGTCTCACTGTGAACTCTGTAGGGGGTCTCACTGTGAACCCTGTAGGGGGTCTCACTGTGAGCTCTGTAGGGTGGGTCTCACTGTGAACTCTGTAGGGGTCTCACTGTGAACTCTGTAGGGGGTCTCACTGTGAGCTCTGTAGTGGGTCTCACTGTGAGCTCTGTAGGGGGTCTCACTGTGAACTCTGTAGGGGGTCTCACTGTGAACTCTGTAGGGGGTCTCACTGTGAACTCTGTAGGGGGTCTCACTGTGAACTCTGTAAGAGGGTCTCACTGTGAACTCTGTAGGGGGTCTCACTGTGAGCTCTGTAGGGGGTATCACTGTGAACTCTGTAGGGGGTCTCACTGTGAACTCTGTAGGGTGTCTCACTGTGAACTCTGTAGTGTGGGTCTCACTGTGAGCTCTGTAGGGTGTCTCACTGTGAACTCTGTAGGGGGTTTCAGTATGAACTCTGATGGAGGTCTCACTGTGAACTCTGTAGGGGGTCTCACTATGAACTCTGTACCGTGGGTCTCACTGTGAGCTCTGTAGGGGGTCTCACTGTGAACTCTGTAGGGGGTCTCACTGTGAGCTCTGTAGGGGGTCTCACTGTGAACTCTGTAGGGGGTCTCTCTGTGAACTCTGTAGGGGGTCTCACTGTGAGCTCTGTAGCGGGTCTCACTGTGAACTCTGCAGGGTGGGTCTCACTGTGAACTCTGTAGGGGGTCTCACTGTGAAATCTGTAGGGTGTCTCACTGTGAACTCTGTGGGGTGGGTCTCACTGTGAACTTTGTAGGGGGTCTCACTGTGAACTCTGTAGGGGGTCTCACTGTGAACACTGTAGGGGACTCACTGTGAGCTCTGTAGGGGGTCTCACTGTGAACTCTGTAGGGGGTCTCACTGTGAACTCTGTAGGGGGTCTCACTGTGAACACTGTAGGGGTCTCACTGTGAGCTCTGTAGGGGGTCTCACTGTGAACTCTGTAGGGGGTCTCACTGTGAGCTTTGTCGGGGGTCTCACTGTGAACTCTGTAGGGGGTCTCACTGTGAACTCTGTAGGGGTTCTCACTGTGAACCCTGTAGGGGGTCTCACTGTGAACTCTGTAGCGCGTCTCACTGTGAACTCTGTAGGGGGTCTCACTGTGAACTCTGTAAGGGGTCTCAGTGTGAACTCTGTAGGGGGTATCACTGTGAGCTCTGTACGGTGGGTCTCACTGTGAACTCGGTAGGGGGTCTCACTGTGAACTCTGTAGGGTGTCTCACTGTGAACTCTGTAGTGTGGGTCTCACTGTGAGCTCTGTAGGGGGTCTCACTGTGAACTCTGTAGGGGGTCTCACTATGAACTCTGATGGGGGTCTCACTGTGAAATCTGTAGGGTGGGTCTCACTGTGAACTCTGTAGGGGGTCTCACTGTGAAATCTGTAGGGTATCTCACTGTGAACTCTGTGTGGTGGGTCTCACTGTGAACTTTGTAGGTGGTCTCACTGTGAACTCTGTAGGGGGTCTCACTGTGAACACTGTAGGGGACTCACTGTGAGCTCTGTAGGGGGTCTCACTGTGAACTCTGTAGGGGGTCTCACTGTGAACTCTGTAGGGCGTCTCACTGTGAACCCTGTAGGGGGTCTCACTGTGAACACTGTAGGGGGTCTCAGTGTGAACTCTGTAGGGGGTATCACTCTGAACTCTGTAAGGGGTCTCAGTGTGAACTCTGTAGGGGGTCTCACTGTGAGCTTTGTCGGGGGTCTCACTGTGAACTCTGTAGGGGGTCTCACTTTGAACTCTGTAGGGGGTCTCACTGTGAACTCTGTAGGCGGTCTCACTGTGAACCCTGTAGGGGGTCTCACTGTGAACTCTGTAGGGCGTCTCACTGTGAACTCTGTAGGGGGTCTCACTGTGAACTCTGTAAGGGGTCTCAGTGTGAACTCTGTAGGGGGTATCACTGTGAGCTCTGTAGGGTGGGTCTCACTGTGAACTCTGTAGGGGGTCTCACTGTGAACTCTGTAGGGCGTCTAAATGTGAGCTCTGTTGGGGGTCTCACTGTGAGCTCTGTGGGGTGGGTCTCACTGTGAACTCTGTAGGGGGTCTCACGGTTAACTCTGTAAGGTGGGTCTCACTGTGAGCTCTGTAGGGCGTCTAACTGTGAGCTCTGTAGGGGGTCTCACTGTGAACTCTGTAGGGGGTCTCACTGTGAACTCTGTAGAAGGTCTCACTGTGAGCTCTGTAGGGCGTCTAACTGTGACCTCTGTAGGGGGTCTCACTGTGAACTTTGTAGGGGGTCTCACTCTGAGCTCTGTAGGTCGTCTAACTGTGAGCTCTGTAGGGGGTCTCACTGTGAGCTCTGTAGGGGGTCTCACTGTGAACTCTGTAGGGTGGGTCTCACTGTGAGCTCTGTAGGGCGTCTAACTGTGAGCTCTGTAGGGGGTCTCACTGTGAACTCTGTAGGGCGTCTAACTGTGAGCTCTGTAGGGGGTCTCACTGTGAACTCTGTAGGGGGTCTCACTGTGAACTCTGTAGGGGGTCTCACTGTGAACTCTGAGGGGGTCTCACTGTGAACCCTGTAGGGGGTCTCACTGTGAACTCTGTAGGGCGTCTCACTGTGAACTCTGTAGGGGGTCTCACTGTGAACTCTGTAGGGCGTCTCAGTGTGAACTCTGTAGGGGGTATCACTGTGAGCTCTGTAGGGTGTGTCTCACTGTGAACTCTGTAGGGGATCTCACTGTGAACTCTGTAGGGGGTCTCACTGTGAACTCTGTAGAAGGTCTCACTGTGAGCTCTGTAGGGGGTCTCACTGTGAACTCTGTAGGGGGTCTCACTGTGAACTCTTTAGGGGGTCTCACTGTGAGCTCTGTAGGGGGGTCTCACTATGAACTCTGTGGGGGTCTCACTGTGAACTCTGTAGGTTGTCTCACTGAGAACTCTGTAGGGGGTCTCACGGTGAGCTCTGTAGGTTGTCTCACTGTGAACTCTGTAGGGGGTCTCACTGTGAGCTCTATAGGGGGTCCCACTGTGAACTCTGTAGGGGGTCTACCTGTGAGCTCTGTAGGGGGTCTCAGTGTGAACTCTGTAGGGGGTCTCACTGTGAACTCTGTAGGGGGTCTCCCTGTGAGCTCTGTAGGGGGTCTCACTGTGAACTCTGTAGGGGGTCTCACTTTGAACTCTCTAGGGGGTCACTGTGAACACTGTAGGGGTCTCACTGTGAACTCTGTAGGGCGTCTCACTGTGAACCCTGTAGAAGGTCTCACTGTGTATTCTGTAGGGGGGTCTCACTGTGAGCTCTGTAGAATGTCTCACTGTGAGCTCTGTAGGTGGTCTCACTGTGAACTCTGTAGGGGGTCTCACTGTGAACTCTGTAGAGGGTCTCACTGTGAGCTCTGTAGGGGGTCTCACTGTGAACTCTGTATGGGGTCTCACTGTGAACTCTGTAGGGGGTCTCACTGTGAACTCTAGGGGGTCTCACTGTGAACTCTGTAGGGGGTCTCACTGTGAACTCTGTAGGGGTATCTCTGTGAGCTCTGTAGGGGGTCTCACTGTGAACTCTGTAGGGGGTCTGACTGTCAACTCTGTAGGGGGTCTCACTGCGAACTCTGTAGGGGGTTTCACTATGAACTCTAGGGGGTCTCATTGTGAACTCTGTAGGGGGTCTCACTGTGAACTTTGTAGGGGGTATCTCTGTGAGCTCTGTAGGGGGTCTCACTGTGAACTCTGTAGGGGGTCTCACTGTGAACTCTGTAGGGGTCTCACTGTGAACTCTGTAGGGGGTCTCACTGTGAACTCTGTAAGAAGGTCTCACTGTGAACTCTGTAGGGGGTCTAACTGTGAACTCTGTAGGGGGTCTCACTGCGAACTCTGTAGGTTGTCTCACTGTGAACTCTGTAGGGGGTCTCACTGTGAGCTCTATAGGGGGTCCCACTGTGAACTCTGTAGGGGGTCTCACTGTGAATTCTGTAGGGCGTCTCAGTGTGAACTCTGTAGGGGGTATCACTGTGAGCTCTGTAGGGTGGGTCTCACTGTGAACTCTGTAGGGGGTCTCACTGTGAACTCTGTAGGGGGTCTCACTGTGAACTCTGTAGAATATCTCACTGTGAGCTCTGTAGGGGGTCTCACTGTGAACTCTGTAGGGGGTCTCACTGTGAACTCTGTAGGGGGTCTCACTGTGAGCTCTGTAGGGGGGTCTCACTATGAACTCTGTGGGGGTCTCACTGTGAACTCTGTAGGTTGTCTCACTGTGAACTCTGTAGGGGGTCTCACGGTGAGCTCTGTAGGTTGTCTCACTGTGAACTCTGTAGGGGGTCTCACTGTGAGCTCTATAGGGGGTCCCACTGTGAACTCTGTAGGGGGTCTCCCTGTGAGCTCTGTAGGGGGTCTCACTGTGAACTCTGTAGGGGGTCTCACTGTGAACTCTGTAGTGGGTCTCACTGTGAGCTCTGTAGGGGGTCTCACTGTGAACTCTGTAGGGGGTCTCACTTTGAACTCTCTAGGGGGTCACTGTGAACACTGTAGGGGTCTCACTGTGAACTCTGTAGGGCGTCTCACTGTGAACTCTGTAGGGGGTCTCACTGTGTACTCTGTAGGGGGGTCTCACTGTGAGCTCTGTAGAATGTCTCACTGTGAGCTCTGTAGGTGGTCTCACTGTGAACTCTGTAGGGGGTCTCACTGTGAACTCTGTAGAGGGTCTCACTGTGAGCTCTGTAGGGGGTCTCACTGTGAACTCTGTAGGTGGTTTCACTGTGAGCTCTGTAGGGGGTCTCACTGTGAACTCTGTTGGGGGTCTCACTGTGAACTCTGTTGGGTGTCTCACTGTGAACTCTGTAGGGGGTCTCACTGTGAACTCTGTAGGGGGTCTCACTGTGAACTCTGTAGGGTGGGTCTCACTGTGAACTCTGTAGGGGGTCTCACTGTGAACTCTGTAGGGGGTCTCACTGTGAACTCTGTATGGGGTCTCACTGTGAACTCTGTAGGGGTCTCACTGTGAACTCTGTAGGGGGTCTCACTGTGAACTCTGTAGGGGGTCTCACTGTGAACTCTGTTGGGAGTCTCACTGTGAACTCTGTAGGGGGTCTCACTGTGAACTCTGTAGGGGGGTCTCACTGTGAACTCTGTAGGGGGTCTCACTGTGAACTCTGTAGGGGGTCTCACTGCGAACTCTGTAGGTTGTCTCACTGTGAACTCTGTAGGGGGTCTCACTGTGAGCTCTATACGGGGTCCCACTGTGAACTCTGTAGGGGGTCTCACTGTGAGCTCTGTAGGGGGTCTCACTGTGAACTCTGTTGGGGGTCTCACTGTGAACTCTGTTGGGTGTCTCACTGTGAACTCTGTAGGGGGTCTCACTGTGAACTCTGTAGGGGGTCTCACTGTGAACTCTGTAGGGTGGGTCTCACTGTGAACTCTGTAGGGGGTCTCACTGTGAACTCTGTAGGGGGTCTCACTGTGAACTCTGTTGGGGGTCTCACTGTGAACTCTGTAGGGGGTCTCACTGTGAACTCTGTAGGGGGTCTCACTATGAACTCTGTAGTGGGTCTCACTGTGAACTCTGTTGGGGGTCTCACTGTGAACTCTGTAGGGGGTCTCACTGTGAACTCTGTAGGGGGGTCTCACTGTGAACTCTGTAGGGGTCTCACTGTGAACTCTGTAGGGGGTCTCACTGTGAACTCTGTATGGTGGGTCTCACTGTGAACTCTGTAGGGGGTCTCACTGTGAACTCTGTTGGGGGTCTCACTTGAGCTCTGTAGGGGGTCTCACTGTGAGCTCTGTAGGGGGTCTCACTGTGAACTCTGTAGGGGTCTCACTGTGAGCTCTGTAGGGTGTCTCACTGTGAACTCTGTAGGGGGTCTCACTGTGAGCTCTGTAGGGGGTCTCACTGTGAACTCTGCAGGGTGGTTCTCACTGTGAACTCTGTAGGGGGTCTCACTGTGAACTCTGTAGGATGTCTCACTGTGAACTCTGTAGGGTGGGTCTCACTCTGAACTCTGTAGGGGGTCTCACTGTGAGCTCTGTAGGGGGTCTCACTGTGAACTCTTTAGGGGGTCTCACTGTGAGCTCTGTAGGGGGTCTCACTGTGAACTCTGTAGGGTGGGTCTCACTGTGAGCTCTGTAGGGGATCTCACTGTGAGCTCTGTAGGGGGTCTCACTGTGAGCTCTGTAGGGGGTCTCACTGTGAACTCTGTAAGGTGGGTCTCACTGTGAACTCTGTAGGGGGTCTCACTGTGAGCTCTGTAGGGGGTCTCACTGTGAGCTCTGTAGGGGGTCTCACTGTGAGCTCTGTAGGGGGTCTCACTGTGAGCTCTGTAGGGGGTCTCACTGTGAGCTCTGTAGAGGGGTATCACTGTGAGCTCTGTAGGGGGTCTCACTGTGAACTCTGTAGGGGGTCTCACTGTGAACTCTGTAGGGGTCTCACTGTGAACTCTTTTGGGGGTCTCACTTGAGCTCTGTAGGGGGTCTCACTGTGAGCTCTGTAGGGGTCTCACTGTGAACTCTGTAGGGGTCTCACTGTGAGCTCTGTAGGGTGTCTCACTGTGAACTCTGTAGGGGGTCTCACTGTGAGCTCTGTAGGGGGTCTCACGGTGAACTCTGCAGGGTGGTTCTCACTGTGAACTCTGTAGGGGGTCTCACTGTGAACTCTGTCCGATGTCTCACTGTGAACTCTGTAGGGTGGGTCTCACTCTGAACTCTGTAGGGGTTCTCACTGTGAGCTCTTTAGGGGGTCTCACTGTGAACTCTGTAGGGGGTCTCACTGTGAGCTCTGTAGGGGGTCTCACTGTGAACTCTGTAGGGTGGGTCTCACTGTGAGCTCTGTAGGGGGTCTCACTGTGAGCTCTGTAGGGGGTCTCACTGTGAGCTCCGTAGGGGGTCTCACTGTGAACTCTGTAAGGTGGGTCTCACTGTGAACTCTGTAGGGGGTCTCACTGTGAGCTCTGTTGGGGGTCTCACTGTGAATTCTGTTGGGTGTCTCTCTGTGAACTCTGTAGGGTGGGTATCACTGTGAGCTCTGTAGGGGGTCTCACTGTGAGCTCTGTCGGGGGTCTCACTGTGAGCTCTGTAGGGGGTCTCACTGTGAACTCTGCTGGGGGTCTCACTGTGAACTCTGTTGGGTGTCTCACTGTGAACTCTGTAGGGTGGGTATCACTGTGAGCTCTGTAGGGGGTCTCACTGTGAGCTCTGTAGGGGGTCTCACTGTGAACTCTGTAGGGGGTCTCACTGTGAACTCTGTAGGGGGTCTCACTGTGAACTCTGTAGGGGGTCTCACTGTGAGCTCTGTAGGGGTCTCACTGTGAACTCTGTAGGGAGTCTCACTGCGAAATCTGTAGGGGGGTATCACTGCGAGCTCTGTAGGGGGTCTCACTGTGAGCTCTGTATGGGGTCTCACTGTGAGCTCTGTAGGGGGTCTCACTGTGAGCTCTGTAGGGGGTCTCACTGTGAACTCTGTAGGGGGTCTCACTGTGAGCTCTGTAGGTGGTCTCACTGTGAACTCTGTAGGGGGTCTCACTGTGCTCTGTAGAGGGTCTCACTGTGAGCTCTGTAGGGGGTCTCACTGTGAACTCTGTAGGGGGTCTCACTGGGAACTCTGTAGGGGGTCTCACTGTGAACTCTAGGGGGTCTCACTGTGAACTCTGTAGGGCGTCTCACTGTGAACTTTGAGGGGGTATCTCTGTGAGCTCTGTAGGGGGTCTCACTGTGAACTCTGTAGGGGGTCTCACTGTGAACTCTGTAGGGGGTCTCACTGTGAACTCTGTAGGGGGTCTCACTGTGAACTCTAGGGGGTCTCACTGTGAACTCTGTAGGGGGTCTCACTGTGAACTTTGTAGGGGGTATCTCTGTGAGCTCTGTAGGGGGTCTCACTTTGAACTCTGTAGGGGGTCTCACTGTGAACTCTGTAGGGGGTCTCACTGTGAACTCTGTAGGGGGTCTCACTGTGAACTCTGTAAGAAGGTCTCACTGTGAACTCTGTAGGGGGTCTCACTGTGAGCTCTGTAGGGGGTCTCACTGTGAACTCTGTAGGGGGTCTCACTGTGAACTCTGTAGGGGGTCTCACTGTGAACTCTGTAGGGGGTCTCACTGGGAACTGTGTAGTTGGTCTCACTGTGAACTCTGTAGGGGGTCTCACTGTGAACTCTGTATGGTGGGTCTCACTGTGAACTCTATAGGGGGTCTCACTGTGAACTCTGTAGGGGGTCTCACTGTGAGCTCTGTATGGGGTCTCGCTGTGAACTCTGTAGGGGGTCTCACTGTGAACTCTGTAGGGGGTCTCACTGGTAACTGTGTAGTGGGTCTCACTGTGAACTCTGTAGGGGGTCTCACTTTGAACTCTATAGGGTGGGTCTCACTGTGAACTCTGTAGGGGGTCTCACTGTGAACTCTGTAGGGGGTCTCACTATGAACTCTGTGGGGGGTCTCACTGTGAACTCTGTAGGGGGTCTCACTGTGAACTCTTTAGGGGGTCTCACTGTGAACTCTGTAGGGGGTCTCACTGTGAGCTCTGTAGGGGGTCTCACTGTGAACTCTGTAGGGGGGTCTCACTGTGAACTCTGTAGGGGGTCTCACTGTGTACTCTATAGGGGGTCTCACTGTGAGCTCTGTAGGGGGTCTCACTGTGAACTCTGTAGGGGGTCTCACTGTGAACTCTGTAGAGGGTCTCAGTGTGAACTCTGTAGGGGGTCTCACTGTGAGCTCTGTAGGGGTTGTCACTGTGAACTCTTTAGGGGGTCTCACTGTGAACTCTGTACGGTGGGTCTCACTGTGAACTCTGTAGGGGGTCTCACTGTGAACTCTGTAGGGGTTCTCACTGTGAACTCTGTTGGGGGTCTCACTGTGAACTCTGTAGGGGGTCTCACTGTGAACTCTGTAGGGGGACTCACTATGAACTCTGTAGTGGGTCTCACTGTGAACTCTGTTGGGGGTCTCACTGTGAACTCTGTAGGGGGTCTCACTGTGAACTCTGTAGGGGGGTCTCACTGTGAACTCTGTAGGGGGTCTCACTGTGAACTCTGTAGGGGGTCTCACTGTTAACTCTGTAGGGGTCTCAATGTGAACTCTGTAGGGGGTCTCACTGTGAACTCTGTATGGTGGGTCTCACTGTGAACTCTGTGGGGGTCTCACTGTGAACTCTGTTGGGGGTCTCACTTGAGCTATGTAGGGGGTCTCACTGTGAGCTCTGTAGGGGGTCTCACTGTGAACTCTGTAGGGGGTCTCACTGTGAGCTCTGTAGGGGGTCTCACTGTGAACTCTGTAGGGGGTCTCACTGTGAGCTCTGTAGGGGGTCTCACTGTGAACTCTGTAGGGTGGGTCTCACTGTGAGCTCTGTAGGGGATCTCACTGTGAGCTCTGTAGGGGGTCTCACTGTGAGCTCTGTAGGGGGTCTCACTGTGAACTCTGTAAGGTGGGTCTCACTGTGAACTCTGTAGGGGGTCTCACTGTGAGCTCTGTAGGGGGTCTCACTGTGAGCTCTGTAGGGGGTCTCACTGTGAGCTCTGTAGGGGGTCTCACTGTGAGCTCTGTAGGGGGTCTCACTGTGAGCTCTGTAGAGGGGTATCACTGTGAGCTCTGTAGGGGGTCTCACTGTGAACTCTGTAGGGGGTCTCACTGTGAACTCTGTAGGGGTCTCACTGTGAACTCTTTTGGGGGTCTCACTTGAGCTCTGTAGGGGGTCTCACTGTGAGCTCTGTAGGGGGTCTCACTGTGAACTCTGTAGGGGGTCTCACTGTGAGCTCTGTAGGGTGTCTCACTGTGAACTCTGTAGGGGGTCTCACTGTGAGCTCTGTAGGGGGTCTCACGGTGAACTCTGCAGGGTGGTTCTCACTGTGAACTCTGTAGGGGGTCTCACTGTGAACTCTGTCCGATGTCTCACTGTGAACTCTGTAGGGTGGGTCTCACTCTGAACTCTGTAGGGGTTCTCACTGTGAGCTCTTTAGGGGGTCTCACTGTGAACTCTGTAGGGGGTCTCACTGTGAGCTCTGTAGGGGGTCTCACTGTGAACTCTGTAGGGTGGGTCTCACTGTGAGCTCTGTAGGGGGTCTCACTGTGAGCTCTGTAGGGGGTCTCACTGTGAGCTCCGTAGGGGGTCTCACTGTGAACTCTGTAAGGTGGGTCTCACTGTGAACTCTGTAGGGGGTCTCACTGTGAGCTCTGTTGGGGGTCTCACTGTGAATTCTGTTGGGTGTCTCTCTGTGAACTCTGTAGGGTGGGTATCACTGTGAGCTCTGTAGGGGGTCTCACTGTGAGCTCTGTCGGGGGTCTCACTGTGAGCTCTGTAGGGGGTCTCACTGTGAACTCTGCTGGGGGTCTCACTGTGAACTCTGTTGGGTGTCTCACTGTGAACTCTGTAGGGTGGGTATCACTGTGAGCTCTGTAGGGGGTCTCACTGTGAGCTCTGTAGGGGGTCTCACTGTGAACTCTGTAGGGGGTCTCACTGTGAACTCTGTAGGGGGTCTCACTGTGAACTCTGTAGGGGGTCTCACTGTGAGCTCTGTAGGGGTCTCACTGTGAACTCTGTAGGGAGTCTCACTGCGAAATCTGTAGGGGGGTATCACTGCGAGCTCTGTAGGGGGTCTCACTGTGAGCTCTGTATGGGGTCTCACTGTGAGCTCTGTAGGGGGTCTCACTGTGAGCTCTGTAGGGGGTCTCACTGTGAACTCTGTAGGGGGTCTCACTGTGAGCTCTGTAGGTGGTCTCACTGTGAACTCTGTAGGGGGTCTCACTGTGCTCTGTAGAGGGTCTCACTGTGAGCTCTGTAGGGGGTCTCACTGTGAACTCTGTAGGGGGTCTCACTGGGAACTCTGTAGGGGGTCTCACTGTGAACTCTAGGGGGTCTCACTGTGAACTCTGTAGGGCGTCTCACTGTGAACTTTGAGGGGGTATCTCTGTGAGCTCTGTAGGGGGTCTCACTGTGAACTCTGTAGGGGGTCTCACTGTGAACTCTGTAGGGGGTCTCACTGTGAACTCTGTAGGGGGTCTCACTGTGAACTCTAGGGGGTCTCACTGTGAACTCTGTAGGGGGTCTCACTGTGAACTTTGTAGGGGGTATCTCTGTGAGCTCTGTAGGGGGTCTCACTTTGAACTCTGTAGGGGGTCTCACTGTGAACTCTGTAGGGGGTCTCACTGTGAACTCTGTAGGGGGTCTCACTGTGAACTCTGTAAGAAGGTCTCACTGTGAACTCTGTAGGGGGTCTCACTGTGAGCTCTGTAGGGGGTCTCACTGTGAACTCTGTAGGGGGTCTCACTGTGAACTCTGTAGGGGGTCTCACTGTGAACTCTGTAGAAGGTCTCACTGGGAACTGTGTAGTTGGTCTCACTGTGAACTCTGTAGGGGGTCTCACTGTGAACTCTGTATGGTGGGTCTCACTGTGAACTCTATAGGGGGTCTCACTGTGAACTCTGTAGGGGGTCTCACTGTGAGCTCTGTATGGGGTCTCGCTGTGAACTCTGTAGGGGGTCTCACTGTGAACTCTGTAGGGGGTCTCACTGGTAACTGTGTAGTGGGTCTCACTGTGAAGTCTGTAGGGGGTCTCACTTTGAACTCTGTAGGGTGGGTCTCACTGTGAACTCTGTAGGGGGTCTCACTGTGAACTCTGTAGGGGGTCTCACTATGAACTCTGTGGGGGGTCTCACTGTGAACTCTGTAGTGGGTCTCACTGTGAACTCTTTAGGGGGTCTCACTGTGAACTCTGTAGGGGGTCTCACTGTGAGCTCTGTAGGGGGTCTCACTGTGAACTCTGTAGGGGGGTCTCACTGTGAACTCTGTAGGGGGTCTCACTGTGTACTCTATAGGGGGTCTCACTGTGAGCTCTGTAGGGGGTCTCACTGTGAACTCTGTAGGGGGTCTCACTGTGAGCTCTGTAGGGGGTCTCACTGTGAACTCTGTAGGGGGGTCTCACTGTGAACTCTGTAGGGGGTCTCACTGTGTACTCTATAGGGGGTCTCACTGTGAGCTCTGTAGGGGGTCTCACTGTGAACTCTGTAGGGGGTCTCACTGTGAACTCTGTAGAGGGTCTCAGTGTGAACTCTGTAGGGGGTCTCACTGTGAGCTCTGTAGGGGTTGTCACTGTGAACTCTGTTGGGGGTCTCACTGTGAACTCTGTAGGGGGTCTCACTGTGAACTCTGTAGGGGGACTCACTATGAACTCTGTAGTGGGTCTCACTGTGAACTCTGTTGGGGGTCTCACTGTGAACTCTGTAGGGGGTCTCACTGTGAACTCTGTAGGGGGGTCTCACTGTGAACTCTGTAGGGGGTCTCACTGTGAACTCTGTAGGGGGTCTCACTGTTAACTCTGTAGGGGTCTCAATGTGAACTCTGTAGGGGGTCTCACTGTGAACTCTGTATGGTGGGTCTCACTGTGAACTCTGTGGGGGTCTCACTGTGAACTCTGTTGGGGGTCTCACTTGAGCTATGTAGGGGGTCTCACTGTGAGCTCTGTAGGGGGTCTCACTGTGAACTCTGTAGGGGGTCTCACTGTGAGCTCTGTAGGGGGTCTCACTGTGAACTCTGTAGGGGGTCTCACTGTGAGCTCTGTAGGGGGTCTCACTGTGAACTCTGCAGGGTGGTTCTCACTGTGAACTCTGTAGGGGGTCTCACTGTGAACTCTGTAGGATGTCTCACTGTGAACTCTGTAGGGTGGGTCTCACTCTGAACTCTGTAGGGGGTCTCACTGTGAGCTCTGTAGGGGGTCTCACAGTGAACTCTGTAGGGGGTCTCACTGTGAGCTCTGTAGGGGGTCTCACTGTGAACCCTTTAGGGTGGGTCTCACTGTGAGCTCTGTAGGTGGTCTCACTGTGAACTCTGTAGGGGGTCTCACTGTGAGCTCTGTAGGGGGTCTCAGTGTGAACTCTGTAAGGTGGGTCTCACTGTGAACTCTGTAGGGGGTCTCACTGTGAGCTCTGTAGGGGGTCTCACTGTGAGCTCTGTAGGGGGTCTCACTGTGAGCTCTGTAGGGGGTCTCACTGTGAGCTCTGTAGGTGGTCTCACTGTGAACTCTGTAGGGGGTCTCACTGTGAACTCTGTAGGGGGTCTCACTGTGAGCTCTGTAGGTGGTCTCACTGTGAACTCTGTAGGGGGTCTCACTGTGAACTCTTTAGGGGGTCTCACTGGGAACTGTGTAGTGGGTCTCACTGTGAACTCTGTAGGGGGTCTCACTGTGAACTCTGTAGGGGGTCTCACTGTGAACTCTGTAGGGGGTCTCACTATGAACTCTGTTGGGGGTCTCACTGTGAACTCTGTAGGGGGTCTGACTGTGAACTCTGTAGGGGGTCTCACTCTGAGCTCTGTAGGGGGTCTCACTGTGAGCTCTGTAGGGGGTCTCACTGTGAACTCCTTAAGGGGTCTCACTGTGAGCTCTGTAGGGGGTCTCAATGTGAACTCTAGGGGGTCTCACTGTGAACTCTGTTGGGGGTCTCACTGTGAACTCTGTAGGGGGTATCACTGTGAGCTCTGTAGGGGGTCTCACTGTGAACTCTGTAGGGGGTCTCACTGTGAACCCTGTAGGGGGTCTCACTGTGAACTCTGTAGGGGGTCTCACTGTGAGCTCTAGGTGGTCTCACTGTGAACTCTGTAGGGGGTCTCACTGTGAACTCTTAGGGGGGTCTCACTGTGAACTCTGTAGGGGGTCTCACTGTGAACTCTGTAGGGGGTCTCACTGTGAACTCTGTATTGGGTCTCACTGTGAGCTCTGTAGGGGGTCTCACTGTGAACACTGTAGGGGTCTCACTGTTAACTCTTTAGGGGGTCTCACTGTGAGCTCTGTAGGGGGTCTCACTGTGAACTCTGTAGGGGGTCTCACTGTGAACTCTGTAGGGGGTCTCACTGTGAACTCTATAGGGGGTCTCACTGTGAGCTCTGTAGGGGGTCTCACTGTGAACTCTGTAGGGTGTCTCACTGTGAACTCTGTAAGATTGTCTCACTGTGAACTCTGTAGGGGGTCTCACTGTGAACTCTGTAGGGGGTCTCACTGTGAGCTCTGTAGGGGGTCTCACTGTGAGCTCTAGGTGGTCTCACTGTGAACTCTGTAGGGGGTCTCACTGTGAACTCTGTAGGGGGGTCTCACTGTGAACTCTGTAGGGGGTCTCACTGTGAACTCTATAGGGGGTCTCACTGTGAGCTCTGTAGGGGGTCTCACTGTGAACTCTGTAGGGGGTCTCACTGTGAACTCTGTAGGGGGTCTCAGTGTGAACTCTGTAGGGGGTCTCACTGTGAGCTCTATAGGGGTTGTCACTGTGAACTCTTTAGGGGGTCTCACTGTGAACTCTGTAGGGTGGGTCTCACTGTGAACTCTGTAGGGGGTCTCACTGTGAACTCTGTAGGGGGTCTCACTGTGAACTCAGTTGGGGGTCTCACTGTGAACTCTGTAGGGGGTCTCACTGTGAACTCTGTAGGGGGTCTCACTATGAACTCTGTAGTGGGTCTCACTGTGAACTCTGTTGGGGGTCTCACTGTGAACTCTGTAGGGGGTCTCACTGTGAACTCTGTAGGGGGGTCTCACTGTGAACTCTGTAGGGGGTCTCACTGTGAACTCTGTAGGGGGTCTCACTGTGAACTCTGTAGGGGGTCTCACTGGGAACTGTGTAGTTGGTCTCACTGTGAACTCTGTAGGGGGTCTCACTGTGAACTCTGTATGGTGGGTCTCACTGTGAACTCTATAGGGGGTCTCACTGTGAACTCTGTAGGGGGTCTCACTGTGAGCTCTGTATGGGGTCTCGCTGTGAACTCTGTAGGGGGTCTCACTGTGAACTCTGTAGGGGGTCTCACTGGTAACTGTGTAGTGGGTCTCACTGTGAACTCTGTAGGGGGTCTCACTTTGAACTCTGTAGGGTGGGTCTCACTGTGAACTCTGTAGGGGGTCTCACTGTGAACTCTGTAGGGGGTCTCACTATGAACTCTGTTGGGGGTCTCACTGTGAACTCTGTAGGGGGTCTCACTGTGAACTCTTTAGGGGGTCTCACTGTGAACTCTGTAGGGGGTCTCACTGTGAGCTCTGTAGGGGGTCTCACTGTGAACTCTGTAGGGGGGTCTCACTGTGAACTCTGTAGGGGGTCTCACTGTGTACTCTACAGGGGGTCTCACTGTGAGCTCTGTAGGGGGTCTCACTGTGAACTCTGTAGGGGGTCTCACTGTGAACTCTGTAGAGGGTCTCAGTGTGAACTCTGTAGGGGGTCTCACTGTGAGCTCTGTAGGGGTTGTCACTGTGAACTCTTTAGGGGGTCTCACTGTGAACTCTGTACGGTGGGTCTCACTGTGAACTCTGTAGGGGGTCTCACTGTGAACTCTGTAGGGGTTCTCACTGTGAACTCTGTTGGGGGTCTCACTGTGAACTCTGTAGGGGGTCTCACTGTGAACTCTGTAGGGGGTCTCACTGTGAACTCTAGGGGGTCTCACTGTGAACTCTGTAGGGGGTCTCAGGTCTCACTGTGAACTTTGTAGGGGGTATCTCTGTGAGCTCTGTAGGGGGTCTCACTTTGAACTCTGTAGGGGGTCTCACTGTGAACTCTGTAGGGGGTCTCACTGTGAACTCTGTAGGGGGTCTCACTGTGAACTCTGTAAGAAGGTCTCACTGTGAACTCTGTAGGGGGTCTCACTGTGAGCTCTGTAGGGGGTCTCACTGTGAACTCTGTAGGGGGTCTCACTGTGAACTCTGTAGGGGGTCTCACTGTGAACTCTGTAGGGGGTCTCACTGGGAACTGTGTAGTTGGTCTCACTGTGAACTCTGTAGGGGGTCTCACTGTGAACTCTGTATGGTGGGTCTCACTGTGAACTCTATAGGGGGTCTCACTGTGAACTCTGTAGGGGGTCTCACTGTGAGCTCTGTATGGGGTCTCGCTGTGAACTCTGTAGGGGGTCTCACTGTGAACTCTGTAGGGGGTCTCACTGGTAACTGTGTAGTGGGTCTCACTGTGAACTCTGTAGGGGGTCTCACTTTGAACTCTGTAGGGTGGGTCTCACTGTGAACTCTGTAGGGGGTCTCACTGTGAACTCTGTAGGGGGTCTCACTATGAACTCTGTTGGGGGTCTCACTGTGAACTCTGTAGGGGGTCTCACTGTGAACTCTTTAGGGGGTCTCACTGTGAACTCTGTAGGGGGTCTCACTGTGAGCTCTGTAGGGGGTCTCACTGTGAACTCTGTAGGGGGGTCTCACTGTGAACTCTGTAGGGGGTCTCACTGTGTACTCTATAGGGGGTCTCACTGTGAGCTCTGTAGGGGGTCTCACTGTGAACTCTGTAGGGGGTCTCACTGTGAACTCTGTAGAGGGTCTCAGTGTGAACTCTGTAGGGGGTCTCACTGTGAGCTCTGTAGGGGTTGTCACTGTGAACTCTTTAGGGGGTCTCACTGTGAACTCTGTACGGTGGGTCTCACTGTGAACTCTGTAGGGGGTCTCACTCTGAACTCTGTAGGGGTTCTCACTGTGAACTCTGTTGGGGGTCTCACTGTGAACTCTGTAGGGGGTCTCACTGTGAACTCTGTAGGGGGACTCACTATGAACTCTGTAGTGGGTCTCACTGTGAACTCTGTTGGGGGTCTCACTGTGAACTCTGTAGGGGGTCTCACTGTGAACTCTGTAGGGGGGTCTCACTGTGAACTCTGTAGGGGGTCTCACTGTGAACTCTGTAGGGGGTCTCACTGTTAACTCTGTAGGGGTCTCAATGTGAACTCTGTAGGGGGTCTCACTGTGAACTCTGTATGGTGGGTCTCACTGTGAACTCTGTGGGGGTCTCACTGTGAACTCTGTTGGGGGTCTCACTTGAGCTATGTAGGGGGTCTCACTGTGAGCTCTGTAGGGGGTCTCAGTGTGAACTCTGTAGGGGGTCTCACTGTGAGCTCTGTAGGGGGTCTCACTGTGAACTCTGTAGGGGGTCTCACTGTGAGCTGTAGGGGGTCTCACTGTGAACTCTGCAGGGTGGTTCTCACTGTGAACTCTGTAGGGGGTCTCACTGTGAACTCTGTAGGATGTCTCACTGTGAACTCTGTAGGGTGGGTCTCACTCTGAACTCTGTAGGGGGTCTCACTGTGAGCTCTGTAGGGGGTCTCACAGTGAACTCTGTAGGGGGTCTCACTGTGAGCTCTGTAGGGGGTCTCACTGTGAACCCTTTAGGGTGGGTCTCACTGTGAGCTCTGTAGGTGGTCTCACTGTGAACTCTGTAGGGGGTCTCACTGTGAGCTCTGTAGGGGGTCTCAGTGTGAACTCTGTAAGGTGGGTCTCACTGTGAACTCTGTAGGGGGTCTCACTGTGAGCTCTGTAGGGGGTCTCACTGTGAGCTCTGTAGGGGGTCTCACTGTGAGCTCTGTAGGGGGTCTCACTGTGAGCTCTGTAGGTGGTCTCACTGTGAACTCTGTAGGGGGTCTCACTGTGAACTCTGTAGGGGGTCTCACTGTGAGCTCTGTAGGTGGTCTCACTGTGAACTCTGTAGGGGGTCTCACTGTGAACTCTTTAGGGGGTCTCACTGGGAACTGTGTAGTGGGTCTCACTGTGAACTCTGTACGGGGTCTCACTGTGAACTCTGTAGGGGGTCTCACTGTGAACTCTGTAGGGGGTCTCACTATGAACTCTGTTGGGGGTCTCACTGTGAACTCTGTAGGGGGTCTGACTGTGAACTCTGTAGGGGGTCTCACTCTGAGCTCTGTAGGGGGTCTCACTGTGAGCTCTGTAGGGGGTCTCACTGTGAACTCCTTAAGGGGTCTCACTGTGAGCTCTGTAGGGGGTCTCAATGTGAACTCTAGGGGGTCTCACTGTGAACTCTGTTGGGGGTCTCACTGTGAACTCTGTAGGGGGTCTCACTGTGAGCTCTGTATGGGGTCTCGCTGTGAACTCTGTAGGGGGTCTCACTGTGAACTCTGTAGGGGGTCTCACTGGTAACTGTGTAGTGGGTCTCACTGTGAACTCTGTAGGGGGTCTCACTTTGAACTCTGTAGGGTGGGTCTCACTGTGAACTCTGTAGGGGGTCTCACTGTGAACTCTGTAGGGGGTCTCACTATGAACTCTGTTGGGGGTCTCACTGTGAACTCTGTAGGGGGTCTCACTGTGAACTCTTTAGGGGGTCTCACTGTGAACTCTGTAGGGGGTCTCACTGTGAGCTCTGTAGGGGGTCTCACTGTGAACTCTGTAGGGGGGTCTCACTGTGAACTCTGTAGGGGGTCTCACTGTGTACTCTATAGGGGGTCTCACTGTGAGCTCTGTAGGGGGTCTCACTGTGAACTCTGTAGGGGGTCTCACTGTGAACTCTGTAGAGGGTCTCAGTGTGAACTCTGTAGGGGGTCTCACTGTGAGCTCTGTAGGGGTTGTCACTGTGAACTCTTTAGGGGGTCTCACTGTGAACTCTGTACGGTGGGTCTCACTGTGAACTCTGTAGGGGGTCTCACTCTGAACTCTGTAGGGGTTCTCACTGTGAACTCTGTTGGGGGTCTCACTGTGAACTCTGTAGGGGGTCTCACTGTGAACTCTGTAGGGGGACTCACTATGAACTCTGTAGTGGGTCTCACTGTGAACTCTGTTGGGGGTCTCACTGTGAACTCTGTAGGGGGTCTCACTGTGAACTCTGTAGGGGGGTCTCACTGTGAACTCTGTAGGGGGTCTCACTGTGAACTCTGTAGGGGGTCTCACTGTTAACTCTGTAGGGGTCTCAATGTGAACTCTGTAGGGGGTCTCACTGTGAACTCTGTATGGTGGGTCTCACTGTGAACTCTGTGGGGGTCTCACTGTGAACTCTGTTGGGGGTCTCACTTGAGCTATGTAGGGGGTCTCACTGTGAGCTCTGTAGGGGGTCTCAGTGTGAACTCTGTAGGGGGTCTCACTGTGAGCTCTGTAGGGGGTCTCACTGTGAACTCTGTAGGGGGTCTCACTGTGAGCTGTAGGGGGTCTCACTGTGAACTCTGCAGGGTGGTTCTCACTGTGAACTCTGTAGGGGGTCTCACTGTGAACTCTGTAGGATGTCTCACTGTGAACTCTGTACGGTGGGTCTCACTCTGAACTCTGTAGGGGGTCTCACTGTGAGCTCTGTAGGGGGTCTCACAGTGAACTCTGTAGGGGGTCTCACTGTGAGCTCTGTAGGGGGTCTCACTGTGAACCCTTTAGGGTGGGTCTCACTGTGAGCTCTGTAGGTGGTCTCACTGTGAACTCTGTAGGGGGTCTCACTGTGAGCTCTGTAGGGGGTCTCAGTGTGAACTCTGTAAGGTGGGTCTCACTGTGAACTCTGTAGGGGGTCTCACTGTGAGCTCTGTAGGGGGTCTCACTGTGAGCTCTGTAGGGGGTCTCACTGTGAGCTCTGTAGGGGGTCTCACTGTGAGCTCTGTAGGTGGTCTCACTGTGAACTCTGTAGGGGGTCTCACTGTGAACTCTGTAGGGGGTCTCACTGTGAGCTCTGTAGGTGGTCTCACTGTGAACTCTGTAGGGGGTCTCACTGTGAACTCTTTAGGGGGTCTCACTGGGAACTGTGTAGTGGGTCTCACTGTGAACTCTGTAGGGGGTCTCACTGTGAACTCTGTAGGGGGTCTCACTGTGAACCCTGTAGGGGGTCTCACTGTGAACTCTGTAGGGGGTCTCACTGTGAGCTCTAGGTGGTCTCACTGTGAACTCTGTAGGGGGTCTCACTGTGAACTCTTAGGGGGGTCTCACTGTGAACTCTGTAGGGGGTCTCACTGTGAACTCTGTAGGGGGTCTCACTGTGAACTCTGTATTGGGTCTCACTGTGAGCTCTGTAGGGGTTCTCACTGTGAACACTGTAGGGGTCTCACTGTTAACTCTTTAGGGGGTCTCACTGTGAGCTCTGTAGGGGGTCTCACTGTGAACTCTGTAGGGGGTCTCACTGTGAACTCTGTAGGGGGTCTCACTGTGAACTCTATAGGGGGTCTCACTGTGAGCTCTGTAGGGGGTCTCACTGTGAACTCTGTAGGGTGTCTCACTGTGAACTCTGTAAGATTGTCTCACTGTGAACTCTGTAGGGGGTCTCACTGTGAACTCTGTAGGGGGTCTCACTGTGAGCTCTGTAGGGGGTCTCACTGTGAGCTCTAGGTGGTCTCACTGTGAACTCTGTAGGGGGTCTCACTGTGAACTCTATAGGGGGTCTCACTGTGAGCTCTGTAGGGGGTCTCAATGTGAACTCTAGGGGGTCTCACTGTGAACTCTGTTGGGGGTCTCACTGTGAACTCTGTAGGGGGTATCACTGTGAGCTCTGTAGGGGGTCTCACTGTGAACTCTGTAGGGGGTCTCACTGTGAACCCTGTAGGGGGTCTCACTGTGAACTCTGTAGGGGGTCTCACTGTGAGCTCTAGGTGGTCTCACTGTGAACTCTGTAGGGGGTCTCACTGTGAACTCTTAGGGGGGTCTCACTGTGAACTCTGTAGGGGGTCTCACTGTGAACTCTGTAGGGGGTCTCACTGTGAACTCTGTATTGGGTCTCACTGTGAGCTCTGTAGGGGTTCTCACTGTGAACACTGTAGGGGTCTCACTGTTAACTCTTTAGGGGGTCTCACTGTGAGCTCTGTAGGGGGTCTCACTGTGAACTCTGTAGGGGGTCTCACTGTGAACTCTGTAGGGGGTCTCACTGTGAACTCTATAGGGGGTCTCACTGTGAGCTCTGTAGGGGGTCTCACTGTGAACTCTGTAGGGTGTCTCACTGTGAACTCTGTAAGATTGTCTCACTGTGAACTCTGTAGGGGGTCTCACTGTGAACTCTGTAGGGGGTCTCACTGTGAGCTCTGTAGGGGGTCTCACTGTGAGCTCTAGGTGGTCTCACTGTGAACTCTGTAGGGGGTCTCACTGTGAACTCTGTAGGGGGGTCTCACTGTGAACTCTGTAGGGGGTCTCACTGTGAACTCTATAGGGGGTCTCACTGTGAGCTCTGTAGGGGGTCTCACTGTGAACTCTGTAGGGGGTCTCACTGTGAACTCTGTAGGGGGTCTCAGTGTGAACTCTGTAGGGGGTCTCACTGTGAGCTCTATAGGGGTTGTCACTGTGAACTCTTTAGGGGGTCTCACTGTGAACTCTGTAGGGTGGGTCTCACTGTGAACTCTGTAGGGGGTCTCACTGTGAACTCTGTAGGGGGTCTCACTGTGAACTCAGTTGGGGGTCTCACTGTGAACTCTGTAGGGGGTCTCACTGTGAACTCTGTAGGGGGTCTCACTATGAACTCTGTAGTGGGTCTCACTGTGAACTCTGTTGGGGGTCTCACTGTGAACTCTGTAGGGGGTCTCACTGTGAACTCTGTAGGGGGGTCTCACTGTGAACTCTGTAGGGGGTCTCACTGTGAACTCTGTAGGGGGTCTCACTGTGAACTCTGTAGGGGGTCTCACTGGGAACTGTGTAGTTGGTCTCACTGTGAACTCTGTAGGGGGTCTCACTGTGAACTCTGTATGGTGGGTCTCACTGTGAACTCTATAGGGGGTCTCACTGTGAACTCTGTAGGGGGTCTCACTGTGAGCTCTGTATGGGGTCTCGCTGTGAACTCTGTAGGGGGTCTCACTGTGAACTCTGTAGGGGGTCTCACTGGTAACTGTGTAGTGGGTCTCACTGTGAACTCTGTAGGGGGTCTCACTTTGAACTCTGTAGGGTGGGTCTCACTGTGAACTCTGTAGGGGGTCTCACTGTGAACTCTGTAGGGGGTCTCACTATGAACTCTGTTGGGGGTCTCACTGTGAACTCTGTAGGGGGTCTCACTGTGAACTCTTTAGGGGGTCTCACTGTGAACTCTGTAGGGGGTCTCACTGTGAGCTCTGTAGGGGGTCTCACTGTGAACTCTGTAGGGGGGTCTCACTGTGAACTCTGTAGGGGGTCTCACTGTGTACTCTATAGGGGGTCTCACTGTGAGCTCTGTAGGGGGTCTCACTGTGAACTCTGTAGGGGGTCTCACTGTGAACTCTGTAGAGGGTCTCAGTGTGAACTCTGTAGGGGGTCTCACTGTGAGCTCTGTAGGGGTTGTCACTGTGAACTCTTTAGGGGGTCTCACTGTGAACTCTGTACGGTGGGTCTCACTGTGAACTCTGTAGGGGGTCTCACTGTGAACTCTGTAGGGGTTCTCACTGTGAACTCTGTTGGGGGTCTCACTGTGAACTCTGTAGGGGGTCTCACTGTGAACTCTGTAGGGGGTCTCACTGTGAACTCTAGGGGGTCTCACTGTGAACTCTGTAGGGGGTCTCAGGTCTCACTGTGAACTTTGTAGGGGGTATCTCTGTGAGCTCTGTAGGGGGTCTCACTTTGAACTCTGTAGGGGGTCTCACTGTGAACTCTGTAGGGGGTCTCACTGTGAACTCTGTAGGGGGTCTCACTGTGAACTCTGTAAGAAGGTCTCACTGTGAACTCTGTAGGGGGTCTCACTGTGAGCTCTGTAGGGGGTCTCACTGTGAACTCTGTAGGGGGTCTCACTGTGAACTCTGTAGGGGGTCTCACTGTGAACTCTGTAGGGGGTCTCACTGGGAACTGTGTAGTTGGTCTCACTGTGAACTCTGTAGGGGGTCTCACTGTGAACTCTGTATGGTGGGTCTCACTGTGAACTCTATAGGGGGTCTCACTGTGAACTCTGTAGGGGGTCTCACTGTGAGCTCTGTATGGGGTCTCGCTGTGAACTCTGTAGGGGGTCTCACTGTGAACTCTGTAGGGGGTCTCACTGGTAACTGTGTAGTGGGTCTCACTGTGAACTCTGTAGGGGGTCTCACTTTGAACTCTGTAGGGTGGGTCTCACTGTGAACTCTGTAGGGGGTCTCACTGTGAACTCTGTAGGGGGTCTCACTATGAACTCTGTTGGGGGTCTCACTGTGAACTCTGTAGGGGGTCTCACTGTGAACTCTTTAGGGGGTCTCACTGTGAACTCTGTAGGGGGTCTCACTGTGAGCTCTGTAGGGGGTCTCACTGTGAACTCTGTAGGGGGGTCTCACTGTGAACTCTGTAGGGGGTCTCACTGTGTACTCTATAGGGGGTCTCACTGTGAGCTCTGTAGGGGGTCTCACTGTGAACTCTGTAGGGGGTCTCACTGTGAACTCTGTAGAGGGTCTCAGTGTGAACTCTGTAGGGGGTCTCACTGTGAGCTCTGTAGGGGTTGTCACTGTGAACTCTTTAGGGGGTCTCACTGTGAACTCTGTACGGTGGGTCTCACTGTGAACTCTGTAGGGGGTCTCACTGTGAACTCTGTAGGGGTTCTCACTGTGAACTCTGTTGGGGGTCTCACTGTGAACTCTGTAGGGGGTCTCACTGTGAACTCTGTAGGGGGACTCACTATGAACTCTGTAGTGGGTCTCACTGTGAACTCTGTTGGGGGTCTCACTGTGAACTCTGTATGGGGTCTCACTGTGAACTCTGTAGGGGGGTCTCACTGTGAACTCTGTAGGGGGTCTCACTGTGAACTCTGTAGGGGGTCTCACTGTGAACTCTGTAGGGGTCTCAATGTGAACTCTGTAGGGGGTCTCACTGTGAACTCTGTATGGTGGGTCTCACTGTGAACTCTGTGGGGGTCGCACTGTGAACTCTGTTGGGGGTCTCACTTGAGCTATGTAGGGGGTCTCACTGTGAGCTCTGTAGGGGGTCTCACTGTGAACTCTGTAGGGGGTCTCACTGTGAGCTCTGTAGGGGGTCTCACTGTGAACTCTGTAGGGGTCTCACTGTGAGCTCTGTAGGGGGTCTCACTGTGAACTCTGCAGGGTGGTTCTCACTGTGAACTCTGTAGGGGGTCTCACTGTGAACTCTGTAGGATGTCTCACTGTGAACTCTGTAGGGTGGGTCTCACTCTGAACTCTGTAGGGGGTCTCACTGTGAGCTCTGTAGGGGGTCTCACAGTGAACTCTGTAGGGGGTCTCACTGTGAGCTCTGTAGGGGGTCTCACTGTGAACCCTTTAGGGTGGGTCTCACTGTGAGATCTGTAGGTGGTCTCACTGTGAACTCTGTAGGGGGTCTCACTGTGAGCTCTGTAGGGGGTCTCAGTGTGAACTCTGTAAGGTGGGTCTCACTGTGAACTCTGTAGGGGGTCTCACTGTGAGCTCTGTAGGGGGTCTCACTGTGAGCTCTGTAGGGGGTCTCTGCCCCTGACTGTGAGCTCTGTAGGGGGTCTCACTGTGAGCTCTGTAGGTGGTCTCACTGTGAACTCTGTAGGGGGTCTCACTGTGAACTCTGTAGGGGGTCTCACTGTGAGCTCTGTAGGTGGTCTCACTGTGAACTCTGTAGGGGGTCTCACTGTGAACTCTTTAGGGGGTCTCACTGGGAACTGTGTAGTGGGTCTCACTGTGAACTCTGTAGGGGGTCTCACTGTGAACTCTGTAGGGGGTCTCACTGTGAACTCTGTAGGGGGTCTCACTATGAACTCTGTTGGGGGTCTCACTGTGAACTTTGTAGGGGGTCTGACTGTGAACTCTGTAGGGGGTCTCACTCTGAGCTCTGTAGGGGGTCTCACTGTGAGCTCTGTAGGGGGTCTCACTGTGAACTCCTTAAGGGGTCTCACTGTGAGCTCTGTAGGGGGTCTCAATGTGAACTCTAGGGGATCTCACTGTGAACTCTGTTGGGGGTCTCACTGTGAACTCTGTAGGGGGTATCACTGTGAGCTCTGTAGGGGGTCTCACTGTGAACTCTGTAGGGGGTCTCACTGTGAACCCTGTAGGTGGTCTCACTGTGAACTCTGTAGAGGGTCTCACTGTGAGCTCTAGGTGGTCTCACTGTGAACTCTGTAGGGGGTCTCACTGTGAACTCTTAGGGGGGTCTCACTGTGAACTCTGTAGGGGGTCTCACTGTGAACTCTGTAGGGGGTCTCACTGTGAACTCTGTATTGGGTCTCACTGTGAGCTCTGTAGGGGGTCTCACTGTGAACACTGTAGGGGTCTCACTGTTAACTCTTTAGGGGGTCTCACTGTGAGCTCTGTAGGGGGTCTCACTGTGAACTCTGTAGGGGGTCTCACTGTGAACTCTGTAGGGGGTCTCACTGTGAACTCTATAGGGGGTCTCACTGTGAGCTCTGTAGGGGGTCTCACTGTGAACTCTGTAGGGTGTCTCACTGTGAACTCTGTAAGAGGGTCTCACTGTGAACTCTGTAGGGGGTCTCACTGTGAACTCTGTAGGGGGTCTCACTGTGAGCTCTGTAGGGGTCTCACTGTGAGCTCTAGGTGGTCTCACTGTGAACTCTGTAGGGGGTCTCACTGTGAACTCTGTAGGGGGGTCTCACTGTGAACTCTGTAGGGGGTCTCACTGTGAACTCTATAGGGGGTCTCACTGTGAGCTCTGTAGGGGGTCTCACTGTGAACTCTGTAGGGTGTCTCACTGTGAACTCTGTAAGAGGGTCTCACTGTGAACTCTGTAGGGGGTCTCACTGTGAACTCTGTAGGGGGTCTCACTGTGAGCTCTGTAGGGGGTCTCACTGTGAGCTCTAGGTGGTCTCACTGTGAACTCTGTAGGGGGTCTCACTGTGAACTCTGTAGGGGGGTCTCACTGTGAGCTCTGTAGGGGGTCTCACTGTGAACTCTGTAAGGGGTCTCACTGTGAACTCTGTAGGGGGTCTCAGTGTGAACTCTGTAGGGGGTCTCACTGTGAGCTCTATAGGGGTTGTCACTGTGAACTCTTTAGGGGGTCTCACTGTGAACTCTGTAGGGTGGGTCTCACTGTGAACTCTGTAGGGGGTCTCACTGTGAACTCTGTAGGGGGTCTCACTGTGAACTCAGTTGGGGCTCTCACTGTGAACTCTGTAGGGGGTCTCACTGTGAACTCTGTAGGGGGTCTCACTATGAACTCTGTAGGGGGTCTCACTGTGAACTCTGTTGGGGGTCTCACTGTGAACTCTGTAGGGGGTCTCACTGTGAACTCTGTAGGGGGGTCTCACTGTGAACTCTGTAGGGGTCTCACTGTGAACTCTGTAGGGGGTCTCACTGTGAACTCTGTATGGTGGGTCTCACTGTGAACTCTGTAGGGGGTCTCACTGTGAACTCTGTTTGGGGTCTCACTGTGAACTCTGTAGGGGTCTCACTGTGAGCTCTGTAGGGTGTCTCACTGTGAACTCTGTAGGGGGTCTCACTGTGAGCTCTGTAGGGGGTCTCACTGTGAACTCTGCAGGGTGGTTCTCACTGGGAACTCTGTAGGGGGTCTCACTGTGAACTCTGTAGGATGTCTCACTGTGAACTCTGTAGGGTGGGTCTCACTCTGAACTCTGTAGGGGGTCTCACTGTGAGCTCTGTAGGGGGTCTCACTGTGAACTCTGTAGGGGGTCTCACTCTGAGCTCTGTAGGGGGTCTCACTGTGAACTCTGTAGGGTGGGTCTCACTGTGAGCTCTGTAGGGGATCTCACTGTGAGCTCTGTAGGGGGTCTCACTGTGAGCTCTGTAGGGGGTCTCAGTGTGAACTCTGTAAGGTGGGTCTCACTGTGAACTCTGTAGGGGGTCTCACTGTGAGCTCTGTAGGGGGTCTCACTGTGAGCTCTGTAGGGGGTCTCACTGTGAGCTCTGTAGGGGGTCTCACTGTGAGCTCTGTAGGGGGTCTCACTGTGAGCTCTGTAGAGGGGTATCACTGTGAGCTCTGTAGGGGGTCTCACTGTGAGCTCTGTAGGGGGTCTCACTGTGAACTCTGTAGGGGGTCTCACTGTGAACTTTGTAGGGGGTCTCACTGTGAGCTCTGTAGGGGTCTCACTGTGAACTCTGTAGGGAGTCTCACTGCGAACTCTGTAGGGGGGTATCACTGCGAGCTCTGTAGGGGGTCTCACTGTGAGCTCTGTAGGGAGTCTCACTGTGAGCTCTGTATGGGGTCTCACTGTGAACTCTCTAGGGGGTCTCACTGTGAACTCTGTAGGTGGGTCTCACTGTGAACTCTGTAGGGGGTCTCACTGTGAACTCTGTAGGTGGGTCTCACTGTGATCTCTGTAGGGGTCTCACTGTGGGCTCTGTAGGGGGTCTCTCTGTGTACTTTGTAGGGGGTCTCACTGTGAACTCTGTAGGGTGGGTCTCACTCTGAACTCTGTAGGGGGTCTCACTGTGAGCTCTGTAGGGGGTCTCACTGTGAACTCTCTAGGGGGTCTCACTGTGAACTCTGTAGGGGGTCTCACTGTGAACTCTGTAGGTGGGTCTCACTGTGAACTCTGTAGGTGGGTCTCACTGTGAACTCTGTAGGGGTCTCACTGTGGGCTCTGTAGGGGGTCTCACTGTGTACTGTCTAGGGGGTCTCACTGTGAACTCTGTAGGGGGTCTCACTGTGAGCTCTGTAGGGGGTCTCACTGTGACCTCTGTAGGGGGTCTCACTCTGAACCCTGTAGGGGGTCTCACTGTGAACTCTGTAGGGGGTCTCACTGTGAGCTCTGTAGGGGGTCTCACTGTGAACTCTGTAGGGGGTCTCACTGTGACCTCTGTAGGGGGTCTCACTGTGAACTCTGTACGGGGTCTCACTGTGAGCTCTGTAGGGTTTCTCACTGTGAGCTCTCTAGAGGGGTCTCACTGTGAGCTCTGTAGGGGGTCTCACTGTGAGCTCTGTAGGGGGTCTCACTGTGAACTCTGTAGGGGGGTCTCACTGTGAACTCTGTAGGGGGTCTCACTGTGAACTCTATAGGGGGTCTCACTGTGAGCTCTGTAGGGGGTCTCACAGTGAACTCTGTAGGGGGTCTCACTGTGAACTCTGTAGGGGGTCTCACTGTGAACTCTGTAGGGGGTCTCACTGTGAGCTCTGTAGGGTTGTCACTGTGAACTCTTTAGGGGGTCTCACTGTGAACTCTGTAGGGTGGGTCTCACTGTGAACTCTGTAGGGGGTCTCACTGTGAACTCTGTAGGGGGTCTCACTGTGAACTCTGTTGGGGGTCTCACTGTGAACTCTGTAGGGGGTCTCACTGTGAACTCTGTAGGGGGTCTCACTGTGAACTCTGTAGTGGGTCTCACTGTGAACTCTGTTGGGGGTCTCACTGTGAACTCTGTAGGGGGTCTCACTGTGAACTCTGTAGGGGGGTCTCACTGTGAACTCTGTAGGGGTCTCACTGTGAACTCTGTAGGGGGTCTCACTGTGAACTCTGTATGGTGGGTCTCACTGTGAACTCTGTAGGGGGTCTCACTGTGAACTCTGTTGGGGGTCTCACTTGAGCTCTGTAGGGGGTCTCACTGTGAGCTCTGTAGGGGGTCTCACTGTGAACTCTGTAGGGGTCTCACTGTGAGCTCTGTAGGGTGTCTCACTGTGAACTCTGTAGGGGGTCTCACTGTGAGCTCTGTAGGGGGTCTCACTGTGAACTCTGTAGGGGGTCTCACTGTGAGCTCTGTAGGGGGTCTCACTGTGAACTCTGTAGGGGGTCTCACTGTGAGCTCTGTAGGGGGTCTCACTGTGAGCTCTGTAGAGGGGTATCACTGTGAGCTATGTAGGGGGTCTCACTGTGAGCTCTGTAGGGGGTCTCACTGTGAACTCTGTAGGGGGTCTCACTGTGAACTTTGTAGGGGGTCTCACTGTGAGCTCTGTAGGGGGTCTCACTGTGAACTCTGTAGGGAGTCTCACTGCGAACTCTGTAGGGGGGTATCACTGCGAGCTCTGTAGGGGATCTCACTGTGAGCTCTGTAGGGAGTCTCACTGTGAGCTCTGTATGGGGTCTCACTGTGAACTCTCTAGGTGGGTCTCACTGTGAACTCTGTAGGGGGTCTCACTGTGAACTCTGTAGGTGGGTCTCACTGTGATCTCTGTAGGGGTCTCACTGTGGGCTCTGTAAGGGGTCTCTCTGTGTACTTTGTAGGGGGTCTCACTGTGAACTCTGTAGGGTGGGTCTCACTCTGAACTCTGTAGGGGGTCTCACTGTGAGCTCTGTAGGGGGTCTCACTGTGAACTCTCTAGGGGATCTCACTGTGAACTCTGTAGGGGGTCTCACTGTGAACTCTGTAGGTGGGTCTCACTGTGAACTCTGTAGGTGGGTCTCACTGTGAACTCTGTAGGGGTCTCACTGTGGGCTCTGTAGGGGGTCTCACTGTGTACTGTCTAGGGGGTCTCACTGTGAACTCTGTAGGGGGTCTCACTGTGAGCTCTGTAGGGGGTCTCACTGTGACCTCTGTAGGGGGTCTCACTCTGAACCCTGTAGGGGGTCTCACTGTGAACTCTGTAGGGGGTCTCACTGTGAGCTCTGTAGGGGGTCTCACTGTGAACTCTGTAGGGGGTCTCACTGTGAACTCTGTAGGGGGTCTCACTGTGAACTCTGTAGGGGGTCTCACTGTGAGCTCTGTAGGGTTTCTCACTGTGAGCTCTGTAGAGGGGTCTCACTGTGAGCTCTGTAGGGGGTCTCACTGTGAGCTCTGTAGGGGGTCTCACTGTGAACTCTGTAGGGGGGGTCTCACTGTGAACTCTGTAGGGGGTCTCACTGTGAACTCTATAGGGGGTCTCTCTGTGAGCTCTGTAGGGGGTCTCACTGTGAACTCTGTAGGGGGTCTCACTGTGAACTCTGTAGGGGGTCTCACTGTGAACTCTGTAGGGGGTCTCACTGTGAGCTCTGTAGGGTTGTCACTGTGAACTCTTTAGGGGGTCTCACTGTGAACTCTGTAGGGTGGGTCTCACTGTGAACTCTGTAGGGGTCTCACTGTGAACTCTGTAGGGGGTCTCACTGTGAACTCTGTTGGGGGTCTCACTGTGAACTCTGTAGTGGGTCTCACTGTGAACTCTGTAGGGGGTCTCACTGTGAACTCTGTAGTGGGTCTCACTGTGAACTCTGTTGGGGGTCTCACTGTGAACTCTGTAGGGGGTCTCACTGTGAACTCTGTAGGGGGGTCTCACTGTGAACTCTGTAGGGGTCTCACTGTGAACTCTGTAGGGGGTCTCACTGTGAACTCTGTATGGTGGGTCTCACTGTGAACTCTGTAGGGGGTCTCACTGTGAACTCTGTTGGGGGTCTCACTTGAGCTCTGTAGAGGGTCTCACTGTGAGCTCTGTAGGGGGTCTCACTGTGAACTCTGTAGGGGGTCTCACTGTGAGCTCTGTAGGGGGTCTCACTGTGAACTCTGTAGGGTGGGACTCACTGTGAGCTCTGTAGGGGATCTCACTGTGAGCTCTGTAGGGGGTCTCACTGTGAGCTCTGTAGGGGGTCTCACTGTGAACTCTGTAAGGTGGGTCTCACTGTGAACTCTGTAGGGGGTCTCACTGTGAGCTCTGTAGGGGGTCTCACTGTGAGCTCTGTAGGGGGTCTCACTGTGAGCTCTGTAGGGGGTCTCACTGTGAGCTCTGTAGGGGGTCTCACTGTGAGCTCTGTAGAGGGGTATCACTGTGAGCTCTGTAGGGGGTCTCACTGTGAGCTCTGTAGGGGGTCTCACTGTGAACTCTGTAGGGGGTCTCACTGTGAACTTTGTAGGGGGTCTCACTGTGAGCTCTGTAGGGGGTCTCACTGTGAACTCTGTAGGGAGTCTCACTGCGAACTCTGTAGGGGGGTATCACTGCGAGCTCTGTAGGGGGTCTCACTGTGAGCTCTGTAGGGAGTCTCACTGTGAGCTCTGTATGGGGTCTCACTGTGAACTCTCTAGGGGGTCTCACTGTGAACTCTGTAGGTGGGTCTCACTGTGAACTCTGTAGGGGGTCTCACTGTGAACTCTGTAGGTGGGTCTCACTGTGATCTCTGTAGGGGTCTCACTGTGGGCTCTGTAGGGGGTCTCTCTGTGTACTTTGTAGGGGGTCTCACTGTGAACTCTGTTGGGGGTCTCACTGTGAGCTCTGTAGGGGGTCTCACTGTGACCTCTGTAGGGAGTCTCACTCTGAACCCTGTAGGGGGTCTCACTGTGAACTCTGTAGGGGGTCTCACTGTGAGCTCTGTAGGGGGTCTCACTGTGAACTCTGTAGGGGGTCTCACTGTGACCTCTGTAGGGGGTCTCACTGTGAACTCTGTAGGGGGTCTCACTGTGAGCTCTGTAGGGTTACTCACTGTGAGCTCTGTAGAGGGGTCTCACTGTGAGCTCTGTAGGGGGTCTCACTGTGAGCTCTGTAGGGGGTCTCACTGTGAACTCTGTAGGGGGGTCTCACTGTGAACTCTGTAGGGTGTCTCACTGTGAACTCTATAGGGGGTCTCACTGTGAGCTCTGTAGGGGGTCTCACTGTGAACTCTGTAGGGGGTCTCACTGTGAACTCTGTAGGGGGTCTCAGTGTGAACTCTGTAGGGGGTCTCACTGTGAGCTCTGTAGGGGTTGTCACTGTGATCTCTTTAGGGGGTCTCACTGTGAACTCTGTAGCATGGGTCTCACTGTGAACTCTGTAGGGGGTCTCACTGTGAACTCTGTAGGGGGTCTCACTGTGTACTCTGTTGGGGGTCTCACTGTGAACTCTGTTGGGGGTCTCACTGTGAACTCTGTAGGGGGTCTCACTGTGAACTCTGTAGGGGGTCTCACTATGAACTCTGTAGTGGGTCTCACTGTGAACTCTGTTGGGGGTCTCACTGTGAACTCTGTAGGTGGTCTCACTGTGAACTCTGTAGGGGGTCTCACTGTGAACTCTGTAGGGGGTCTCACTGTGAACTCTGTACGGGGTCTCACTGTGAACTCTGTAGGGGTCTCACTGTGAACTCTGTAGGGGGTCTCACTGTGAACTCTGTATGGTGGGTCTCACTGTGAACTCTGTAGGGGGTCTCACTGTGAACTCTGTTGGGAGTCTCACTTGAGCTCTGTAGGGGGTCTCACTGTGAGCTCTGTAGGGGGTCTCACTGTGAACTCTGTAGGGGGTCTCACTGTGAGCTCTGTAGGGTGTCTCACTGTGAACTCTGTAGGGGGTCTCACTGTGAGCTCTGTAGGGGGTCTCACTGTGAACTCTGCAGGGTGGTTCTCACTGTGAACTCTGTAGGGGGTCTCACTGTGAACTCTGTAGGATGTCTCACTGTGAACTCTGTAGGGTGGGTCTCACTCTGAACTCTGTAGGGGGTCTCACTGTGAGCTCTGTAGAGGGGTATCACTGTGAGCTCTGTAGGGGTCTCACTGTGAGCTCTGTAGGGGGTCTCACTGTGAACTCTGTAGGGGGTCTCACTGTGAACTCTGTAGGGGGTCTCACTGTGAACTCTGTAGGGGGTCTTACTGTGATCTCTGTAGGGGGTCTCACTGTGAACTCTGTAGGGAGTCTCACTGCGAACTCTGTAGGGGGGTATCACTGCGAGCTCTGTAGGGGGTCTCACTGTGAGCTCTGTAGGGAGTCTCACTGTGAGCTCTGTATGGGGTCTCACTGTGAACTCTCTAGGGGGTCTCACTGTGAACTCTGTAGGTGGGTCTCACTGTGAACTCTGTAGGGGGTCTCACTGTGAACTCTGTAGGTGGGTCTCACTGTGATCTCTGTAGGGGTCTCACTGTGGGCTCTGTAGGGGGTCTCACTGTGTACTCTGTAGGGGGTCTCACTGTGAACTCTGTAGGGTGGGTCTCACTCTGAACTCTGTAGGGGGTCTCACTGTGAGCTCTGTAGGGTGTCTCACTGTGAACTCTGTAGGGGGTCTCACTGTGAACTCTGTAGGGGGTCTCACTGTGAACTCTGTAGGTGGGTCTCACTGTGAACTCTGTAGGTGGGTCTCACTGTGAACTCTGTAGGGGTCTCACTGTGGGCTCTGTAGGGGGTCTCACTGTGTACTGTGTAGGGGGTCTCACTGTGAACTCTGTAGGGGGTCTCACTTTGAGCTCTGTAGGGGGTCTCACTGTGACCTCTGTAGGGGGTCTCACTGTGAACCCTGTAGGGGGTCTCACTGTGAACTCTGTAGGGGGTCTCACTGTGAGCTCTGTAGGGGGTCTCACTGTTAACTCTGTAGGGGGTCTCACTGTGACCTCTCTAGGGGGTCTCACTGTGAACTCTGTAGGGGGTCTCACTGTGAGCTCTGTAGGGGGTCTCACTGTGAGCTCTGTAGAGGGGTCTCACTGTGAGCTCTGTAAGGGGTCTCACTGTGAGCTCTGTAGGGGGTCTCACTGTGAGCTCTGTAGGGGGTCTCACTGTGAGCTCTGTAGGGGGTCTCACTGTGAGCTCTGTAGTGGGTCTCACTGTGAGCTCTGTAGGGGGGTCTCACTGTGAACTCTGTAGGGGTCTCACTGTGAACTCTGTAGGGGGTCTCACTGTGAACTCTGTATGGTGGGTCTCACTGTGAACTCTGTAGGGGGTCTCACTGTGAACTCTGTTGGGGGTCTCACTTGAGCTCTGTAGGGGGTCTCACTGTGAGCTCTGTAGGGGGTCTCACTGTGAACTCTGTAGGGGTCTCACTGTGAGCTCTGTAGGGTGTCTCACTCCGAACTCTGTAGGGGGTCTCACTGTGAGCTCTGTAGGGGGTCTCACTGTGAACTCTGTAGGGGGTCTCACTGTGAGCTCTGTAGGGGGTCTCACTGTGAACTCTGTAGGGGGTCTCACTGTGAGCTCTGTAGGGGGTCTCACTGTGAGCTCTGTAGAGGGGTATCACTGTGAGCTATGTAGGGGGTCTCACTGTGAGCTCTGTAGGGGGTCTCACTGTGAACTCTGTAGGGGGTCTCACTGTGAACATTGTAGGGGGTCTCACTGTGAGCTCTGTAGGGGGTCTCACTGTGAACTCTGTAGGGAGTCTCACTGCGAACTCTGTAGGGGGGTATCACTGCGAGCTCTGTATGGGATCTCACTGTGAGCTCTGTAGGGAGTCTCACTGTGAGCTCTGTATGGGGTCTCACTGTGAACTCTCTAGGGGGTCTCACTGTGAACTCTGTAGGTGGGTCTCACTGTGAACTCTGTAGGGGGTCTCACTGTGAACTCTGTAGGTGGGTCTCACTGTGATCTCTGTAGGGGTCTCACTGTGGGCTCTGTAGGGGGTCTCTCTGTGTACTTTGTAGGGGGTCTCACTGTGAACTCTGTAGGGTGGGTCTCACTCTGAACTCTGTAGGGGGTCTCACTGTGAGCTCTGTAGGGGGTCTCACTGTGAACTCTCTAGGGGGTCTCACTGTGAACTCTGTAGGGGGTCTCACTGTGAACTCTGTAGGTGGGTCTCACTGTGAACTCTGTAGGTGGGTCTCACTGTGAACTCTGTAGGGGTCTCACTGTGGGCTCTGTAGGGGGTCTCACTGTGTACTGTCTAGGGGGTCTCACTGTGAACTCTGTAGGGGGTCTCACTGTGAGCTCTGTAGGGGGTCTCACTGTGACCTCTGTAGGGGGTCTCACTCTGAACCCTGTAGGGGGTCTCACTGTGAACTCTGTAGGGGGTCTCACTGTGAGCTCTGTAGGGGGTCTCACTGTGAACTCTGTAGGGGGTCTCACTGTGACCTCTGTAGGGGGTCTCACTGTGAACTCTGTAGGGGGTCTCACTGTGAGCTCTGTAGGGTTTCTCACTGTGAGCTCTGTAGAGGGGTCTCACTGTGAGCTCTGTAGGGGGTCTCACTGTGAGCTCTGTAGGGGGTCTCACTGTGAACTCTGTAGGGGGGGTCTCACTGTGAACTCTGTAGGGGGTCTCACTGTGAACTCTATAGGGGGTCTCTCTGTGAGCTCTGTAGGGGGTCTCACTGTGAACTCTGTAGGGGGTCTCACTGTGAACTCTGTAGGGGGTCTCACTGTGAACTCTGTAGGGGGTCTCACTGTGAGCTCTGTAGGGTTGTCACTGTGAACTCTTTAGGGGGTCTCACTGTGAACTCTGTAGGGTGGGTCTCACTGTGAACTCTGTAGGGGTCTCACTGTGAACTCTGTAGGGGGTCTCACTGTGAACTCTGTTGGGGGTCTCACTGTGAACTCTGTAGTGGGTCTCACTGTGAACTCTGTAGGGGGTCTCACTGTGAACTCTGTAGTGGGTCTCACTGTGAACTCTGTTGGGGGTCTCACTGTGAACTCTGTAGGGGGTCTCACTGTGAACTCTGTAGGGGGGTCTCACTGTGAACTCTGTAGGGGTCTCACTGTGAACTCTGTAGGGGGTCTCACTGTGAACTCTGTATGGTGGGTCTCACTGTGAACTCTGTAGGGGGTCTCACTGTGAACTCTGTTGGGGGTCTCACTTGAGCTCTGTAGAGGGTCTCACTGTGAGCTCTGTAGGGGGTCTCACTGTGAACTCTGTAGGGGGTCTCACTGTGAGCTCTGTAGGGGGTCTCACTGTGAACTCTGTAGGGTGGGACTCACTGTGAGCTCTGTAGGGGATCTCACTGTGAGCTCTGTAGGGGGTCTCACTGTGAGCTCTGTAGGGGGTCTCACTGTGAACTCTGTAAGGTGGGTCTCACTGTGAACTCTGTAGGGGGTCTCACTGTGAGCTCTGTAGGGGGTCTCACTGTGAGCTCTGTAGGGGGTCTCACTGTGAGCTCTTAGGGGGTCTCACTGTGAGCTCTGTAGGGGGTCTCACTGTGAGCTCTGTAGAGGGGTATCACTGTGAGCTCTGTAGGGGGTCTCACTGTGAGCTCTGTAGGGGGTCTCACTGTGAACTCTGTAGGGGGTCTCACTGTGAACTTTGTAGGGGGTCTCACTGTGAGCTCTGTAGGGGGTCTCACTGTGAACTCTGTAGGGAGTCTCACTGCGAACTCTGTAGGGGGGTATCACTGCGAGCTCTGTAGGGGGTCTCACTGTGAGCTCTGTAGGGAGTCTCACTGTGAGCTCTGTATGGGGTCTCATTGTGAACTCTCTAGGGGGTCTCACTGTGAACTCTGTAGGTGGGTCTCACTGTGAACTCTGTAGGGGGTCTCACTGTGAACTCTGTAGGTGGGTCTCACTGTGATCTCTGTAGGGGTCTCACTGTGGGCTCTGTAGGGGGTCTCTCTGTGTACTTTGTAGGGGGTCTCACTGTGAACTCTGTAGGGTGGGTCTCACTCTGAACTCTGTAGGGGGTCTCACTGTGAGCTCTGTAGGGGGTCTCACTGTGAACTCTCTAGGGGGTCTCACTGTGAACTCTGTAGGGGGTCTCACTGTGAACTCTGTAGGTGGGTCTCACTGTGAACTCTGTAGGTGGGTCTCACTGTGAACTCTGTAGGGGTCTCACTGTGGGCTCTGTAGGGGGTCTCACTGTGTACTGTCTAGGGGGTCTCACTGTGAACTCTGTAGGGGGTCTCACTGTGAACTCTGTATGGGGTCTCACTGTGAACTCTGTAGGGGTCTCACTGTGAACTCTGTAGGTGGGTCTCACTGTGAACTCTGTTGGGGGTCTCACTGTGAACTCTGTAGGGGGTCTCACTGTGAACTCTGTAGGGGGTCTCACTGTGAACTCTGTAGTGGGTCTCACTGTGAACTCTGTTGGGGGTCTCACTGTGAACTCTGTAGGGGGTCTCACTGTGAACTCTGTAGGGGGGTCTCACTGTGAACTCTGTAGGGGTCTCACTGTGAACTCTGTAGGGGGTCTCACTGTGAACTCTGTATGGTGGGTCTCACTGTGAACTCTGTAGGGGGTCTCACTGTGAACTCTGTTGGGGGTCTCACTTGAGCTCTGTAGGGGGTCTCACTGTGAACTCTCTAGGGGGTCTCACTGTGAACTCTGTAGGGGGTCTCACTGTGACCTCTGTAGGGGGTCTCACTGTGAACTCTGTATGGTGGGTCTCACTGTGAACTCTGTAGGGGGTCTCACTGTGAGCTCTGTAGGGTTTCTCACTGTGAGCTCTGTAGAGGGTCTCACTGTGAACTCTCTAGGGGGTCTCACTGTGAACTCTGTAGGGGGTCTCACTGTGAACTCTGTAGGTGGGTCTCACTGTGAACTCTGTAGGTGGGTCTCACTGTGAACTCTGTAGGGGTCTCACTGTGGGCTCTGTAGGGGGTCTCACTGTGTACTGTCTAGGGGGTCTCACTGTGAACTCTGTAGGGGGTCTCACTGTGAGCTCTGTAGGGGGTCTCACTGTGACCTCTGTAGGGAGTCTCACTCTGAACCCTGTAGGGGGTCTCACTGTGAACTCTGTAGGGGGTCTCACTGTGAGCTCTGTAGGGGGTCTCACTGTGAACTCTGTAGGGGGTCTCACTGTGACCTCTGTAGGGGGTCTCACTGTGAACTCTGTAGGGGGTCTCACTGTGAGCTCTGTAGGGTTTCTCACTGTGAGCTCTGTAGAGGGGTCTCACTGTGAGCTCTGTAGGGGGTCTCACTGTGAGCTCTGTAGGGGGTCTCACTGTGAACTCTGTAGGGGGGTCTCACTGTGAACTCTGTAGGGTGTCTCACTGTGAACTCTATAGGGGGTCTCACTGTGAGCTCTGTAGGGGGTCTCACTGTGAACTCTGTAGGGGGTCTCACTGTGAACTCTGTAGGGGGTCTCAGTGTGAACTCTGTAGGGGGTCTCACTGTGAGCTCTGTAGGGGTTGTCACTGTGATCTCTTTAGGGGGTCTCACTGTGAACTCTGTAGCATGGGTCTCACTGTGAACTCTGTAGGGGGTCTCACTGTGAACTCTGTAGGGGGTCTCACTGTGAACTCTGTTGGGGGTCTCACTGTGAACTCTGTTGGGGGTCTCACTGTGAACTCTGTAGGGGGTCTCACTGTGAACTCTGTAGGGGGTCTCACTATGAACTCTGTAGTGGGTCTCACTGTGAACTCTGTTGGGGGTCTCACTGTGAACTCTGTAGGTGGTCTCACTGTGAACTCTGTAGGGGGTCTCACTGTGAACTCTGTAGGGGGTCTCACTGTGAACTCTGTACGGGGTCTCACTGTGAACTCTGTAGGGGTCTCACTGTGAACTCTGTAGGGGGTCTCACTGTGAACTCTGTATGGTGGGTCTCACTGTGAACTCTGTAGGGGGTCTCACTGTGAACTCTGTTGGGAGTCTCACTTGAGCTCTGTAGGGGGTCTCACTGTGAGCTCTGTAGGGGGTCTCACTGTGAACTCTGTAGGGGGTCTCACTGTGAGCTCTGTAGGGTGTCTCACTGTGAACTCTGTAGGGGGTCTCACTGTGAGCTCTGTAGGGGGTCTCACTGTGAACTCTGCAGGGTGGTTCTCACTGTGAACTCTGTAGGGGGTCTCACTGTGAACTCTGTAGGATGTCTCACTGTGAACTCTGTAGGGTGGGTCTCACTCTGAACTCTGTAGGGGGTCTCACTGTGAGCTCTGTAGAGGGGTATCACTGTGAGCTCTGTAGGGGTCTCACTGTGAGCTCTGTAGGGGGTCTCACTGTGAACTCTGTAGGGGGTCTCACTGTGAACTCTGTAGGGGGTCTCATTGTGAACTCTGTAGGGGGTCTTACTGTGATCTCTGTAGGGGGTCTCACTGTGAACTCTGTAGGGAGTCTCACTGCGAACTCTGTAGGGGGGTATCACTGCGAGCTCTGTAGGGGGTCTCACTGTGAGCTCTGTAGGGAGTCTCACTGTGAGCTCTGTATGGGGTCTCACTGTGAACTCTCTAGGGGGTCTCACTGTGAACTCTGTAGGTGGGTCTCACTGTGAACTCTGTAGGGGGTCTCACTGTGAACTCTGTAGGTGGGTCTCACTGTGATCTCTGTAGGGGTCTCACTGTGGGCTCTGTAGGGGGTCTCACTGTGTACTCTGTAGGGGGTCTCACTGTGAACTCTGTAGGGTGGGTCTCACTCTGAACTCTGTAGGGGGTCTCACTGTGAGCTCTGTAGGGTGTCTCACTGTGAACTCTGTAGGGGGTCTCACTGTGAACTCTGTAGGGGGTCTCACTGTGAACTCTGTAGGTGGGTCTCACTGTGAACTCTGTAGGTGGGTCTCACTGTGAACTCTGTAGGGGTCTCACTGTGGGCTCTGTAGGGGGTCTCACTGTGTACTGTGTAGGGGGTCTCACTGTGAACTCTGTAGGGGGTCTCACTTTGAGCTCTGTAGGGGGTCTCACTGTGACCTCTGTAGGGGGTCTCACTGTGAACCCTGTAGGGGGTCTCACTGTGAACTCTGTAGGGGGTCTCACTGTGAGCTCTGTAGGGGGTCTCACTGTTAACTCTGTAGGGGGTCTCACTGTGACCTCTCTAGGGGGTCTCACTGTGAACTCTGTAGGGGGTCTCACTGTGAGCTCTGTAGGGGGTCTCACTGTGAGCTCTGTAGAGGGGTCTCACTGTGAGCTCTGTAAGGTTTCTCACTGTGAGCTCTGTAGGGGGTCTCACTGTGAGCTCTGTAGGGGGTCTCACTGTGAGCTCTGTAGGGGGTCTCACTGTGAGCTCTGTAGTGGGTCTCACTGTGAGCTCTGTAGGGGGTCTCACTGTGAGCTCTGTAGGGGGTCTCACTGTGAACTCTGTAGGGTGTCTCAGTGTGAACTCTGTAGGGGGTCTCACTGTGAGCTCTGTAGGGGGTCTCACTGTGAACTCTGTAGGGGGTCTCACTGTGAACTCTGTAGGGGGTCTCACTGTGAACTCTGTAGGGGGTCTCACTGTGATCTCTGTAGGGTGATTCTCACTGTGAACTCTGCAGGGGGTCTTACTGTGAACTCTGTAGGGGGTCTCACTGTGAACTCTCTTGGGGGTGTCACTGTGAACTCTGTAGGGTGTCTCACTGTGAACTCTGTAGGGGGTCTCACTGTGAACTCTGTAGGGGGTCTCACTGTGAGCTCTGTAGTGGGTCTCACTGTGAACTCTGTAGGAGGTCTCACTGTGAACTCTGTAGGGGGTCTCACTGTGAGCTCTGTATTGGGGTCTCACTGTGAGCTCTGTAGGGTGTGTCACTGTGAGCTCTGTAGGGGGTCTCACTGTGAACTCTGTAGGGGGTCTCACTGTGAACTCTAGGGGGTCTCACTGTGAGCTCTGTAGGGTGTCTCACTGAGAACTCTGTAGGGGATCTCACTGTGAGCTCTGTTGGGGGTCACACTGTGAGCTCGCTATGGCGGTCTCACTGTGAGCTCTGTAGGGTGAGTCTCACTGTGAACTCTATAGGGCAGGTGCTCTGCTCGGGAGTTAGAAATCCAGCCTCCATTTTCTGCTTTTCACCCTCTCATAAAGCGAAGGAGGCAGTGCCCTGGAAGCGAGGTGGTCGGAGGGTCCTAGGGAGACCAGGGGTGGAGCCATCCACAAGGGTGACCCATTGAGGCCTCCCACCGTGCACAGGCTCCAGCACAAGCTACATGGAGCATTTGTCTTCCAGGCATCAGGTGCTTCATCTCTCTCATCTGGCCTCTGCCAGAAGCCCAAAGCAGCCATGGTCACTGTGAGCATGGACCCAGCTTCTGCAGGACGTGGTGCTGATAGCACCAAGTGTGTGATCACCCCTGGAAAAGTTCAACTGACTGTCTTCTGTCTGATCCAGGGAGTCACCTGAGGAAAGACACAAACCAGGAACATAGAGTCCAGGTAATCGTCTGATTAGGCTGGAGTTGTTGCTAAACACAGGGGAATCTGCCGTCAGGTCCTCTGACTTGACAGGGAGAAGGAGCCCTGGTGGTCTGAGATAATCGGGTATTGGGCTCCCCTGGTGCTCCCGACCTAGGCACAGTGTGGGGAGGGGACGTTTCTGGTGGTTCTCCGTTGTTTTGTTGGTGGCTTAGGAAAGCTGATGGCTGTGGTGCAGGGCTCCCTTCCCCCAGGTGGCTGGGCTCTGAGAGCCCCAAGGAGTGGTTGAATTGTCCTCCTTGGACAGGCCTTGCCCCGAAGTGCAGGACTTCAGGTCTTTCTAGGAGGCTGTTGCTCGTGCCAGACACAGCAGGAGGGGACTCTTCTTATCGTCACTTTGGGGACCCATCAGAGTTCTGGGAGGAAAAATTTATAGGTGGGGACCCCAGGACTGGGTGCTGGCATCTCTGCTAGCCCTGGTCACACTGGGGCATCGTGAAGCAGACGTGACGGCAGCTCAGGGTGTTCTGTGCCCTCCCCAGGCAGGCCCACCACACCCAGGAGGGGGTCCTCCTGCCAGGCAGAAGCTGAACCGTGGGCAGGTGCCAGGGCGACAGGTACCTCTGGGAGGTGGCGTCCTCACCAGTGGTCAGCACTGCATGGCTGCATCCTGAGGAGGGGAGGCTGGCCAGGCCCCCAGGTGGCTACTCAGGCTGCCTCTGAGCCAAGCAGCACCCAGGGGTGTGGGATTCCGGCCTCACCTCTGGTCCCAAAGGAATGGAGTCCACTTTCTGGCCGCCTCCCGCACCTCACCCTTTGTGCGTCTGTGGACTTGGTGCTGTGTGCCTCAGATATACACAGAAGCAGTTACTCCAACACAAATGGACCACAGGGCTTGTGCCAGATTTCTCCTGTGCCCACGTTGGCAGAGCCCTGAGCTAGGAATGGTTTCCACACTTTTAAACAGTTGAGGAAAAATGCCCAAGTAAGAATATTGTATGACACCTGAAAATTGTTGAAATTCAAATGTCAGTTCCATCAGTCGTTTTCCTAGGCACAGGGCCACCTCACTCTCCACACATGGCCTGTGGCTGGCCACTGCCCCACAGCAGAGCTGGGTAACACCTGCAGCCCTGGGGAGCGGAGCTCAAGGCCTGTCACACCCAGCCGGAGGTCACTGTCCCGTCTGCCACTAACGTGGAGGAGGTGGCTTGAAGAGCGACTGCCCCGGTGCCTGACAGAGACCACGGCACGGCCACTGCCCTGGGCACCTCAGAGGCACCACCTTTGGGTGTGTGCAGCCAGTCGATGGCCACCCCTCCCAAGGGCGGCCAGTGTGGGGTCACATGGTCATCCCCTGTGGAGGACCAGAGTTTGAAATCATGAAAATAACCTTGGATTGGGGGACTATAAAGGAATCACAGAACATCATTGTCGAACATGAAGTGATTGTCGAATTTTTTTATGAGGATGACTTTGATCCTACGTGTCTGTCACCTGTTATTTTTTGTGCACAGTCCTAGCGCCCGAGCCCCTGAGGAGCCATGTCAGTGTTTTCAGGTTCTCGGGCCGCATCCTCGGTGCCTCTCCAGGTGAGTGTGGCATCCGTCACACCCGGGCCGGACTCCGGGCTCCCCACGGCTGGTTAGCAGGGCTTTGTTGCTTTCGGGGGTGAATCACGGTAGCCTATGAAGGTTGCAGTTCCTTTGTGGCAAAGGAGACGGGTATGACTGTTTGGAACTTTTGTACCTCTTTTGTTAGTTGACCGTTGATTTTTGGGTCCTATTTTCTATTGCTTTTTGTTGGTTTTTAAATTCACATATAAGAATTACTTCGACTATCTTCACATTTGCTAAATGTATATCTTTGTGTTGATTGCACTGGCATTTAATGTTGGGTTGTCTTACAGCGTGGACATTTGTAAATTCAGGATAAAATCCATGTGCTCGCTGGGTACTTGGTGCACACCTGCAATCCCAGCAGCTTGGGAGGCTGAGGCAGGAGGATTGCAAGTCCAAAAGCAGCCTCAGCAAAAGTGAGGCACTAAGCAACTCAGTGAGACCCTAAATAAACTACAAAATCGGGCTGGGGATGTGGCTTGGTGGTCCAGTGTTCAATCCCTGGTACCTCCTCCAAAACAATCCACGTGCCGCCCCCCCATGTGCCACAGTACTCGGTCTCTGGGGAGACAGTCTCTCCACTTGCCTTCCCTGGTTCTTGTTATTATCCAGCCAGGCAGGTCCGTTTCACTCAGTCTCCCTTCCCTTCCTCCTCCCAGGTCACTCTGCCGGGGCTGCTCCCGGGCAGCGAGGCTGCCCACAGGAGCCCTCTCCTACATGTTAAATGCCACTGGATGAAGGGTCCGGAAGTGTGGACTGATGCAGCATGCACAGGTGGGAGCCAAATTTCCTTTTCAAATTCCCCACAGAATGTCCATTGATCCTGCAGCGAAGCTGGGGAAGGCCTGAGTCAGGAGGCTACGTGGACGGCTCCGAGCACAGGCCCTGCCTCTCGGGGGGTCTTCATGCTGCACACTGCCTCAGGAGCTACGGCCCTTAGCTCCAGGGGCCCCTGCTTCAGCAACTGGGGGGCTCTGGCTTCTGGACTAGAGATCCTGAGCTCCGAGGACTGTCCCTCTCTCCCCACCCAGGGGACGTGACCCACCATGCAACAGGCCAGAGAGACTTGAGGATGGTTCAAGTGTGGATCTGAGACCACCTGGCAGTACCCCAAAAGGCTGGATTCCAGGATCAGGCGGCCAACGCCCCGTCCTGCCCTGGCACCGGCAATCTCCCAGCCGCCCTCTGCTCCCTCCTGTGGATGGGTTCCTCATCTGCCTCTCCTCCCACCGTAGGAAGGACCTGCGCATGCTGGTTACAGACCTGGGAAGCACAACTGGGTGGCATTAGCCAGAGAGCCGGGAAGCCGGGAAGCCGGAAGCCGGGTGCTCCCAGTCCTCTGGTGGTGTTTGGAGTCAAGCGTCACCCGGGGCTAAGCCCACACCCTCAGCTCTGCAGCCACCACTGGCTCCAGGGCCTCGGGATAGTGCCGGGATTGCTGGCCAGGTCAGTGTTGGAAGGAGGAGGTGAGGCCCAGGCGAGTCAGACCTGAGTGTTGTTCAGGGTGGGGTGGGAGGGCGGTGTGCTGGGTGCTGACTCACAGGAAGACTCAGGTTTTTCAGAACATAGATCACACGGGGCTGCTGGACCTCCAGGCCTCCAAGGTCACACAGTGCTCTGCAGGTTCCTCCGCAGGCTGAGACACACCTGGGGAGACCCCGGCGGCTGAGCTCTCCCACCTGGGCGCTGCTCCTGGGGCTTCCCAGCTCTCTGCTTGTGACCTTGGTGGCTCCTTTGGGAGCACGGGCCGCCACCCTCTCCCTCCTTGGTCCCCACGTTCCTACAGGTTGGATAAAGCCGTCATTATCAGTAGGCCACAGTGGGCCCAGACATCCTCCGTCATGACGTTCTGCAGATGAAGTATTGATCGGCCCTCGGTGGGCAATAGTGCTCTCGGGAAAGCGTGGCGGTGACGGTGTGGCCACGCTGGCACAGAGGAGGCATTCAGCGGAGTCCAGGCCGGCGATTATAATTACTCCCTACAACAATAAACGTCGGGACTGTGTTATTTATGGACCACAACCGATGGCCGTCTGTGGGCTACACATTGAAAATTCATTTTACAAACCACCCCGTGCTTGCATCGTTTGCTTCCTTCCAAGGATGGCTGAGAGTTAACCCTGAAGCTGCTGGCCAGCCCCCGTCCATCACGGGACGCTCTGCAGCAGGACCCCCAGGTCTGGACGCACTCCAGCAGAGCACGGAGGTCTCGTGACTCCGCACAGAGGGGGAGGCCCCCCGGGTCCTCCAAGGAAGGCAGGGCTCCCAGCCAGGCCCTGTCACAGCCAGCCTGCTGCAAGCACCTGCTCAAGCTGGGGCCCAAAAGCTCGCCCGTCCTGGGTGGGGCAGATGGTGCTGGCTGCAGGTCAGTGGGAGGAAGGTTAGTTGGAAAGCCACTGCAGCCCCACAGCCCTGGGCTCACGGCCCTGCACTCCAGGGAGGCCAAGGAGGCTGGCTCTGATGTCAACAAAGCTAGAGTGAGATATCCACAAACATGGACGTTTTGATTGGCGCATCCAAAATGCCCACACTTGGAACGTGTCCCATGCGCAGATGTCCATCTGTCCTCCAGGAGGGAGAAGGCCGGTGGACACACATGTGCACTGGCTGGATGTTAGGTGACTCCCCAAGGCCCAGGTGTTGAGGGTGTGATCCCAAGGTGGCATCATTAGGAGGTGGTGGGACCTTTGAGATGTGGGTGACAGGTCCTCATGTCCTTGGGGGCTACCCCTGGATGGGCTTGTTGGTTCTCTGTCCTCTGTCTCTTTGCTCCTGGTTTGAGATACAAACATTTGCTCCCACGCATGTTCTCACCACATGCCACCCTCTGCCATTTCTGTAGAGGTCAAACCAAGGGGCTGCCCAATCTTGGACCTTGAACCTTCAAAACTGAGAGCTGAATAAACCTCTCTTTTTTCATAAGTAGCTGTGTCAGGCATTTTGTTACAGTGATAAAAACTGACTAATTCCTTGAAGGAAGCTGGCTGGGGCCTTGTTCTGGATACCACAGAAGGGTCTCCTGGCACCTCCATGTGACAGAATCAAATGGCTACATCCTTAACTGTCCCCTGTCCCATTTGAAATTCAAATGTCCACACTGTAAGACAACCCAACATTAAAGGCCAGTGCCATTGACACAAAGATACATATTTAGCAAATGTGAAGATACGTGACATTAAGTTGAAGCAATTCTTAATGTGAATTTAAAAACCAACGTATGTTCCAGCAACACTGGAAGCTGGGGAGCCCTCCTGCGTTGTTCAGACTGCTCATGGGCATGTTCTCTGAGGTCGACTCAGCAACACTCCAAGGCCATTTCTCTATTGCAAAGTAAACGGGAACCCAGGAAGGAAAGTCAGGTGTCTGCATGGGGTGGCAAAGGGAGAGTCCCTTGGGGTGGCCTGGGAGGCCCCTGCTGCAGAGTGGTGGCTGTGGGAGCTCCGAGAAGCCTGGGGTGCAGTGGCCTTCCGGGGAGCCCTGGACACTTCCTCCTGGACTGGTTGGGTTGGACTCCTTAGCGGGAGTTTGGCGCCCACAGCTGCCTGGCCTCCGAGGGCTGCCTGGCCTCCAGTCTCCGCACTGAAGTCCTTCCTTCTGGGAGTGGCAGGACGGCTTCTGTCCTCCCGGGGTCCCGACAGACACCACATCTGTGGAGGGGCAGATTTCAATTCAGTTCTGCGTCTGAGTCACGTTTCTACTTCAAAATTAAATGCACACTACGCGTTGCCTGAGCAGCCGCTGAACTGCGGTGGACGCTGGCCATGACTGGAGGAGCTCCCATGGCAGCAGCGCCCTCAGAAATGCAGAGGAGCCACCAGGGTCCAGCTGTCTCACCTCGGAGGGGACCGGCAGGTCGGGCCCCTGAGGAGCCTCTAGACGGGGCCTCTGAGTGAGTGGAAGGCTTGTGGGAACTCTGGGGTTGGAGGCACGTCAACTGGGCAGCACCAGGCCCTCCTGGTGTTCCCCTGGCTCCCTGCCCAGGATGAGGCCAGAAGGCGGAGGGCAGAGAAAGGCCAGGAGGAAGTCTGGGGCCCCCTTTCCTTTCTCTCTGGTGGGACAAGGTGACAGTGGAGCTGAGAGGACAATGGCCCCTCTAGGAAGGGATCTGAGGCACCAAAGGGCTTATCGTAAATGAATCCCGCAGCCAGGCCCGGTCAGAATCCCCGTGGAGTGAGGGCCCAGCATCGGGCAGGGGCTGCCCGTCCCTGGCACCGTCACCCGTGTGTGGCTTCCTGGGTGTCTTACTGAGAGCACAGAAGCCAAGCCAGTCCACACAGAATCTGAGCACTGAGATGTGGACAGGAGCAGAGGGCAGCAGAGGCCTGGGAGACCGAGCACAGGGAGGGGCTCACCCGTGTCCAAGCTGCCATCTGCACATCCGTAGGTGTGGACCTACTCCAAACACGTCCCCCGTCGAGGGGATGAAGCTCACAGCCTAAATTACAAATTAGAACTCTTGAACTTTCATGTCATGCTTCTTTGTGCATTGAAGGCCACACATAAGTCAACTTACAAACCAACAGCGCTAAAATACTCCGGAAAATGAGCAAATATGGCAAAATTATAAAAAATAATTTTTTGATGCTTCAGAAGAATATTCAATAAAATGATGACAAAATATCACCCAGTGATAATGAATTATCACATGGCTGTCTATTTCCCTCCTCCCACTACCTCCAGGGCTGGAAGTCTAACTGGAAGCCATCTCAGGTGAAGGATGAGGGTCTTATATTTCCAACATTTTGAGATTCTGGACATTTGAATGCAGGGCCTGAAATATTGTCACATTTGTTCATCAAAGTAATTCCAATTCCTAGAATAGGGTGATTGCTCTTGACTACTTCATAAATATTCATTGGGATGGTAGGTGGGTGGATGGATGGATAAATGGTTAGATGGGTGGGTGGATGGATGGATGGGTGGGTGGATAGATGATGAATGGATGGGTGGGTGGATGGAAGGGTGGGTGGACGAATAGGTGGATGGATGGATGATGGGTAGATGGTTGGGTAGATAGATGGATGGATGGTGGGGTGGGTGAGTGGATGGATGGGTAGATGAATGGATGAATGGATGGATGGATTGATGGATGGATGGATGGATGGATGATGGGTGGATGGTTGGGTGGGTGGATGGGTATATGTATGTATATATGTATAGTTGGTTATATGGGTGGGTGGATGGATGGGTGGATGGGTGGATGGGTGGACGAGTGGATGGGTGCACAGAGATGAACAGGTGATTGGATCCTTGGATTGCTTGATGGATACCACACATCCTAGACTCAAGTTTGCCGGAAAATTTGCCCTCAGTACCATTCCAACTCCCACTTCCCATCTGAAGTCCTGTGTCTTCTCATTAGACCTCACACACAGAACAAACACCATTTCAAACCCTGACCGAGCTTAGCTGTCCTTTAAGAACGTGCAGAAACAGTGCTCTGCCGTCCTTCCTTCTCTTCCCTCTTGCTGTCTCCATCAGAGTGGCCCTGGTCTGTGTGGAGAATTAGAATTCCTCTGATAGAAAAAGAAATATTTGTGCAGAGTTTTATGAGCCGTCCTCTCTTCCCTTCTCCCACTGCCCAGGTTTAAGCTCAGATTAAAACCCAGCTAAACTGTGCTCTTGGCTTTGGAGATGACATGCCACAGGAAGGGCAGAGCCACTCCAGATACCTGTACTTTGTCTGAATCAGGAAGAAAGTCCAGGGGGTGGGGGCCAGTCTGTCCCTTCACAATAGGTGTGTTGACACCCTCACCGCAGCTCCTCAGAATGTAACTGTACTTGGAGATGGGGTCTCTGAAGAAGTGATCAAGGTTACATTAGGTCCCTTGGAGTTACATACGGAGTATGACCAGTGTCCCCAAAGATCAGAAGATTGGACATAGACTTGCACAAACAAAAATCCCAGGAAAAGAGAGAGAGGGAAGATGCAGGTCCCCCTCCTGCCTTAGAAGGACACAGCCCGACTCCTCTTGCCCTTGGTCTTTAGCCACAGTCTGCAGTTTCCTGTTACAGTGGCCCAACAAGACCCGGTGGGAGGAAGTGGGGTGCACTGAATCCTGACCAGCCACTAGTTTGTAATTGTTGTGGAGGACACTGGTGGCCCAAGGGCCATTATTACACTCTCTCTACCTTGGTGTGGCAGTCTGAAATATGTCCCTCCAAAATCATCTGCTTAGTCCTGACCCAGAACATGGCTGTCTTTGGAGACGGCCTTCCCTGAGCTGAGTCTGGGTGAGTCCACTGGGGTGGCCCTAATCCAATGTGACGGTGGCCTTATAAGAAGAGCAGGTGCAGACCCACACTGGGAAATGGTGGAGGGCACAGGGAGAAGACAGTGTCCACAAGTCAGGGAAGGAGGCCCCACTTCACCTGTGCCTCAGGCTTCCAGCCCCAGGTCTGTGCTGCTTGAGTCCCGGTGTGTGGTCCCTAGTTTGGTGGCCCTAGAGAAGGGATACACAGAGTATCAGCAAAAAGCTCCTCTCCAAGGGCTCAGGGGTGAGACGCAGCTGGCAAATCTTGCCCAGGTGTGTCTGCCACACAGATGCTGGGACACCCCCAGGTAGGTCCCCGGTGTGGTGTACGCGGGCTGCAGAACCAGCTGTCTCCTCCCGCGTGCCTGTGTCTGGCCGGCAGGAGGGAGCCTGGGAGAAGGATCGGTGTCTAGCCCTGGGGAGGGCATGCACATGCTGTGCCTGCTGCTCTGAGGACACACAGGCCCCCGAGGACTGCCCGCACCCCTGGAAGCATGCTGGGTGTGTGGCGGCCATCCAAGACCGCACAGTGGAAGCTCACGTGTCGTCGGAAGAGCCTCAGAAACCACCACCCCTCCATATTGCACAACAGCTCCCCCATTAAGGCGAAGAAGGTGTCTGCTCAGACCAAAGCTCTGGGTCAGAGGGAAATGGAACCCCACAGAGTAACGGGTGCACACGTGAGGTGGCCTGCGCTAATGATGGCAGCTGTTACTGTTGCCACCACGGGGCCCACTCTTCTTACTGACCAGAACTAGGGCCAGATCGACCCCTCAAACAGCACAGAGGGCACCAGTGGTGTGGCACAGGGACACTTGCCAGAGCACTAGGCAGCACTCAAAATGCTCAGCACCATGGCAGGTCGGGCTGCCAACCACCTCCCTAGGGTGCCCAGAGCTGGGTGCTCCCTGCCCCGTTCCCCACTGTCCTCTGTGGAGGTGCACATAGCCCCAGCAGAGCACTGCGTCCACCCCGACGTGTGCAAACTGTGGTCCAGGCCAACGCCAGCCTGGCCCTGCCTGTGGTGGCCTTCCGTGGGAGCACAGGAAGCCACTGGGAGAGAAGGGAGTTTGCTGTTGTGCTTTAAGGTTGTAGTGATTTGAAGTCGCGCTGGCAAAGAGAATCACCCAACTTAGTGAGTACAGAGGTCACGGGAAAGGCACGATTTTCTGGGGCTTATTGTGCCCACACGATGCCGAGTCTTTCAGTCTTTTTGCTGTTATAATTTCAAACTTGGACCCACGTCTCTATAGCACATCTCAAGAATGAGCCATTTTTAAAATTAATTTTTAATAATGTGTAATAATCGGAGTGGCCCTGGTCTGTGTGGAGAATTAGAATTCCTCTGATAGAAAAAGAAATATTTGTGCAGAGTTTTATGAGCAAAGCTGACCCGAGGCTTCCTGAGGCTGATTGAGAAATTGCCGGTGCTTAACCCTTCCCTGCTGGGTTCCAGGCTCCGTCTTGGCCGAAGGGAGCGCTGAGTCACCGTCACTATTGTATCAACAGGGGCGAGCAAGGGGGGCTTCCGATGCCATAGGAAGGGCCCTGGATTTGAGCACACGCTCCGTTTAAAAGTGCCCACAGACCGCGAGGTCACAGATCCGCAGATCTATCCACCAGACCTGGAGGAGATGCCAGGGTGGGCAGCAGCTGGCCTCGGCAGCCGTGTCCTGGGGTCCTATTGGGCCAAGTGTCCTGCTCTTGACAGCAGGCATGAGGTCAGGGCGCCCCTCGGCCTGGCGGTGTGAAGACCACTGGTGTCAGCTTGGGTCGCAGAGTACACGATGTTCCTCTGAAATAAAGAACTGCCAAGGTGGGCCCGTCACAGGGCCCCGTCACAGAGAGGTCAGTGGACATAACGACCTGAACGCCATGTCCAGAGGTGTCCTGCCCGAGCATGGCCCCCAGGTCCCAGCTCCACCCGCTGCCCAGTTCTGCTGGTGGGAAGTGTATTCATGAGGGTCTCCAGTGACGGCAGCATCCTGAACCGGAGCTGGCTGTATTCCAGGGACAGTGCTGGCCTGGAGCGGGGGGGCCTGGCTCCCCCAGGACTGCAAAAATAAAACACACAAAAAAAAAGCCTGAATGTGCGAGTCACACATGTTCTTCTCCAAAACCAGCTGAAAAGACATTTGTCCAGCCCTCAGCCCCGGGCAGTCAGGCCTCCTGCGAAGCCCCGGGGTCAGAGGGCAGGAGGCTGGCTCTCCGGGAGGCTGCCTGTTTCTTTGGTGGTGCTGGGCAGGCCACTAACCCACAGCCTGAGAGGCAAGTGCTCCCCCAGCCACGTCCCCAGCCCAGGCCACCTCTTTGCAGGCTGCTTGAAGCAGGGGCACTGGAGTGGGGAGCACTGCCTCTGGTGGCCAGTGTCCAGGGCAGAGCTTCCCAATGAAGCCATCTCAAGGTCCAGCCTGCACTTTGGGGCAGATGAAGTGACGACCCTGGTGGGCCACAGCAAGGTAAAGCACTTCGGCTGGGCCCCAGAGCAGCCTAGAGCGGCCCGTTGCTGGGCACCGGTGGCGTCCCTCCGCCCAGCCAGGAGCAGCACCCTCCTCCCACGGCATCCTGGGGCCGCAGCCAGTTTCCTCCTGGGCGAGGGCTTCGGCCACCTCCCCTAGTCCTCAGCGAGGCAGGGCGGCCTGGACGGTGGCCTCCGGGCCTGTCTCTGCCTAACAGTCTGTCCCTTTTCACACTACGGCCTCTCCTTCTGGAAGTGTCACGTGCAGCTCTGGAAACTGAGGAGTGGTGTGTGGCTTTTCCTTCCTCGGGAGCCTGTTGCCCAAGTCCCCAGTGACCTTTCCTGTACTGTCTGTCTGGCTGTAAAGCTGTGGGAGCACCAGAGCTGGCAGTCACATTTGGTGGCTCTGCAGGTCCTGCCGTCACTCTGTCCTCGGCATCACTAAGCCAACAAGATGCGCCCAGCCACCTCCCAGGCATGGGGCACCATGGGGAAGAGAGTGCTCTGGTCGAGTGGGGACCGACCCTGGGGACCTGCACGCAGGGGGACTGCCTCTCAGAGCTCTCTGCAGGACTTGGCCGGTCCTGGTGGGAACCGTGTCCATCTTTGTCCCTGAACTCTGTGACCACCACGGAGTCAAAGCCCAGCCCAGCGGCTAGTCCCCAGCTGTGGAGCCCTTGGAGTCCTCCTCAAGCTCCCACCTGGGCTCCGTGCTCAGACGCCACCTGCCCGGTCCTCCTCACCTGCACCAGGGCGTGGCCTCCCTGGGCCACCAACGAGGGCTAACCCGGAGCCAGGCTCTCTGTCAGCCTCCTCCTGGTCCCAAGCTGTGTAGCAGAGTCCAGTCTGAGCCTGATGGAGGGGGCAGGGCAGCCCCCAGGAGACAGGCCACCCCAGGAAGGAGGACAGGTGGAGGGACAGGACGTCCCTCCGTGTGCCTCGCTGGGCCTGCCTTTCCTTCACTCCCACTGGAGCCCTGTGGGAAGCACGCCTGTGCCACTGGAGCCCACCTGGGGTTTACAAGGACCAAGATGACCATTGAGGAGGACCTAGCCTATGGCCTGGTAGGAGACCCGTCTCTTCTCAGAGGGCAGCTGGGGGAGTCTCCGTAGGGACTTTGCTCCGAGGCTTGCCAGGGCCAGGAGACCACCGGGGTGGCAGTGCCAACATGGGATCCAGGCCCATGGGACCTGTGCCCACCCTTGCCTTCAGCAGAGCAGGGAACTGGCGTGAGTGGGCCAGCTGGCCACCTGCCCCTGACCACCGTGGCGGCGACAGGCAGCCCCGTGGGAAGAACCAGGCACCAGCACTGTGGCCTCTCTCCTCCCACCCCCAGGTACCTCCGAGGCTCCTGAAACCAGAGGCCAAGCAGGACCCCAGCAGGACCTCAGCAGGGGTCCGGTGTCTCAGGGCCTGTGGAGGGGCTGAGGGAGGTCTGGTCAGGGACTCCACAGCCAGCCTCCGTCCTTGGCAGGAGGAATGGAGTGTTGATCACTTACAAGGGAGTTCAGACGTGTTTATCAAGGTCTTTGAAATAATTGTGTAAGACATTTTGTGATCATTAAAACACTTTTTAAAGTAAAATGTAGGAAACTCAAGGAAGCCTGCTCTGGGGTTAGAGGAAGCATCATATGTAAATAGCACTGTGGTCTCAATGAGGAGAGCAAGCAATGAGAACCCGCCCCAGAGATCCACACGCAAACAAATTTCTTTCCCACAGACCTGGGGGTACACCAGAAATCATTCTGAATCAGCCCTTTTTCAGAACAAGGCATTCACTGAGCCGTCCTACCTCCCTGGAACCTGCGGACTTCAAACCATGTGCAAACACTGCAACATTGGGGCCCTCGCTGAGCTTCTTCTGGTAACGGAGGGAAGCCGTACCTTCCGCTCTCGTCTGCCCTTCAGCGGAGGCCTGCTCTTCCCGTGAGAACCTCAGCAGGGAGTTTCTGAGGCTGCACCCGGTGCTGGGTGTGTCCTGGATCCAGACTCCTACAAGTGTGCAAGTAACTAAGAAAAGAGATCCCCAAGTGGACGAGGAAACCCGCTCGCCAATCTCCCGAGTCGCAGATGAGTCCAGGGGTGGACAGCATTGTCTTGAGGCCTTAGAAAAGGAAATGATTTTTCCAAGAGGGTTCATGGAAGAAAATGAAAGTGTGAAAGAAAATTTCAGTGTGCATCCTACCTTGCACAGGTATGAGATTTTGAAGCAGAACTTAAATACTCTACTACTATTTTAATTAAATATGTATTTTAGTGAACTTTTATTTATAGTATCAAACCATGAGAAATAAACCCCTTCCCTTAAACAGAGGAAGCCACTGGTCAGTGAGACACCGTTCCTTTCAGAGCTGGGTTGAATGTACCTTTACCAAGACAATGAGAATGTGAAAGTGAAATCCCACAGATATCCGTTTTCCTGACACCCCTGCACTGCGGGGGCCATTCCGAAGTGTCCTGATGCGGAACTCGGGAGGACTCCAGATTCCTGGGCGGTGGGATGCAGGAAGGCGGCAGCAGGCTAACTGGGGGCCTCAGTCCAACCTCCATGAGACCCGATGACACTTCAAAGAGCATTTCTAAGTGGGCCAGCTGGTCAGAGTCTCCGGCCTGCTCCACACCCACTTCTGGGAGAGAGGTGCAGGGGCTCCCCCTCCACAGCCGTCCAGAGCCCTGGTGACCTGGGAACGCCGCCCCAGAGAGACAGGGGCCCAGGAGGTATGTCAAACAGAGCCATCTGCTGGCTGGGCCAGGGGCAGAGCCAGCCCCTCACAGGCTGGACAGGATCAGTCAGCACTGAGACCTATTCCTGGACTGCAAGCGGGCAGTTCACGGGACAGGCCGGGTGAGTCTGGCAAGCATGTTCCCCACAGCTGTGCTGCGGGAGCTGCGCCAGGCCTGTGGGCAGCTGTCCTGTGCGCCATCCTGGGCCCCGCATCAGCAGCACATCACACCCACTGGGTGCAGCCTTCCAGGCACCGCCCCTGCCTATCTCTGTGTGTCCGCCGGAGTGTGTTCAGTCTGCTCTTAGGATGGAGATGGCCCGAGCCACCAAGCATCTCTCTCCTGGTTCTGGGACACAGACCTGTCTTGCGTCCTTGAACTGGCATCAGGGGAAGTGCCGCCCGCAGACAGGTGGGTGGGCAGTGCGGGACCCTCCCTGGCTGAGAGACGGCCGCCCTGTGGCCAGGCCCTTCCCCGTCCCGTCCTGCCTCACGCTCAGCATTCTCCTGCCAGTCAGTGTCCTCTTCACTGTGCCCTGCTCTGGCCCAGGCTGGCGGCTCACCCGCCACCTGCTATAGAACTTCACGGTGGCTCCTTGCACCTAGCATGGTGCAGGACCATGAGTGACATGCAGAGGTCTGTTCCCACACAGAGACCAGTGCAGCCGTGGGACCCCAGGGTGGGGGTCCCAGGCCAAGTCCCTGGTGACTGGGACGCACGGGCCTGACCTGTGAATGATGAGACAGGATTATCACCAGCCCTGCTCTCTGCAGGGTCTTCAAAGCCCTGCTCACGCATCTTTCATGAGTTCTGGCGACTTCTTAGGAGAGACTGCAGCTACTCTCTGTTAAGATCTGCACTCTCCTCGGTGCAGGCCCTTAGGCTCAGGAAAGATCTGAAGCCTGGGCCCAAACTTCCAGAGCCAGAGCTGTCCCCAGTGCTGGAGTGGCACCACTTCCATGGGACCTCCAGGACGCAGTGGCTGCCCTCCGCTGTTCCTTGTGCCGGAGCAGGGCGGGGCGGGGCGCTGTCCGCCAGCACAGGTCTAATTATAGGAATGTCTTCTGAGCTCAGGTTAAACAATGCCTTGCTCTCAGGGTAAAATATAAAACACAGAGGTGCTGAGTTGTGAAAAGAGTGTGTTTGGGGGCCCCTGGCCCCTGAATAGACTTGTTAAATACCATGGCTGATGTATGCTGCCTGGGAGGAGGCCAGGCCAGCCCCAGCAAGGCCGGCCGGCCAGGACTCCTTTGGAGGTGCACTGAGAGCCAAACTGGGCCCCCTCCTGTATTTCTCTTCCATTTCTGCCATGCAAAGATAATCAGGTTTATGTAAAGTATGTGTGCTCTTTTGACAGCCCTGTCCCTCATTAATTCACTCACACCCAGCCCCATTGTTCCCCAAGTGTTTGAAATGCGGATGGGGACCCGGCTTTTCTAATCCTGTCAATCACTGTTAGCATTTTCCCGCAGTTGCCATGGCTAGGGCCAAAGTTCATGAAAACACAGAATGAGAGCCAACAAAACAAGAATAAAGACTTATTGGAGATACTCTTTTTAAAGGACATCTACCATGCACAAAACATGGGAAGTGAATGTAGACAAGTTTGGACACTCTGCGCGCAGAGAGGAAAGAGGGCAAAGGAAGAATTTGAAAATCAAATAGCCTATAAAAACTTGACCCAAGAGTCTCTGGGAAAAACCCGATGAATTGCTCCCTCGTAGAACAATGTTCTTTCTCTCGTGTGTTCTTCTTGGGGACAATGCCTCATATATTATAACACATGCCACCGGGGGCTTACACCGTTGTAAGCCAGCTCAGACCCGCGGAATGCTGATAGCCAACAACAAGAGCCTGTGCGCCCCTAATGCGCTTTCTCTGGCCTCACTAAAACAAGCACTGGGAAAATCATTCATGCATGGAGGCCCACAAAGCCAGGATGGAGATTTGCCATGTCACACAGCGAGATCATGTGACACCCTCCAAAAAGGACGACACATTCACCCAGAGACATGGTCAAACTCCCATTTCATCCGCATGAGTGCACCTCGGCCGGGGCGCCTCAGGCCTGCGTCGCTGGCCCTGATGGGGACACCACATGAACCAGCAAGACGTGGTGGCCGGGCCCAGTTGCCGAGTCCCCAGCAGACCTGCGGATTCCTCCTGCCCCACAGGGGCTTTCCCAGAGGCCTGCAGGGCACTGGAGCGTGGGCTGAAGCTCAGCTCAGTGAGGCCGTGGCACCGGGCGCAGCTGCCCCGAGTGCCGGCCCCCACGAGGGAAAGCAGGTGGAGTTGAGGATCGGCCTCCGCTGAGCTTACACATCAACTGTTGTCTGTGTGTCAAGGTAGGAAATGCCCACACCCGTCAGGCTGGGCGAGCCGAGAGGGCATCCACCGCACCTCACCCTCCTGATGCCAAACACAAGGGCACTGAACAGCTCCGATGACTGAGGCCCCTCCAGACGCAAGAGAGTTGGGAGAAACAGGGAGAACCCCACGCAAGTGGGAGAAGAGCCAAGGATCCAACCACGAGTCTCCAATTCAAAGGCCTACACCAGGAAAGAG